>NC_082714.1:49615851-49915851 GCF_030144855.1 Hypanus sabinus | reverse complement strand
TCCGGTACAAGCGCTCGAGAGAGGGAGAGACTATTCGAATGTAAAATCCTTCGACCGGTACGAACTGTAGGGAGAGGGAGAGTGAGAGAGACTAATCGAATGTAAACTCCTTCCACCGGTACTAGTGGTACGGAGGGAGAGAGAGACCAATCGAATGTTAACTCCTTCCTCCGATATGAGCGATAGGGAGAGGGAGAGACCAATCGAATGTAAACTCATTCCTCCGGTATGAGCGATAGGGAGAGAGAGAGAGACCAATCAAATGTAAACTCCTTCCTCTCGTAGGACCAGTAGGGAGAGGGGGAGAGAGAGAGACCAATCAAATGTAAACTCCTTCCTCTCGTAGGACCAGTAGGGAGAGGGGGAGAGAGAGAGACCAATCAAATGTAAACTCATTCCTCCGGTACGAGCGATAGAGAGAGAGAGAGACTATTCGAATGTAAGCTCCTTCCTCCGGTACGAGCGGTAGGGAGAGGGAGAGATCAATCGAATGTAAACTCCTTCCTCCGGTACAACCAGTATCTAGTGGGGGAGAGGGAGAGACTATTCGAATGTAAACTCCTTCCTCCGGTACAAGCGCTCGAGAGAGGGAGAGACTATTCGAATGTAAAATCCTTCCACCGGTACGAACTGTAGGGAGAGGGAGAGACCAATCGAATGTAAAATCCTTTCTCCGGTACGAGGGGTAGGGAGAGGGAGAGACCAATCGAATGTAAACTCCTTCCTCCTGTACAAGCGATAGGGAAAGAGAGAGAGACCAATCGAATGTTAACTCCTTCCTCCGGTACGAGCGGTAGGGAGTGGGAGAGACCAATCGAATGTAAACTCCTTCCTCCTGTACGAGCGATATTGAGTGAGAGAGACCAATCGAATGTAAACTCCTTCCTCCTGTACAAGCGATAGGGAAAGAGAGAGAGAGACCAATCGAATGTAAACTCCTTCCTCCGGTACAAGCGATAGGGAGAGAGAGAGAGACAAATCAAAAGTAAACTCCTTCCTCCGGTACGAGCAGTAGGGAGAGGAAGAGAGACACCAATGGAATGTAAACTCCTTCCTGCGGTACGAGCGATAGGGAGAGACGGAGACCAATTCAAATGTAATCTCATTCGTTGGGTTCGAGCCACAGGGAGAGGGACAGACCAATCGAATGTAAACTCCTTCATCTGGTACGAGCGGTAGGGAGAGAGAGAGTGAGAGAGACTAATCGAATGTAAACTCCTTCCACCGGTACCAGTGGTACGGAGGGAGAGAGAGACCAATCGAATGTAATCTGCTTCGTCCGGTACGACCAATGGGAGGAGGGCGAGACGAATCGAATGTAAACTCCTTCCTCCGGTACAAGCGCTCGAGAGAGGGAGAGACTATTCGAATGTAAAATCCTTCGACCGGTACGAACTGTAGGGAGAGGGAGAGTGAGAGAGACTAATCGAATGTAAACTCCTTCCACCGGTACTAGTGGTACGGAGGGAGAGAGAGACCAATCGAATGTTAACTCCTTCCTCCGATATGAGCGATAGGGAGAGGGAGAGACCAATCGAATGTAAACTCATTCCTCCGGTATGAGCGATAGGGAGAGAGAGAGAGACCAATCAAATGTAAACTCCTTCCTCTCGTAGGACCAGTAGGGAGAGGGGGAGAGAGAGAGACCAATCAAATGTAAACTCCTTCCTCTCGTAGGACCAGTAGGGAGAGGGGGAGAGAGAGAGACCAATCAAAAGTAAACTCATTCCTCCGGTACGAGCGATAGCGAGAGAGAGAGACCAATCGAATGTAAGCTCCTTCCTCCGGTACGAGCGGTAGGGAGAGGGAGAGATCAATCGAATGTAAACTCCTTCCTCCGGTACAACCAGTATCTAGTGGGGGAGAGGGAGAGACTATTCGAATGTAAACTCCTTCCTCCGGCACGAGCGGTAGGGAGAGGGAGAGAACAATCGAATGTAATCTCCTTCCTCTTGTACAAGCGATAGGGAGAGAGAGAGACCAATTGAATGTAAACTCCTTCTTCCGGTACGAGCGATAGTGAGAGAGAGAGAGAGAAAAATCGATTGTAAACTCCTTCCTCCGGTACGAGAAATATTGAGTGACAGAGACCAATCGAATGTAAACTCCTTCCTCCTGTACATGCGATAGGGAGAGAGAGAGAGAGACCAATCGAATGTAAACTCCTTCCTCCAGTACAAGCGATAGGGAAAGGGAGACCAATCAAATGTAATCTCCTTCCTCGCATACGAGCGATAGGGAGAGAGAGAGAGAGACCAATCGAATGTAAACTCCTTCCTCCGGTACGAGAAATATTGAGTGACAGAGACCAATCGAATGTAAACTCCTTCCTCCTGTACAAGCGATAGGGAGAGAGAGAGACCAATCGAATGTAAACTCCTTCCTCCGGTATGAGCGATATTGAGTGCGAGAGACCAATCGAATGTAAACTCCTTCCTCCGGTACAAGCGATAGGGAGAGAGAGAGAGAGACCAATCGAATGTAAACTCCTTCCAGCGGTACTAGTGGTACGGAGGGAGAGAGTGACCAATCGAATGTTAACTCCTTCCTCCGATATGAGCGATAGGGAGAGGGAGAGACCAATCGAATGTAATCTGCTTACTGCGGTAGGAGCCGTAGGGAGAAAGAGACCAATCGAATGTAAACTCCTTCCACTGGTACGAGCGATAGGGAAAGGGAGACCAATCAAATGTAATCTCCTTCCTCGCATACGTGCGATAGAGAGAGGGGGAGAGAGGGAGACCAGTCAAATGTAAACTCCTTCCTCCGGTACGAGCAATTGGGAGAGGGAGAGACCAATCGAATGTGAACTAGTTCCTCCGGTACGAACTGTAGGTAGAGGAAGAGGCCAATCGAATGTAAACTGCTTACTACGGTACGAGCGGTACGGAGGGAGAGAGTGAACATTCGAATGTTAACTCCTTCCTCCGGTATGAGTGGAAGGGAGAGTCAGAGAGAGATCAATCGAATTTAAACTCCTTCCTCCGCTACGAGTGGTAGGGAGAGGGAGAGACCAATCGAATGTAAACTCTTTCAGCTGGTACAAGCGGTAGGGAGCGAGAGAGTGAGAGAGACCAATCGAATGTAATCTCCTTCCTCCGGTACGACCAATGGGAAGAGGGCGAGACGAATCGAATGTAAACTCCTTCCTCCGGTACGAACTGTAGGGAGAGGGAGAGACCAATCGAATGTAAAATCCTTCCTCCGGTACGAGCGGTAGGGAGAGAGAGAGTGAGAGAGACTAATCGAATGTAAACTCCTTCCACCGGTACTAGTGGTACGGAGGGAGAGAGAGACCAATCGAATGTAAACTCCTTCCTCCGGTACAACCAGTATCTAGTGGGGGAGAGGGAGAGACTATTCGAATGTAAACTCCTTCCTCCGGCACGAGCGGTAGGGAGAGGGAGAGAACAATCGAATGTAATCTCCTTCCTCTTGTACAAGCGATAGGGAGAGAGAGAGACCAATTGAATGTAAACTCCTTCTTCCGGTACGAGCGATAGTGAGAGAGAGAGAGAGAAAAATCGATTGTAAACTCCTTCCTCCGGTACGAGAAATATTGAGTGACAGAGACCAATCGAATGTAAACTCCTTCCTCCTGTACATGCGATAGGGAGAGAGAGAGAGAGACCAATCGAATGTAAACACCTTCCTCCAGTACAAGCGATAGGGAAAGGGAGACCATTCAAATGTAATCTCCTTCCTCGCATACGAGCGATAGGGAGAGAGAGAGAGAGACCAATCGAATGTAAACTCCTTCCTCCGGTATGAATGATAGGGAGAGAGAGAGAGAAAAAGCGATTGTAAACTCCTTCCTCCGGTACGAGAAATATTGAGTGACAGAGACCAATCGAATGTAAACTCCTTCCTCCTGTACAAGCGATAGGGAGAGAGAGAGACCAATCGAATGTAAACTCCTTCCTCCGATACGAGCGACAGGGAGAAGGAGACCAATCACATGTAAACTCCTTCCTCCTGTACGAGCGGTAGGGAGAGGGAGAGACCAATCGAATGTAAACTCCTTCTTCCAGTACGAGTGATAGGGAGAGAGAGAGAGAAAAATCGATTGTAAACTCCTTCCTCCGGTACGAGAAATATTGAGTGACAGAGACCAATCGAATGTAAACTCCTTCCTCCTGTACAAGCGATAGGGAGAGAGAGAGAGAGACCAATCGAATGTAAACTCCTTCCTCCGGTATGAATGATAGGGAGAGAGAGAGAGAAAAATCGATTGTAAACTCCTTCCTCCTGTACGAGAAATATTGAGTGACAGAGACCAATCGAATGTAAACTCCTTCCTCCTGTACAAGCGATAGGGAGAGAGAGAGACCAATCGAATGTAAACTCCTTCCTCCGGTATGAGCGATATTGAGTGCGAGAGACCAATCGAATGTAAACTCCTTCCTCCGGTACAAGCGATAGGGAGAGAGAGAGACCAATCGAATGTAAACTCCTTCCTCCGGTATAAGCGATATTGAGTGCGAGAGACCAATCGAATGTAAACTCCTTCCTCCGGTACAAGCGATAGGGAGAGAGAGAGAGAGACCAATCGAATGTAAACTCCTTCCAGCGGTACTAGTGGTACGGAGGGAGAGAGTGACTAATCGAATGTTAACTCCTTCCTCCGATATGAGCGATAGGGAGAGGGAGAGACCAATCGAATGTAATCTGCTTACTGCGGTAGGAGCCGTAGGGAGAAAGAGACCAATCGAATGTAAACTCCTTCCACTGGTACGAGCGATAGGGAAAGGGAGACCAATCAAATGTGAACTAGTTCCTCCGGTACGAACTGTAGGTAGAGGAAGAGGCCAATCGAATGTAAACTGCTTACTACGGTACGAGCGGTACGGAGGGAGAGAGTGAACATTCGAATGTTAACTCCTTCCTCCGGTATGAGTGGAAGGGAGAGTCAGAGAGAGATCAATCGAATTTAAACTCCTTCCTCCGCTACGAGTGGTAGGGAGAGGGAGAGACCAATCGAATGTAAACTCTTTCAGCTGGTACAAGCGGTAGGGAGCGAGAGAGTGAGAGAGACCAATCGAATGTAATCTCCTTCCTCCGGTACGACCAATGGGAAGAGGGCGAGACGAATCGAATGTAAACTCCTTCCTCCGGTACGAACTGTAGGGAGAGGGAGAGACCAATCGAATGTAAAATCCTTCCTCCGGTACGAGCGGTAGGGAGAGAGAGAGTGAGAGAGACTAATCGAATGTAAACTCCTTCCACCGGTACTAGTGGTACGGAGGGAGAGAGAGACCAATCGAATGTTAACTCCTTCCTCCGATATGTGCGATAGGGAGAGGGGGAGACCAATCGAATATAAACTCATTCGTCCGGTACGAGCGACAGGGAGAAGGAGACCAATCACATGTAAACTCCTTCCTCCTGTACGAGCGGTAGGGAGAGGGAGAGACCAATCGAATGTAAACTCCTTCTTCCAGTACGAGTGATAGGGAGAGAGAGAGAGAAAAATCGATTGTAAACTCCTTCCTCCGGTACGAGAAATATTGAGTGACAGAGACCAATCGAATGTAAACTCCTTCCTCCTGTGCATGCGATAGGGAGAGAGAGAGAGAGACCAATCGAATGTAAACTCCTTCCTCCAGTACGAGCGATAGGGAAAGGGAGACCAATCAAATGTAACCTCCTTCCTCGCATACGAGCGATAGAGAGAGGGAGAGAGAGGGAGACCAATCAAATTTAAACTCCTTCCTCCGGTACGAGCGATAGGGAGAGGGAGAGACCAATCAAATGTAAACTCCTTCCTCCTGTAGAAGCGATAGGGAGAGAGAGAGAGACCAATCGAATGTAATCTCCTTCTTCCAGTACGAGCGATAGGGAGAGAGAGAGAGAAAAATCGAATGTAAACTCCTTCCTCTTGTATGACCAGTAGGGAGAGGGGGAGAGAGAGATTCCAATCGAATGTAAACTCCTTCCTCCGGTTCGAGCGGTAGGGAGAGGAAGAGATCGATCGATTGTAAACTCCTTCCTCCGGCCCGAGCGGTAGGGAATAGGTGAGAACAATCGAATGTAAACTCCTTCCTCCTGTACAAGCGATAGGCAGAGAGAGAGAGAAAAATCGAATGTAAGGTCCTTCCTCCGGTACGAGCGATAGGGAGAGGCAGGGACCAATCGAATGCAAACTCCTTCCTCCAGTACGAGCAATTTTGAGTGACAGAGACCAATCGAATATAAACTCTTTCCTCCGGAACAAGCAGTAGGGAGAGAGAGGGTGAGTGAGACCAATCGAATGAAAACTCCTTCCTCCTGTACAAGCGATAGGGAGAGAGAGAGACCAATTGAATGTAAACTCCTTCTTCCGGTACGAGCGATAGGGAAAGAGAGAGAGACCAATCGAATGTAAACTCATTCCTCCGGTATGAGCGATGTTGAGTGAGAGAGACCAATCGAATGTCAACTCCTTCCTCCTGTACAAGCGATAGGGAGAGAGAGAGAGACCAATCGAATGTAAACTCCTTCCTCCGGTAGAAGCGATATTTAGTGAGAGAGACCAATCAAATGTAAACTTCCTCTCGTAGGACCAGTAGGGAGAGGGGGAGAGAGAGAGACCAATCTAATGTAAACTCATTCATCCGGTACGAGCGACAGGGAGAAGGAGACCAATCACATGTAAACTCCTTCCTCCGGTACGAGCGGTAGGGAGAGGGAGAGATCAATCGAATGTAAACTCCTTCCTCCGGTACGACCAGTATCTAGTGGGGGAGAGGGAGAGACTATTCGAATGTAAACTCCTTCCTCCGGCACGAGCGGTAGGGAGAGGGAGAGAACAATCGAATGTAATCTCCTTCATCCTGTACAAGCGATAGGGAGAGAGAGAGACCAATTGAATGTAAACTCCTTCTTCCGGTACGAGCGATAGTGAGAGAGAGAGAGAGAAAAATCGATTGTAAACTCCTTCCTCCGGTACGAGAAATATTGAGTGACAGAGACCAATCGAATGTAAACTCCTTCCTCCTGTACATGCGATAGGGAGAGAGAGAGAGAGACCAATCGAATGTAAACTCCTTCCTCCAGTACGAGCGATAGGGAAAGGGAGACCAATCAAATGTAATCTCCTTCCTCGGATACGAGCGATAGAGAGAGGGAGACCAATCAAATTTAAACTCCTTCCTCCGGTACGAGTGATAGGGAGAGGGAGAGACCAATCAAATGTAAACTCCTTCCTCCTGTAGAAGCGAAAGGGTGAGAGAGAGAGACCAATCGAATGTAATCTCCTTCTTCCAGTACGAGCGATAGGGAGAGAGAGAGAGAAAAATCGAATGTAAACTCCTTCCTATTGTATGACCAGTAGGGAGAGGGGGAGAGAGAGATTCCAATCGAATGTAAACTCCTTCCTCCGGTATGAGCGGTATGGAGAGGGAGAGATCAATCGAATGTAAACTCCTTCCTTCGGCACGAGCGGTAGGGAATGGGTGAGAACAATCGAATGTAAACTCCTTCCTGCTGTACAAGCGATAGGCAGAGAGAGAGAAAAAAATCGAATGTAAGGTCCTTCCTCCGGTACGAGCGATAGGGAGAGGCAGGGACCAATCGAATGCAAACTCCTTCCTCCAGTACGAGCAATATTGAGTGACAGAGACCAATCGAATATAAGCTCTTTCCTCCGGAACAAGCAGTAGGGAGAGAGAGAGTGAGTGAGACCAATCGAATGAAAACTCCTTCCTCCTGTACAAGCGATAGGGAGAGAGAGAGACCAATTGAATGTAAACTCCTTCTTCCGGTACGAGCGATAGGGAGAGAGAGAGACCAATCGAATGTAAACTCCTTCCTCCGGTATGAGCGATATTGAGTGAGAGAGACCAATCGAATGTAAACTCCTTCCTCCGGTACAAGCGATAGGGAGAGAGAGAGAGAGACCAATCGAATGTAAACTCCTTCCACCGGTACTAGTGGTACGGAGGGAGAGAGTGACCAATCGAATGTTAACTCCTTCCTCCGATATGAGCGATAGGGAGAGGGAGAGACCAATCGAATGTAATCTGCTTACTGCGGTAGGAGCCGTAGGGAGAAAGAGACCAATCGAATGTAAACTCATTCCACTGCTACGAGCGATAGGGAAAGGGAGACCAATCAAATGTAATCTCCTTCCTCGCATACGTACGATAGAGAGAGGGGGAGAGAGGGAGACCAGTCAAATGTAAACTCCTTCCTCCGGTACGAGCAATTGGGAGAGGGAGAGACCAATCGAATGTAATCTCCTTCCGCCGGTATCAGGAATAGGGAGAGGGAGAGACCAATCGAATGTAAACTCCTTCCTCCTGTACAAGCGGTAGGAAGAGAGAGAGTGAGAGAGACCAATCGAATGTAATCTCCTTCCTCCGGTACGACCAATAGGGAGAGGGCGAGACGAATCGAATGTAAACTCCTTCCTCCGGTACAAGTGCTAGCGAAAGGGAGAGCCTATTCGAATGTAAAATCCTTCCACCGGTACGAGCAATATTGAGTGAGAGAGACCAATCGAATGTAAACTCGTTCCTCCGGTACGAGCGACAGGGAGAAGGAGACCAATCAAATGTAAACTCCTTCCTCCGATACGAGCGATAGGGAGAGGCAGAGACCAATCGAATGCAAACTCCTTCCTCCAGTACGAGCAATATTGAGTGACAGAGACCAATCGAATATAAACTCTTTCCTCCGGAACAAGCAGTAGGGAGAGAGAGAGTGAGAGAGACCAATCGAATGAAAACTCCTTCCTCCTGTACAAGCGATAGGGAGAGAGAGAGACCAATTGAATGTAAACTCCTTCTTCCGGTACGAGCGATAGGGAAAGAGAGAGAGACCAATCGAATGTAAACTCATTCCTCCGGTATGAGCGATATTGAGTGAGAGAGACCAATCGAATGAAAACTCCTTCCTCCTGTACAAGCGATAGGGAAAGAGAGAGAGACCAATCGAATGTAAACTCCTTCCTCCTGTTCAAGCGATAGGGAAAGAGAGAGAGACCAATCGAATGTTAACTCCTTCCTCCTGTACAAGCGATAGGGAAAGAGAAAGAGACCAATTGAATGTAAACTCCTTCCTCCTGTACAAGCAATAGGGAAAGAGAGAGAGACCAATCGAATGTAAACTCCTTCCTCCTGTACAAGCGATAGGGAAAGAGAGAGAGACCAATCGAATGTAAACTCCTTCCTCCTGTACGAGCGATAGGGAGAGAGAGAGAGACCAATCGAATGTAAACTCCTTCCTCCTGTACAAGCGATAGGGAAAGAGAGAGAGACCAATCGAATGTAAACTCATTCCTCCGGTATGAGCGATATTGAGTGAGAGAGACCAATCGAATGTAAACTCCTTCCTCCTGTACAAGCGATAGGGAGAGAGAGAGAGAGACCAATCGAATGTAAACTCCTTCCTCCTGTACAAGCGATAGGGAAAGAGAGAGAGACCAATCGAATGTAAACTCATTCCTCCGGTATGAGCGATATTGAGTGAGAGAGACCAATCAAATGTAAACTCCTTCCTCTCGTAGGACCAGTAGGGAGCGGGGGAGAGAGAGAGACCAATCTAATGTAAACTCGTTCCTCCGGTACGAGCGACAGGGAGAAGGAGACCAATCAAATGTAAACTCCTTCCTCCGGTACGAGCGATAGCGAGAGAGAGAGAGAGACCAATCAAAAGTAAAGTCCTTCCTGCGGTACGAGCGATAGGGAGAGACGGAGACCAATTCGAATGTAATCTCATTCGTCGGGTTCGAGCGACAGGGAGAGGGACAGACCAATCGAATGTAAACTCCTTCATCTGGTACGAGCGGTAGGGAGAGAGAGTGTGAGAGAGACCAATCGAATGTAATCTCCTTCCACCGGTAATAGTGGTACAGAGGGAGAGAGAGACCAATCGAATGTAAACTCCTTCCTCCTGTACAAGCGGTAGGAAGAGAGAGAGTGAGAGAGACCAATCGAATGTAATCTCCTTCCTCCGGTACGACCAATAGGGAGAGGGCGAGACGAATCGAATGTAAACTCCTTCCTCCGGTACAAGTGCTAGTGAAAGGGAGAGCCTATTCAAATGTAAAATCCTTCCACTGGTACGAGCAATATTGAGTGAGAGAGACCAATCGAATGTAAACTCGTTCCTCCGGTACGAGCGACAGGGAGAAGGAGACCAATCAAATGTAAACTCCTTCCTCCGATACGAGCGATAGGGAGAGGCAGAGACCAATCGAATGCAAACTCCTTCCACCGGTAATAGTGGTACGGAGGGAGAGAGAGACCAATCGAATGTAAACTCCTTCCTCCTGTACAAGCGGTAGGAAGAGAGAGAGTGAGAGAGACTAATCGAATGTAAACTCCTTCCACCGGTACTAGTGGTACGGAGGGAGAGAGAGACCAATCGAATGTTAACTCCTTCCTCCGATATGAGCGATAGGGAGAGGGAGAGACCAATCGAATGTAATCTGTTTACTGCGGTAGGAGCCGTAGGGAGAACGAGACCAATCAAATGTAAACTCCTTCTTCCGGTACGAGCGATAGGGAAAGGGAGACCAATCAGATGTAATCTCCTTCCTCGCATACGTGCGATAGAGAGAGGGGGAGAGAGGGAGACCAGTCAAATGTAAACTCCTTCCTCCGGTACGAGCGATTGGGAGAGGGAGAAACCAATCGAATGTAATCTCCTTCTGCCGGTACGAGCGATAGGGAGAGGGAGAGACCAATCGAATGTGAACTAGTTTCTCCGGTACGAGCGGTAGGTAGAGGAAGAGGCCAATCGAATGTAAACTGCTTACTACGGTACGAGCGGTACGGAGGGAGAAAGTGAACATTCGAATGTTAACTCCTTCCTCCGGTATGAGTGGAAGGGAGAGTCAGAGAGAGATCAATCGAATTTAAACTCCTTCCTCCGCTACGAGCGGTAGGGAGAGGGAGAGACCAATCGAATGTAAACTCTTTCATCTGGTACAAGCGGTAGGGAGCGAGAGAGTGAGAGAGACCAATCGAATGTAATCTCCTTCCTCCGGTACGACCAATAGGAAGAGGGCGAGACGAATCGAATGTAAACTCCTTCCTCCGGTACAAGTGCTCGAGAGAGGGAGAGCCTATTCGAATGTAAAATCCTTCCACCGGTACGAGCAATATTGAGTGAGAGAGACCAATCGAATGAAAACTCGTTCCTCCGGTACGAGCGACAGGGAGAAGGAGACCAATCAAATGTAAACTCCTTCCTCCGATACGAGCGATAGGGAGAGGCAGAAACCAATCGAATGCAAACTCCTTCCTCCTGTACAAGCGGTAGGAAGAGAGAGAGTGAGAGAGACTATTCGAATGTAAACTCCTTCCACCGGTTCTAGTGGTACGGAGGGAGAGAGAGACCAATTGAATGTTAACTCCTTCCTCCGATATGAGCGATAGGGAGAGGGAGAGACCAATCGAATGTAATCTGCTTACTGCGGTAGGAGCCGTAGGGAGAAAGAGACCAATCAAATGTAAACTCCTTCTTCCGGTACGAGCGATAGGGAAAGGGAGACCAATCAGATGTAATCTCCTTCCTCGCATACGTGCGATAGAGAGAGGGGGAGAGAGGGAGACCAGTCAAATGTAAACTCCTTCCTCCGATATGAGCGGTAGGTAGAGGAAGAGGCCAATCGAATGTAAACTGCTTACTACGGTACGAGCGGTACGGAGGGAGAGAGTGAACATTCGAATGTTAACTCCTTCCTCCGGTATGAGTGGAAGGGAGAGTCAGAGAGAGATCAATCGAATTGAAACTCCTTCCTCCGCTACGAGCGGTAGGGAGAGGGAGAGACCAATCGAATGTAAACTCTTTCATCTGGTACAAGCGGTAGGGAGCGAGAGAGTGAGAGAGACCAATTGAATGTAATCTCCTTCCTCCGGTACGACCAATGGGAAGAGGGCGAGACGAATCGAATGTAAACTCCTTCCTCCGGTACAAGCGCTCGAGAGAGGGAGAGCCTATTCGAATGTAAAATCCTTCCACCGGTACGAGCAATATTGAGTGAGAGAGACCAATCGAATGTAAACTCTTTCCTCCGGAACAAGTAGTAGGGAGAGAGAGAGTGAGAGAGACCAATCGAATGAAAACTCCTTCCTCCTGTAGAAGCGATAGGGAGAGAGAGAGACCAATTGAATGTAAACTCCTTCTTCCTGTACAAGCGATAGGGAAAGAGAGAGAGACCAATCGAATGTAAACTCCTTCCTCCTGTATAAGCGATAGGGAAAGAGAGAGAGACCAATCGAATGTAAACTCCTTCCTCCTGTACAAGCGATAGGGAAAGAGAGAGAGACCAATCGAATGTAAACTCCTTCCTCCTGTACAAGCGATAGGGAAAGAGAGAGAGACCAATCGATTGTAAACTCCTTCCTCCTGTACGAGCGATAGGGAGAGAGAGAGAGACCAATCGAATATAAACTCCTTCCTCCTGTACAAGCGATAGGGAAAGAGAGAGAGACCAATCGAATGTAAACTCCTTCCTCCGGTACAAGCGATAGGGAGAGAGAGAGAGAGACCAATCGAATGTAAACTCCTTCCTCCTGTACAAGCGATACGGAGAGAGAGAGAGACCAATCGAATGAAAACTCGTTCCTCCGGTATGAGTGATTGGGAGAGAGAGAGACCAATCAAATGTAAACTCCTTTCTCTCGTAGGACCAGTAGGAAGAGGGGGAGAGAGAGAGACCAATCTAATGTAAACTCGTTCCTCCGGTACGAGCGACAGGGAGAAGGAAACCAATCAAATGTAAACTCCTTCCTCCGGTACGAGCGATAGGGAGAGACGGAGACCAATTCGAATGTAATCTCATTCATCGGGTTCGAGCGACAGGGAGAGGGACAGACCAATCGAATGTAAACTCCTTCATCTGGTACGAGCGGTAGGGAGAGAGAGAGTGAGAGAGACTAATCGAAAGTAAACTCCTTCCACCGGTACTAGTGGTACGGAGGGAGAGAGAGACCAATCGAATGTTAACTCCTTCCTCCGATATGAGCGATAGGGAGAGGGAGAGACCAATCGAATGTAATCTGATTAATGCGGTACGAGCCGTAGGGAGAAAGAGACCAATCGAATGTAAACTCCTTCTTCCGGTACGAGCGATAGGGAAAGGGAGACCAATCAGATGTAATCTCCTTCCTCGCATATGTGCGATAGAGAGAGGGGGAGAGAGGGAGACCAGTCAAATGTAAACTCCTTCCTCCGGTACGAGCGATTGGGAGAGGGAGAGACCAATCGAATGTAATCTCCTTACTCTGGTACGAGCTGTAGGGAGAGAGAGAGTGAGAGAGACCAATCAAATGTAAACTCCTTCCTCCGGTACGAGCGCTAGAGAGAGGGAGAGACTATTCGAATGTAAAATCCTTCCTCCGGTACGAACTGTAGGGAGAGGGAGAGACCAATTGAATGTAAACTCATTCCTCCTGTACAAGCGATAGGGAGAGAGAGAGAGACCAATCGAATGTTAACTCCTTCCTCGGCTACGAGCGGTAGCGAGAGAGAGATTGACAGACCAATCGAATGTAAACTCCTTCCTCCTGTACAAGCGATAGGAAGAGAGAGATTGAGAGAGACCAATCGAATGTAATCTCCTTCCTCCAGTACAAGCGCTGGAGAGAGAGAGAGACTATTCGAATATAAACTCCTTCCTCCGGTACGAGCGGTAGGGAGAGTGAGAGAACAATCGAACGTAAACTCCTTCCTCCTGTACAAGCGATAGGGAGAGAGAGAGACCAATTGAATGTAAACTCCTTCCTCCAGTACGAGCGATATTGAGTGAGAGAGACCAATCGAATGTAATCTCCTTCCTCCTGTACAAGCGATAAGGAGAGAGAGAGAGACCAATCGAATGTAAACTTCTTCCTCCTGTACAAGCGATAGGGAGAGAGAGAGAGACCAATCAAATGTAAACTCGTTCCTCAGGTACGAGCGACAGGGAGAAGGAGACCAATCAAATGTAAACTCCTTCCACCGGTACTAGTGGTACGGAGGGAGAGAGAGACCAATCGAATGTAAACTCCTTCCTCCGTTACGAGCGGTAGGGAGAGGGAGAGAAAAATCGAAGGTAAACTCCTTCCTCCAGTATGAGCGATAGGGAGAGGGAGAGAACAATCGAATGTAAACTCCTTCCTCCTGTACAAGCGTTAGGGAGAGAGAGAGAGACCAATCGAACGTAAACTCCTTCCTCCGGTATGAGCGATAGGGAGAGAGAGAGAGACCAATCAAATGTAAACTCCTTCCTCCTGTACAAGCGATAGGGAAAGAGAGAGAGACCAATCGAATGGAAACTCCTTCCTCCTGTACAAGCGATAGGGAAAGAGAGAGAGACCAATCGAATGTAAACTCCTTCCTCCTGTACAAGCGATAGGGAAAGAGAGAGAGAACAATCGAATGTAAACTCCTTCCTCCTGTACAAGCGATAGGGAGAGAGAGAGACCAATTGAATGTAAACTCCTTCTTCCGGTACGAGCGATAGGGAGTGAGAGAGAGAAAAATCGATTGAAAACTCCTTCCTCCGGTACGAGAAATATTGAGTGACAGAGACCAATCGAATGTAAACTCTTTCCTCCTGTACAAGCGATAGGGAGAGAGAGAGAGAGATCAATCGAATGTAAACTCCTTCTTCCGGTATGAGGGATAGGGAGAGAGTGAGAGACCAATCGAATGTAAACTCCTTCCTCTCGTACGACCAGTAGGGAGAGGGGGAGAGAGAGATACAATTCGAATGTAAACTCGTTCCTCCGGTACGAGCGACAGGGAGAAGGAGAACAATCGAATGTAAACTCCTTCCTCCGGCACGATTGGTAGGGAATGGGAGAGAACAATCGAATGTAAACTCCTTCCTCCTGTACAAGCGATATGGAGAGAGAGAGAGAAAAATCGAATGTAAGGTCCTTCCTCCGGTACAAGCGATAGGGAGAGGCAGAGACCAATCGAATGCAAATTCCTTCCTCCAGTACGAGCAATATTGAGTGACAGAGACCAATCGAATATAAACTCTTTCCTCCGGAACAAACAGTAGGGAGAGAGAGAGTGAGAGAGACCAATCGAATGAAAACTCCTTCCTCCTGTACAAGCGATAGGGAGAGAGAGAGACCAATTGAATGTAAACTCCTTCCTCCGGTTCGAGCGATATTGGGTGAGAGAGACCAATCAAATTTAAACTCATTCCTCCGGTATGAGCGATAGGGAGAGAGAGAGAGAGACCAATCAAATGTAAACTCCTTCCTCTCGTAGGACCAGTAGGGAGAGGGGGAGAGAGAGAGACCAATCTAATGTAAACTCGTTCCTCCGGTACGAGCGACAGGGAGAAGGAGACCAATCAAATGTAATCTCCTTCCTCGCATAGGAGCGATAGAGAGAGGGAGACCAATGAAATGTAAACTCGTTCCTCCGGTACAAGCGACAGGGAGAAGGAGACCAATCAAATGTAAACTTCTTACTGTGGTATGAGCGATAGGGAGAGAGGGAGACCAATCAAATGTAATTTCCTTCCTCGCATACGAGCGATAGGGAGAGAGAGAGACCCATCAAATGGAAACTCCTTCCTCCGGTACGAGCAGTAGGGAGAGGGAGAGAGACACCTATGGAATGTAAAGTCCTTCCTGCGGTACGAGTGATAGGGATAGACGTAGACCAATTCGAATGTAATCTCATTCGTCGGGTTCGAGCGACAGGGAGAGGGAGAGACCAATCGAATGTAAACTCCTTCATCTGGTACGAGCGGTAGGGAGAGAGAGAGTGAGTGAGACTAATCGAATGTAAACTCCTTCCACCAGTACTAGTGGTACGGAGGGAGAGGGAGTGACCAATCGAATGTTAACTCCTTCCTCGGCTACGAGTGGTAGCGAGAGAGAGAGTGACAGACCAATCGAATGTAAACTCCTTCCTCCTGTACAAGCGGTAGGAACAGAGAGAGTGAGAGAGACCAATAGAATGTAATCTCCTTCCTCCAGTACAAGCGCTGGAGAGAGAGAGAGACTATTCGAATATAAACTCCTTCCTCCGGTACGAGCGGTAGGGAGAGGGAGAGAACAATCGAATGTAAACTCCTTCCTCCTGTACAAGCGATAGGGAGAGAGAGAGTTAGAGAGACCAATTGAATGTAAACTCCTTCCTCCGGTACGAGCGATAGAGGGAGAGAGAGAGACCATTCGAATGTAATCTCCTTCCTCCTGTACAAGCGATAGAGGGAGAGAGAGAGACCATTCGAATGTAAACTACTTCCTCCGGTATGAGCGGTAGGGAGAGGGAGAGAGAAATCGAATGTAAACTCCTTCCTCCGGTACGAGCGATAGGGAGAGGGAGACCAATCGAATGTAAACTCCTTCCTCCTGTACAAGCGATAGGGAGAGAGAGAGAGACCAATCGAATGCAAGGTCCTTCCTCCGGTATGAGCGATAGGGAGAGAGAGAGAGACTAATCAAATGTAAACTCCTTCCTCCGGTACAAGCAATAGGGAGAGAGAGAGAGAGACCAATCTAATGTAAACTCGTTCCTCCGGTACGAGCGACAGGGAGAAGGAGACCAATCAAATGTAATCTCCTTCCTCGCATAGGAGCGATAGAGAGAGGGAGACCAATGAAATGTAAACTCGTTCCTCCGGTACAAGCGACAGGGAGAAGTAGACCAATCAAATGTAAACTTCTTACTGTGGTATGAGCGATAGGGAGAGAGGGAGACCAATCAAATGTAATTTCCTTCCTCGCATACGAGCGATAGGGAGAGAGAGAGACCCATCAAATGGAAACTCCTTCCTCCGGTACGAGCAGTAGGGAGAGGGAGAGAGACACCTATGGAATGTAAAGTCCTTCCTGCGGTACGAGTGATAGGGATAGACGTAGACCAATTCGAATGTAATCTCATTCGTCGGGTTCGAGCGACAGGGAGAGGGAGAGACCAATCGAATGTAAACTCCTTCATCTGGTACGAGCGGTAGGGAGAGAGAGAGTGAGTGAGACTAATCGAATGTAAACTCCTTCCACCAGTACTAGTGGTACGGAGGGAGAGGGAGAGACCAATCGAATGTACACTGCTTACTGCGGTACGAGCGGTAGGGAGGGAGAGAGTGACGAATCGAATGTTAACTCCTTCCTCGGCTACGAGTGGTAGCGAGAGAGAGAGTGACAGACCAATCGAATGTAAACTCCTTCCTCCTGTACAAGCGGTAGGAACAGAGAGAGTGAGAGAGACCAATAGAATGTAATCTCCTTCCTCCAGTACAAGCGCTGGAGAGAGAGAGAGACTATTCGAATATAAACTCCTTCCTCCGGTACGAGCGGTAGGGAGAGGGAGAGAACAATCGAATGTAAACTCCTTCCTCCTGTACAAGCGATAGGGAGAGAGAGAGTTAGAGAGACCAATTGAATGTAAACTCCTTCCTCCGGTACGAGCGATAGAGGGAGAGAGAGAGACCATTCGAATGTAATCTCCTTCCTCCTGTACAAGCGATAGAGGGAGAGAGAGAGACCATTCGAATGTAAACTACTTCCTCCGGTACGAGCGGTAGGGAGAGGGAGAGAGAAATCGAATGTAAACTCCTTCCTCCGGTACGAGCGATAGGGAGAGGGAGACCAATCGAATGTAAACTCCTTCCTCCTGTACAAGCGATAGGGAGAGAGAGAGAGACCAATCGAATGCAAGGTCCTTCCTCCGGTATGAGCGATAGGGAGAGAGAGAGAGACTAATCAAATGTAAACTCCTTCCTCCGGTACAAGCAATAGGGAGAGAGAGAGAGAGACCAATCGAATGTAAACTCCTTCCTCCTGTACAAGCGATACGGAGAGAGAGAGAGACCAATCGAATGTAAACTCATTCCTCCGGTATGAGCGATATTGAGTGAGAGAGACCAATCGAATGTAAACTCCTTCCTCCTGTACAAGTGATAGGGAGAGAGAGAGAGAGAGACCAATCGAATGTAAACTCCTTCCTCCGGTATGAGCGATAGGGAGAGAGAGAGACCAATCAAATGTAAACTCCTTCCTCTCGTAGGACCAGTAGGGAGAGGGGGAGAGAGAGAGACCAATCTAATGTAAACTTGTTCCTCCGGTACGAGCGACAGGGAGATCGAGTCCAATCAAATGTAAACTCCTTCCTCCGGTACGAGCGATAGCGAGAGAGAGAGAGAGACCAATCAAAAGTAAACTCCTTCCTGCGGTACGAGTGATAGGGAGAGACGGAGACCAATTCGAATGTAATCTCATTCGTCGGGTTCGAGCGACAGGGAGAGGGACAGACCAATCGAATGTAAACTCCTTCATCTGGTACAAGCGGTAGGGAGAGAGAGAGTGAGAGAGACTAATCGAATGTAAACTCCTTCCACCGATACTAGTGGTACGGAGGGAGAGAGAGACCAATCGAATGTTAACTCCTTCCTCCGATACGAGCGATAGGGAGAGGGAGAGACCAATCGAATGTAATCTGCTTACTGCGGTAGGAGCCGTAGGGAGAAAGAGACCAATCGAATGTAAACTCCTTCTTCCGGTACGAGCGATAGGGAAAGGGAGACCAATCAGATGTAATCTCCTTCCTCGCATATGTGCGATAGAGAGAGGGGGAGAGAGGGAGACCAGTCAAATGTAAACTCCTTCCTCCGGTACGAGCGATTGGGAGAGGGAGAGACCAATCGAATGTGAACTAGTTCCTCCGGTACGAGCGGTAGGTAGAGGAAGAGGCCAATCGAATGTAAACTGCTTACTACGGTACGAGCGGTACGGAGGGAGAGAGTGAACATTCGAATGTTAACTCCTTCCTCCGGTATGAGTGGAAGGGAGAGTCAGAGAGAGATCAATCGAATTTAAACTCCTTCCTCCGCTACGAGCGGTAGGGAGAGGCAGAGACCAATCGATTGTAAACTCTTTCATCTGGTACAAGCGGTAGGGAGCGAGAGAGTGAGAGAGACAAATTGAATGTAATCTCCTTCCTCCGGTACGACCAATGGGAGGAGGGCGAGATGAATCGAATGTAAACTCCTTCCTCCGGTACAAGCGCTCGAGAGAGGGAGAGCCTATTCGAATGTAAAATCCTTCCACCGGTACGAACTGTAGGGAGAGGGAGAGACCAATCGAATGTAAAATCCTTCCTCCGGCACGAGTGGTAGGGAGAGGGAGAGACCAATCGAATGTAAACTCCTTCCTCCTGTACAAGCGATAGGGAGAGAGAGAGAGACCAATTGAATGTAAACTCCTTCCTCTCGTAGGACCAGTAGGGAGAGGGGGAGAGAGAGAGACCAATCTAATGTAAACTCGTTCCTCTGGTACGAGCGACAGGGAGAAGGAGACCAATCAAATGTAAACTCCTTCCTCCGGTACGAGCGATAGCAAGAGAGTGAGACCAATCAAATATAAACTCCTTCCTCCGGGACGAGCAGTAGGGAGAGGGAGAGAGACACCAATGGAATGAAAACTCCTTCCTGCGGTACGAGCGATAGGGAGAGACGGAGACCAATTCGAATGTGATCTCATTCCTCGGGTTCGAGCGACAGGGAGAGGGAGAGACCAATCAAATGTAAACTCCTTCATCTGGTACGAGCGGTAGGGAGAGAGAGAGTGAGAGAGACCAATCGAATGTAATCTCCTTCCTCCGGTACGAGCGATAGGGAAAGAGAGAGAGACCAATCAAATGTAACCTCCTTACTCTGGTACGAGCTGTAGGGAGAGAGAGAGTGAGAGAGACCAATCAAATGTAAACTCCTTCCTCCGGTACGAGCGCTAGAGAGAGGGAGAGACTATTCGAATGTAAGATCCTTCCTCCGGTACGAACTGTAGGGAGAGGGAGAGACCAATCGAATGTAAACTCATTCCTCCTGTACAAGCGATAGGGAGAGGGAGAGACCAATCGAATGTACACTGCTTACTGCGGTACGAGCGGTAGGGAGGGAGCGAGAGATCAATCGAATTTAAACTGCTACCTCCGGTACTAGCGGTAGGGAGGGAGAGAGAGACAATCGAATGTAAACTCCTTCCTCCTGTACAAGCGATAGGGAAAGAGAGAGAGACCAATCGAATGGAAACTCCTTCCTCCTGTACAAGCGATAGGGAAAGAGAGAGAGACCAATCGAATGTAAACTCCTTCCTCCTGTACAAGCGATAGGGAAAGAGAGAGAGACCAATCGAATGTAAACTCCTTCCTCCTGTACAAGCGATAGGGAAAGAGAGAGAGACCAATCGAATGTAAACTCCTTCCTCCTGTACGAGCGATAGGGAGAGAGAGAGAGACCAATCGAATATAAACTCCTTCCTCCTGTACAAGCGATAGGGAAAGAGAGAGAGACCAATCGAATGTAAACTCATTCCTCCGGTATGAGCGATAGGGAGAGAGAGAGAGACTAATCAAATGTAAACTCCTTCCTCCTGTACAAGTGATAGGGAGAGAGAGAGAGAGACCAATCGAATGTAAACTCCTTCCTCCTGTACAAGCGATAGGCAAAGAGAGAGAGACCAAGCGAATGTAAACTCATTCCTCCGGTATGAGCGATATTGAGTGAGAAAGACCAATCGAATGTAAACTCCTTCATCTGGTATGAGTGGTAGGGAGAGAGAGAGAGAGAGAAACCAATCGAATGTAAACTCCTCCGTCCTGTACAAGCGATACGGAGAGAGAGAGAGACCAATCGAATGAAAACTCCTTCCTCCGGTATGAGCGATAGGGAGAGAGAGAGACCAATCAAATGTAAACTCCTTCCTCTCGTAGAACCAGTAGGGAGAGGGGGAGAGGGACAGACCAATCGAATGTAAACTCCTTCATCTGGTACAAGCGGTAGGGAGAGAGAGAGTGAGAGAGACTAATCGAATGTAAACTCCTTCCACCGGTACTAGTTGTACGGAGGGAGAGAGAGACCAATCGAATGTTAACTCCTTCCTCCGATACGAGCGATAGGGAGAGGGAGAGACCAATCGAATGTAATCTGCTTACTGCGGTAGGAGCCGTAGGGAGAAAGAGACCAATCGAATGTAAACTCCTTCTTCCGGTACTACCGATAGGGAAAGGGAGACCAATCAGATGTAATCTCCTTCCTCGCATATGTGCGATAGAGAGAGGGGGAGAGAGGGAGACCAGTCAAATGTAAACTCCTTCCTCCGGTACGAGCGATTGGGAGAGGGAGAGACCAATCGAATGTAATCTCCTTCCGCCGGTACGAGTGATAGGGAGAGGGAGAGACCAATCGAATGTGAACTAGTTCCTCCGGTACGAGCGGTAGGTAGAGGAAGAGGCCAATCGAATGTAAACTGCTTACTACGGTACAAGCGGTACGGAGGGAGAGGGTGAACATTCGAATGTTAACTCCTTCCTCCGGTATGAGTGGAAGGGAGAGTCAGAGAGAGATCAATCGAATTTAAACTCCTTCCTCCGCTACGAGCGGTAGGGAGAGGCAGAGACCAATCGAATGTAAACTCTTTCATCTGGTACAAGCGGTAGCGAGCGAGAGAGTGAGAGAGACAAAGTGAATGTAATCTCCTTCCTCCGGTACGACCAATGGGAAGAAGGCGAGGCGAATCGAATGTAAACTCCTTCCTCCGGTACAAGCGCTCGAGAGAGGGAGAGCCTATTCGAATGTAAAATCCTTCCACCGGTACGAACTGTAGGGAGAGGGAGAGACCAATCGAATGTAAAATCCTTCCTCCGGCACGAGTGGTAGGGAGAGGGAGAGACCAATCGAATGTAAACTCCTTCCTCCTGTACAAGCGATAGGGAGAGAGAGAGAGACCAATTGAATGTAAACTCCTTCCTCTCGTAGGACCAGTAGGGAGAGGGGGGAGAGAGAGAGACCAATCTAATGTAAACTCGTTCCTCCGGTACGAGCGACAGGGAGAAGGAGACCAATCAAATGTAAACTCCTTCCTCCGGTACGAGCGATAGCAAGAGAGTGAGACCAATCAAATATAAACTCCTTCCTCCAGGACGAGCAGTAGGGAGAGGGAGAGTGACACCAATGGAATGTAAACTCCTTCCTGCGGTACGAGCGATAGGGAGAGACGGAGACCAATTCGAATGTGATCTCATTCCTCGGGTTCGAGCGACAGGGAGAGGGAGAGACCAATCAAATGTAAACTCCTTCATCTTTTACGAGCGGTAGGGAGAGAGAGAGTGAGAGAGACCAATCGAATGTAATCTCCTCCCTCCGGTACGACCAATAGGGAGAGGGCGAGACGAATCGAATGTAAACTCCTTCCTCCGGTACAAGCGCTAGCGAGAGGGAGAGCCTCTTCGAATGTAAACTCCTTCCTTCTGTACGAGCGGTAGGGAGAGGGAGAGATCAATCGAATGTAAACTCCTTCCTCCGGTACGAGCAATAGGGAGAGAGGGAGACCAATCAAATGTAAACTCCTTACTCTGGTACGAGCTGTAGGGAGAGAGAGAGTGAGAGAGACCAATCAAATGTAAACTCCTTCCTCCGGTACGAGCGATAGCAAGAGAGAGAGACCAATCAAATATAAACTCCTTCCTCCAGGACGAGCAGTAGGGAGAGGGAGAGTGACACCAATGGAATGTAAACTCCTTCCTGCGGTACGAGCGATAGGGAGAGACGGAGACCAATTCGAATGTGATCTCATTCCTCGGGTTCGAGCGACAGGGAGAGGGAGAGACCAACCAAATGTAAACTCCTTCCTCCGGTACGAGCGATAGGGAGAGGGAGAGAGTATTCGAAAGTAAAAGCCTTCCTCCGCTACGAGCAGTAGGGAGAGGGAGAGATCAATCGAATGTAAACTCCTTCCTCCTGTACAAGCGGTAGGAAGAGAGAGAGTGAGAGAGACCAATCGAATGTAATCTCCTCCCTCCGGTACGACCAATAGGGAGAGGGCGAGACGAATCGAATGTAAACTCCTTCCTCCGGTACAAGCGCTAGCGAGAGGGAGAGCCTATTCGAATGTAAACTCCTTCCTTCTGTACGAGCGGTAGGGAGAGGGAGAGATCAATCGAATGTAAACTCCTTCCTCCGGTACGAGCAATAGGGAGAGAGGGAGACCAATCAAATGTAAACTCCTTACTCTGGTACGAGCTGTAGGGAGAGAGAGAGTGAGAGAGACCAATCAAATGTAAACTCCTTCCTCCGGTACGAGCGCTAGAGAGAGGGAGAGACTATTCGAATGTAAGATCCTTCCTCCGGTACGAACTGTAGGGAGAGGGAGAGACCAATCGAATGTAAACTCATTCCTCCTGTACAAGCGATAGGGAGAGGGAGAGACCAATCGAATGTACACTGCTTACTGCGGTACGAGCTGTAGGGAGGGAGCGAGAGAGCAATCGAATTTAAACTGCTTCCTCCGGTACTAGCGGTAGGGAGGGAGAGAGTGACTATTCGAATATAAACTCCTTCCTCCGGTACGAGCGGTAGGGAGAGGGAGAGAACAATGGAACGTAAACTCCTTCCTCCTGTACAAGCGATAGGGAAAGAGAGAGACCAATTGAATGTAAACTCCTTCCTCCAGTACGAGCGATAGGGAGCGGCATAGACCAATCGAATGTAATCTCCTTCCTCCGATATGAGCGATATTGAGTGAGAGAGACCAATCGAATGTAAACTCCTTTCTCCTGTACAAGCGATAGGGAGAGAAAGAGAGACCAATCGAATGTAAACTCCTTCCTCCTGTACAAGCGATAGGGAGAGAGAGAGAGACCAATCAAATGTAAACTCGTTCCTCCGGTACGAGCGACAGGGAGAAGGAGACCAATCAAATGTAAACTCCTTCCACCGGTACTAGTGGTACGGGGGGAGAGAGAGACCAATCGAATGTAAACTCCTTCCTCCGGTACGAGCGATAGGGAGAGTGAGAGAACAATCGAATGTAAACTCCTTCCTCCTGTACGAGCGATAGGGAGAGAGAGAGAGACCAATCGAATATAAACTCCTTCCTCCTGTACAAGCGATAGGGAAAGAGAGAGAGACCAATCGAATGTAAACTCATTCCTCCGGTATGAGCGATAGGGAGAGAGAGAGAGACTAATCAAATGTAAACTCCTTCCTCCTGTACAAGTGATAGGGAGAGAGAGAGAGAGACCAATCGAATGTAAACTCCTTCCTCCTGTACAAGCGATAGGCAAAGAGAGAGAGACCAATCGAATGTAAACTCATTCCTCCGGTATGAGCGATATTGAGTGAGAAAGACCAATCGAATGTAAACTCCTTCATCTGGTACGAGCGGTAGGGAGAGAGAGAGAGAGAGAGAGACCAATCGAATGTAAACTCCTCCGTCCTGTACAAGCGATACGGAGAGAGAGAGAGACCAATCGAATGAAAACTCCTTCCTCCGGTATGAGCGATAGGGAGAGAGAGAGACCAATCAAATGTAAACTCCTTCCTCTCGTAGAACCAGTAGGGAGAGGGGGAGAGGGACAGACCAATCGAATGTAAACTCCTTCATCTGGTACAAGCGGTAGGGAGAGAGAGAGTGAGAGAGACTAATCGAATGTAAACTCCTTCCACCGGTACTAGTTGTACGGAGGGAGAGAGAGACCAATCGAATGTTAACTCCTTCCTCCGATACGAGCGATAGGGAGAGGGAGAGACCAATCGAATGTAATCTGCTTACTGCGGTAGGAGCCGTAGGGAGAAAGAGACCAATCGAATGTAAACTCCTTCTTCCGGTACTACCGATAGGGAAAGGGAGACCAATCAGATGTAATCTCCTTCCTCGCATATGTGCGATAGAGAGAGGGGGAGAGAGGGAGACCAGTCAAATGTAAACTCCTTCCTCCGGTACGAGCGATTGGGAGAGGGAGAGACCAATCGAATGTAATCTCCTTCCGCCGGTACGAGTGATAGGGAGAGGGAGAGACCAATCGAATGTGAACTAGTTCCTCCGGTACGAGCGGTAGGTAGAGGAAGAGGCCAATCGAATGTAAACTGCTTACTACGGTACAAGCGGTACGGAGGGAGAGGGTGAACATTCGAATGTTAACTCCTTCCTCCGGTATGAGTGGAAGGGAGAGTCAGAGAGAGATCAATCGAATTTAAACTCCTTCCTCCGCTACGAGCGGTAGGGAGAGGCAGAGACCAATCGAATGTAAACTCTTTCATCTGGTACAAGCGGTAGGGAGCGAGAGAGTGAGAGAGACAAAGTGAATGTAATCTCCTTCCTCCGGTACGACCAATGGGAAGAAGGCGAGGCGAATCGAATGTAAACTCCTTCCTCCGGTACAAGCGCTCGAGAGAGGGAGAGCCTATTCGAATGTAAAATCCTTCCACCGGTACGAACTGTAGGGAGAGGGAGAGACCAATCGAATGTAAAATCCTTCCTCCGGCACGAGTGGTAGGGAGAGGGAGAGACCAATCGAATGTAAACTCCTTCCTCCTGTACAAGCGATAGGGAGAGAGAGAGAGACCAATTGAATGTAAACTCCTTCCTCTCGTAGGACCAGTAGGGAGAGGGGGAGAGAGAGAGACCAATCTAATGTAAACTCGTTCCTCCGGTACGAGCGACAGGGAGAATGAGACCAATCAAATGTAAACTCCTTCCTCCGGTACGAGCGATAGCAAGAGAGTGAGACCAATCAAATATAAACTCCTTCCTCCAGGACGAGCAGTAGGGAGAGGGAGAGTGACACCAATGGAATGTAAACTCCTTCCTGCGGTACGAGCGATAGGGAGAGACGGAGACCAATTCGAATGTGATCTCATTCCTCGGGTTCGAGCGACAGGGAGCGGGAGAGACCAATCAAATGTAAACTCCTTCATCTTGTACGAGCGGTAGGGAGAGAGAGAGTGAGAGAGACCAATCGAATGTAATCTCCTCCCTCCGGTACGACCAATAGGGAGAGGGCGAGACGAATCGAATGTAAACTCCTTCCTCCGGTATGAGGGATAGGGAGAGAGGGAGAGACCAATCGAATGTAATCTCCTTCATCGCATACAAGCGAAAGAGAGAGGGGGAGAGAGGGAGACCAATCAAATGTAAACTCCTTCCTCCGGTACGAGCAATAGGGAGAGAGGGAGACCAATCAAATGTAAACTCCTTACTCTGGTACGAGCTGTAGGGAGAGAGAGAGTGAGAGAGACCAATCAAATGTAAACTCCTTCCTCCGGTACGAGCGCTAGAGAGAGGGAGAGACTATTCGAATGTAAGATCCTTCCTCCGGTACGAACTGTAGGGAGAGGGAGAGACCAATCGAATGTAAACTCATTCCTCCTGTACAAGCGATAGGGAGAGGGAGGGACCAATCGAATGTACACTGCTTACTGCGGTACGAGCTGTAGGGAGGGAGCGAGAGAGCAATCGAATTTAAACTGCTTCCTCCGGTACTAGCGGTAGGGAGGGAGAGAGTGACTATTCGAATATAAACTCCTTCCTCCGGTACGAGCGGTAGGGAGAGGGAGAGAACAATGGAACGTAAACTCCTTCCTCCTGTACAAGCGATAGGGAAAGAGAGAAACCAATTGAATGTAAACTCCTTCCTCCAGTACGAGCGATAGGGAGCGGCATAGACCAATCGAATGTAATCTCCTTCCTCCGATATGAGCGATATTGAGTGAGAGAGACCAATCGAATGTAAACTCCTTTCTCCTGTACAAGCGATAGGGAGAGAAAGAGAGACCAATCGAATGTAAACTCCTTCCTCCTGTACAAGCGATAGGGAGAGAGAGAGAGACCAATCAAATGTAAACTCGTTCCTCCGGTACGAGCGACAGGGAGAAGGAGACCAATCAAATGTAAACTCCTTCCACCGGTACTAGTGGTACGGGGGGAGAGAGAGACCAATCGAATGTAAACTCCTTCCTCCTGTACAAGCGATAGGGAGAGAGAGAGAGACCAATCAAATGTAAACTCGTTCCTCCGGTACAAGCGCTAGAGAGAGGGAGAGACTATTCGAATGTAAAATCCTTCCTCCGGTACGAACTGTAGGGAGAGGGAGAGACCAATCGAATGTAAACTCATTCCTCCTGTACAAGCGATAGGGAGAGGGAGAGACCAATCGAATGTACACTGCTTACTGCGGTACGAGCGGAAGGGAGGGAGAGAGTGACCAATCGAATGTTAACTCCTTCCTCGGCTACGAGCGGTAGCGAGAGAGAGAGTGACAGACCAATCGAATGTAAACTCCTTCCTCCTGTACAAGCGGTAGGAACAGAGAGAGTGAGAGAGACCAATTGAATGTAATCTCCTTCCTCCAGTACAAGCGCTGGAGAGAGAGAGAGACTATTCGAATATAAACTCCTTCCTCCGGTACGAGCGGTAGGGAGAGGGAGAGAACAATCGAATGTAAACTCCTTCCTCCTGTACAAGCGATAGGGAGAGAGAGAGTTAGAGAGACCAATTGAATGTAAACTCCTTCCTCCGGTACGAGCGATAGAGGGAGAGTGAGAGACCATTCGAATGTAAACTCCTTCCTCCTGTACAAGCGATAGGGAGAGAGAGAGAGACCAATCAAATGTAAACTCGTTCCTCCGGTACGAGCGACAGGGAGAAGGAGACCAATCAAATGTAAACTCCTTCCACCGGTACTAGTGGTACGGGGGGAGAGAGAGACCAATCGAATGTAAACTCCTTCCTCCGGTACGAGCGGTAGGGAGAGGGAGAGAAAAATCGAATGTAAACTCCTTCCTCCGGTACGAGCGATAGGGAGAGTGAGAGAACAATCGAATGTAAACTCCTTCCTCCGGTACAAGCGCTAGAGAGAGAGAGACTATTCGAATGTAAAATCCTTCCTCCGGTACGAACTGTAGGGAGAGGGAGAGACCAATCGAATGTAAACTCATTCCTCCTGTACAAGCGATAGGGAGAGGGAGAGACCAATTGAATGTACACTGCTTACTGCGGTACGAGCGGTAGGGAGGGAGAGAGTGACCAATCGAATGTTAACTCCTTCCTCGGCTACGAGCGGTAGCGAGAGAGAGAGTGACAGACCAATCGAATGTAAACTCCTTCCTCCTGTACAAGCGGTAGGAACAGAGAGAGTGAGAGAGACCAATTGAATGTAATCTCCTTCCTCCAGTACAAGCGCTGGAGAGAGAGAGAGACTATTCGAATATAAACTCCTTCCTCCGGTACGAGCGGTAGGGAGAGGGAGAGAACAATCGAATGTAAACTCCTTCCTCCTGTACAAGAGAAAGGGAGAGAGAGAGTTAGAGAGACCAATTGAATGTAAACTCCTTCCTCCGGTACGAGCGATAGAGGGAGAGAGAGAGTCCATTCGAATGTAAACTCCTTCCTCCTGTACAAGCGATAGGGAGAGAGAGAGAGACCAATCAAATGTAAACTCGTTCCTCCGGTACGAGCGACAGGGAGAAGGAGACCAATCAAATGTAAACTCCTTCCACCGGTACTAGTGGTACGGGGGGAGAGAGAGACCAATCGAATGTAAACTCCTTCCTCCGGTACGAGCGGTAGGGAGAGGGAGAGAAAAATCGAATGTAAACTCCTTCCTCCGGTACGAGCGATAGGGAGAGTGAGAGAACAATCGAATGTAAACTCCTTCCTCCGGTACAAGCGCTAGAGAGAGGGAGAGACTATTCGAATGTAAAATCCTTCCTCCGGTACGAACTGTAGGGAGAGGGAGAGACCAATCGAATGTAAACTCATTCCTCCTGTACAAGCGCTGGAGAGAGAGAGAGACTATTCGAATATAAACTCCTTCCTCCGGTACGAGCGGTAGGGAGAGGGAGAGAACAATCGAATGTAAACTCCTTCCTCCTGCACAAGCGATAGGGAGAGAGAGAGTTAGAGAGACCAATTGAATGTAAACTCCTTCCTCCGGTACGAGCGATAGAGGGAGAGAGAGAGACCATTCGAATGTAAACTACTTCCTCCGGTACAAGCGGTAGGGAGAGGGAGAGAGAAATCGAATGTAAACTCCTTCCTCCGGTACGAGCGATAGGGAGAGGGAGAGAACAATTGAATGTAAACTCCTTCCTCCTGTACAAGCGATAGGGAGATAGAGAGAGAGACCAATCGAATGTAAGGTCATTCCTCCGGTATGAGCGATAGGGAGAGAGAGAGATACCAATCAAATGTAAACTCCTTCCTCTCGTAGGACCAGTAGGGAGAGGGGGAGAGAGAGAGACCAAACTAATGTAAACTTGTTCCTCCGGTACGAGCGATAGCGAGAGAGAGAGACCATTCGAATGTAAACTCCTTCCTCCGGTACAAGTGCTAGAGAGAGAGAGAGAGAGACTATTCAAATGTAAACTCCTTCCTCCGGTACGCGCAGTAGGGAGAGCGAGAGAGTATTTGAAAGTAAAAGCCTTCCTCCGGTACGAGAGGTAGGGAGAGGGAGAGACCAATCGAATGTAAACTCCTTCCTCCGGTACGACCAATAGGGAGAGGGCGAGACGAATCGAATGTAAACTCCTTCCTCCGGTACAAGCGCTAGCGAGAGGGAGACCCTATTCGAATGTAAACTCCTTCCTTCTGTACGAGAGGTAGGGAGAGGGAGAGATCAATCGAATGTAAACTCCTTCCTGCTGTACAAGCGTTAGGGAGAGAGAGAGACCAATTGAATGTAAACTCCTTCCGGTACGAGCGGTAGGGAGAGAGAGAGAGAAAAATCAAATGTAAGCTCCTTCCTCCGGTACGAGCGATATTGAGTGAGAGAGACCAATCGAATGAAAACTCGTTCCTCCGGTACGAGCGACAGGGAGAAGGAGACCAATCAAATGTAAACTCCTTCCTCCGGTACGAGCATTTGGGAGAGGGAGAGAGACACCAATGGAATGTAAACTCCTTCCTCCGGTACGAGCGATAGGGAGAGGCAGAGACCAATCGAATGCAAACTCCTTCCTCCAGTACGAGCAATATTGAGTGACAGAGACCAATCGAATATAAACTCTTTCCTCCGGAACAAGCAGTAGGGAGAGAGAGAGTGAGAGAGATCAATCGAATGAAAACTTCCTCCTGTACAAGCGATAGGGAGAGAGAGAGACCAATTGAATGTAAACTCCTTCTTCCGGTACGACCGATAGGGAAAGAGAGAGAGACCAATCGGATGTAAACTCATTCCTCTGGTATGAGCGATATTGAGTGAGAGAGACCAATCGAATGTAAACTCTTTCCTCCGGAACAAGCAGTAGGGAGAGAGAGAGTGAGAGAGACCAATCGAATGAAAACTCCTTCCTCCTGTACAAGCGATAGGGAGAGAGAGAGACCAATTGAATGTAAACTCCTTCCTTCTGTACGAGTGGTAGGGAGAGGGAGAGATCAATCGAATGTAAACTCCTTCCTCCGGTACGAGCAATAGGGAGAGAGGGAGACCAATCAAATGTAAACTCCTTACTCTGGTACGAGCTGTAGGGAGAGAGAGAGTGAGAGAGACCAATCAAATGTAAACTCCTTCCTCCGGTACGAGCGCTAGAGAGAGGGAGAGACTATTCGAATGTAAGATCCTTCCTCCGGTACGAACTGTAGGGAGAGGGAGAGACCAATCGAATGTAAACTCATTCCTCCTGTACAAGCGATAGGGAGAGGGAGAGACCAATCGAATGTACACTGCTTACTGCGGTACGAGCTGTAGGGAGGGTGCGAGAGAGCAATCGAATTTAAACTGCTTCCTCCGGTACTAGCGGTAGGGAGGGAGAGAGTGACTATTCGAATATAAACTCCTTCCTCTGGTACGAGCGGTAGGGAGAGGGAGAGAACAATCGAACGTAAACTCCTTCCTCCTGTACAAGCGATAGGGAAAGAGAGAGACCAATTGAATGTAAACTCCTTCCTCCAGTACGAGCGATAGGGAGCGGCATAGACCAATCGAATGTAATCTCCTTCCTCCGGTATGAGCGATATTGAGTGAGAGAGACCAATCGAATGTAAACTCCTTTCTCCTGTACAAGCGATAGGGAGAGAGAGAGAGACCAATCGAATGTAAACTCCTTCCTCCTGTACAAGCGATAGGGAGAGAGAGAGAGAGCAATCAAATGTAAACTCGTTCCTCCGGTACGAGCGACAGGGAGAAGGAGACCAATCAAATGTAAACTCCTTCCACCGGTACTAGTGGTACGGAGGGAGAGAGAGACCAATCGAATGTAAACTCCTTCCTCCGGTACGAGCGGTAGGGAGAGGGAGAGAAAAATCGAATGTAAACTCCTTCCTCCGGTACGAGCGATAGGGAGAGTGAGAGAACAATCGAATGTAAACTCCTTCCTCCGGTACATGCGCTAGAGTGAGGGAGAGACTATTCGAATGTAAAATCCTTCCTCCGGTACGAACTGTAGGGAGAGGGAGAGACCAATCGAATGTAAACTCATTCCTCCTGTACAAGCGATAGGGAGAGGGAGAGACCAATCGAATGTAAACTCATTCCTCCTGTACAAGCGATAGGGAGAGGGAGAGACCAATCGAATGTACACTGCTTACTGCGGTACGAGCGGTAGGGAGGGAGAGAGTGACCAATCGAATGTTAACTCCTTCCTCCTGTGCAAGCGGTAGGAACAGAGAGAGTGAGAGAGACCAATTGAATGTAATCTCCTTCCTCCAGTACAAGCGCTGGAGTGAGAGAGAGACTATTCGAATATAAACTCCTTCCTCCGGTACGAGCGGTAGGGAGAGGGAGAGAACAATCGAATGTAAACTCCTTCCTCCTGTACAAGCGATAGGGAGAGAGAGAGTTAGAGAGACCAATTGAATGTAAACTCCTTCCTCCGGTACGAGCGATAGAGGGAGAGAGAGAGACCATTCGAATGTAAACTACTTCCTCCGGTACAAGCGGTAGGGAGAGGGAGAGAGAAATCGAATGTAAACTCCTTCCTCCGGTACGAGCGATAGGGAGAGGGAGAGAACAATCGAATGTAAACTCCTTCCTCCTGTACAAGCGATAGGGAGAGAGAGAGAGACCAATCGAATGTAAACTCTTTCCTCCGGAACAAGCAGTAGGGAGAGAGAGAGTGAGAGAGACCAATCGAATGAAAACTCCTTCCTCCTGTACAAGCGATAGGGAGAGAGAGAGACCAATTGAATGTAAACTCCTTCCTTCTGTACGAGCGGTAGGGAGAGGGAGAGATCAATCGAATGTAAACTCCTTCCTCCGGTACGAGCAATAGGGAGAGAGGGAGACCAATCAAATGTAAACTCCTTACTCTGGTACGAGCTGTAGGGAGAGAGAGAGTGAGAGAGACCAATCAAATGTAAACTCCTTCCTCCGGTACGAGCGCTAGAGAGAGGGAGAGACTATTCGAATGTAAGATCCTTCCTCCGGTACGAACTGTAGGGAGAGGGAGAGACCAATCGAATGTAAACTCATTCCTCCTGTACAAGCGATAGGGAGAGGGAGAGACCAATCGAATGTACACTGCTTACTGCGGTACGAGCTGTAGGGAGGGTGTGAGAGAGCAATCGAATTTAAACTGCTTCCTCCGGTACTAGCGGTAGGGAGGGAGAGAGTGACTATTCGAATATAAACTCCTTCCTCCGGTACGAGCGGTAGGGAGAGGGAGAGAACAATCGAACGTAAACTCCTTCCTCCTGTACAAGCGATAGGGAAAGAGAGAGACCAATTGAATGTAAACTCCTTCCTCCAGTACGAGCGATAGGGAGCGGCATAGACCAATCGAATGTAATCTCCTTCCTCCGGTATGAGCGATATTGAGTGAGAGAGACCAATCGAATGTAAACTCCTTTCTCCTGTACAAGCGATAGGGAGAGAGAGAGAGACCAATCGAATGTAAACTCCTTCCTCCTGTACAAGCGATAGGGACAGAGAGAGAGACCAATCAAATGTAAACTCGTTCCTCCGGTACGAGCGACAGGGAGAAGGAGACCAATCAAATGTAAACTCCTTCCACCGGTACTAGTGGCACGGAGGGAGAGAGAGACCAATCGAATGTAAACTCCTTCCTCCGGTACGAGCGGTAGGGAGAGGGAGAGAAAAATCGAATGTAAACTCCTTCCTCCGGTACGAGCGATAGGGAAAGTGAGAGAACATTCGAATGTAAACTCCTTCCTCCGGTACAAGCGCTAGAGTGAGGGAGAGACTATTCGAATGTAAAATCCTTCCTCCGGTACGAACTGTAGGGAGAGGGAGAGACCAATCGAATCTAAACTCATTCCTCCTGTACAAGCGATAGGGAGAGGGAGAGACCAATCGAATGTTAACTCCTTCCTCCTGTACAAGCGGTAGGAACAGAGAGAGTGAGAGAGACCAATTGAATGTAATCTCCTTCCTCCAGTACAAGCGCTGGAGAGAGAGAGAGACTATTCGAATATAAACTCCTTCCTCCGGTACGAGCGGTAGGGAGAGGGAGAGAACAATCGAATGTAAACTCCTTCCTCCTGTACAAGCGATAGGGAGAGAGAGAGTTAGAGAGACCAATTGAATGTAAACTCCTTCCTCCGGTACGAGCGATAGAGGGAGAGAGAGAGACCATTCGAATGTAAACTACTTCCTCCGGTACAAGCGGTAGGGAGAGGGAGAGAGAAATCGAATGTAAACTCCTTCCTCCGGTACGAGCGATAGGGAGAGGGAGAGAACAATCGAATGTAAACTCCTTCCTCCTGTACAAGCGATAGGGAGAGAGAGAGAGACCAATCGAATGTAAGGTCCTTCCTCCGGTATGAGCGATAGGGAGAGATAGAGATACCAATCAAATGTAAACTCCTTCCTCCGGTACAAGTGCTAGAGAGAGAGAGAGAGAGACTATTCAAATGTAAACTCCTTCCTCCGGTACGAGCAGTAGGGAGAGCGAGAGAGTATTTGAAAGTAAAAGCCTTCCTCCGGTACGAGAGGTAGGGAGAGGGAGAGACCAATCGAATGTAAACTCCTTCCTCCGGTACGACCAATAGGGAGAGGGCGAGACGAATCGAATGTAAACTCCTTCTTCCGGTACAAGCGCTAGCGAGAGGGAGACCCTATTCGAATGTAAACTCCTTCCTTCTGTACGAGCGGTAGGGAGAGGGAGAGATCAATCGAATGTAAACTCCTTCCTGCTGTACAAGCGTTAGGGAGAGAGAGAGACCAATTGAATGTAAACTCCTTCCGGTACGAGCGATAGGGAGAGAGAGAGAGAAAAATCAAATGTAAGCTCCTTCCTCCGGTACGAGCGATATTGAGTGAGAGAGACCAATCGAATGAAAACTCGTTCCTCCGGTACGAGCGACAGGGAGAAGGAGACCAATCAAATGTAAACTCCTTCCTCCGGTACGAGCATTTGGGAGAGGGAGAGAGACACCAATGGAATGTAAACTCCTTCCTCCGGTACGAGCGATAGGGAGAGGCAGAGACCAATCGAATGCAAACTCCTTCCTCCAGTACGAACAATATTGAGTGACAGAGACCAATCGAATATAAACTCTTTCCTCCGGAACAAGCAGTAGGGAGAGAGAGAGTGAGAGAGACCAATCGAATGAAAACTCCTTCCTCCTGTACAAGCGATAGGGAGAGAGAGAGACCAATTGAATGTAAACTCCTTCTTCCTGTACAAGCGATAGGGAAATAGAGAGAGACCAATCGAATGTAAACTCCTTCCTCCTGTACAAGCGATAGGGAAAGAGAGAGAGAGACCAATCGAATGTAAACTCCTTCCTCCTGTACAAGCGATAGGGAAAGAGAGAGAGACCAATCGAATGTAAACTCCTTCCTCCGGTATGAGCGATATTGAGTGAGAGAGACCAATCGAATGTAAAGTCCTACCTCCTGTACAAGCGATAGGGAGAGAGAGAGAGAGACCAATCGAATGTAAACTCCTTCCTCCGGTACGAGTGATAGGGAGAGAGAGAGAGACCAATCAAATGTATACTCGTTCCTCCTGTACGAGCGACAGGGAGAAGGAGGCCAATCAAATGTAAACTCCTTCCTTCGGTATGAGTGATAGGGAGAGACAGAGACCAATCAAATGTAAACTCCTTCCTCCGGTACGAGTGATAGCGAGAGAGAGAGACCAATCGAATGTAATCAGCTTACTGCGGTACGAGCCGTAGGGAGAAAGAGACCAATCGAATTTAAACTCTTCCTCCGGTACGAGCGATATTGAGTGAGAGAGACCAATCGAATGTAAACTCATTCCTCCGGTACGAGCGATAGCGAGAGAGAGAGAGGGACCAATCAAAAGTAAACTCCTTCCTGCGGTACGAGCGATAGGAAGAGACGGAGACCAATTCGAATGTAATCTCATTCGTCGGGTTCGAGCGACAGGGAGAGGGACAGACCAATCGAATGTAAACTCCTTCATCTGGTACGAGCGGTAGGGAGAGAGAGAGTGAGAGAGACTAATCGAATGTAAACTCCTTCCACCGGTACTAGTGGTACGGAGGGAGAGAGAGACCAATCGAATGTTAACTCCTTCCTCCGATACGAGCGATAGGGAGAGGGAGAGACCAATCGAATGTAATCTGCTTACTGCGGTAGGAGCCGTAGGGAGAAAGAGACCAATCGAATGTAAACTCCTTCTTCCGGTACGAGCGATAGGGAAAGGGAGACCAATCAGATGTAATCTCCTTCCTCGCATATGTGCGATAGAGAGAGGGGGAGAGAGGGAGACCAGTCAAATGTAAACTCCTTCCTCCGGTACGAGCGATTGGGAGAGGGAGAGACCAATCGAATGTGAACTAGTTCCTTCGGTACGAGCGGTAGGTAGAGGAAGAGGCCAATCGAATGTAAACTGCTTACTACGGTACAAGCGGTACGGAGGGAGAAAGTGAACATTCGAATGTTAACTCCTTCCTCCGGTATGAGTGGAAGGGAGAGTCAGAGAGAGATCAATCGAATTTAAACTCCTTCCTCCGCTACGAGCGGTAGGGAGAGGGAGAGACCAATCGAATGTAAACTCTTTCATCTGGTACAAGCGGTAGGGAGCGAGAGAGTGAGAGAGACAAATCGAATGTAATCTCCTTCCTCCGGTACGACCAATGGGAAGAGGGCGAGACGAATCGAATGTAAACTCCTTCCTCCGGTACAAGTGCTAGAGAGAGGGAGAGCCTATTCGAATGTAAAATCCTTCCACCGGTACGAACTGTAGGGAGAGGGAGAGACCAATCGAAAGTAAAATCCTTCCTCCGGCACGATCGGTAGGTAGAGGGAGAGACCAATCGAATGTAAACTGCTTTCTCCGGTACGAGCTGTATGGAGAGGGAGACCAATCAAATGTAATCTCCTTCATCGCATACAAGCGATAGAGAGAGGGGTAGAGAGGGAGACCAATCAAATGTAAACTCCTTCCTCCGGTACGAGCAATAGGGAGAGAGGGAGACCAATCAAATGTAAACTCCTTACTCTGGTACGAGCTGTAGGGAGAGAGAGAGTGAGAGAGACCAATCAAATGTAAACTCCTTCCTCCGGTACGAGCGCTAGAGAGAGGGAGAGACTATTCGAATGTAAGATCCTTCCTCCGGTACGAACTGTAGGGAGAGGGAGAGACCAATCGAATGTAAACTCATTCCTCCTGTACAAGCGATAGGGAGAGGGAGAGACCAATCGAATGTACACTGCTTACTGCGGTACGAGCGGTAGGGAGGGAGCGAGAGATCAATCGAATTTAAACTGCTTCCTCCGGTACTAGCGGTAGGGAGGGAGAGAGTGACTATTCGAATATAAACTCCTTCCTCCGGTACGAGCGGTAGGGAGAGGGAGAGAACAATCGAACGTAAACTCCTTCCTCCTGTACAAGCGATAGGGAAAGAGAGAGACCAATTGAATGTAAACTCCTTCCTCCAGTACGAGCGATAGGGAGCGGCATAGACCAATCGAATGTAATCTCCTTCCTCCGGTATGAGCGATATTGAGTGAGAGAGACCAATCGAATGTAAACTCCTTCCTCCTGTACAAGCGATAGGGAGAGAGAGAGAGACCAATCAAATGTAAACTCGTTCCTCCGGTACGAGCGACAGTGAGAAGGAGACCAATCAAATGTAAACTCCTTCCACCGGTACTAGTGGTACGGAGGGAGAGAGAGACCAATCGAATGTAAACTCCTTCCTCCGGTACACGCGGTAGGGAGAGGGAGAGAAAAATCGAATGTAAACTCCTTCCTTCTGTACGAGCGGTAGGGAGAGGGAGAGATCAATCGAATGTAAACTGCTTTCTCCAGTACGAGCGGTATGGAGAGGGAGACCAATCAAATGTAATCTCCTTCATCGCATACAAGCGAAAGAGAGAGGGGGAGAGAGGGAGACCAATCAAATGTAAACTCCTTCCTCCGGTACGAGCAATAGGGAGAGAGGGAGACCAATCAAATGTAAACTCCTTACTCTGGTACGAGCTGTAGGGAGAGAGAGAGTGAGAGAGACCAATCAAATGTAAACTCCTTCCTCCGGTACGAGCGCTAGAGAGAGGGAGAGACTATTCGAATGTAAGATCCTTCCTGCGGTACGAACTGTAGGGAGAGGGAGAGACCAATCGAATGTAAACTCATTCCTCCTGTACAAGCGATAGGGAGAGGGAGAGACCAATCGAATGTACACTGCTTACTGCGGTACGAGCGGTAGGGAGGGAGCGAGAGATCAATCGAATTTAAACTGCTTCCTCCGGTACTAGCGGTAGGGAGGGAGAGAGTGACTATTCGAATATAAACTCCTTCCTCCGGTACGAGCGGTAGGGAGAGGGAGAGAACAATCGAACGTAAACTCCTTCCTCCTGTACAAGCGATAGGGAAAGAGAGAGACCAATTGAATGTTAACTCCTTCCTCCAGTACGAGCGATAGGGAGCGGCATAGACCAATCGAATGTAATCTCCTTCCTCTGGTTCGAGCGATAGGGAGAGGGAGAGACCAATCAAATGTAAATTCCTTCCTCTGGTACGAGCGATTGCGAGAGGGAGAGATCAATCGAATGTAATCTCCTTCCTCCGGTATGAGCGATATTGAGTGAGAGAGACCAATCGAATGTAAACTCCTTCCTCCTGTACAAGCGATAGGGAGAGAGAGAGAGACCAATCGAATGTTAACTCCTTCCTCGGCTACGAGCGGTAGCGAGAGAGAGAGTGACAGACCAATCGAATGTAAACTCCTTCCTCCTGTACAAGCGGTAGGAACAGAGAGAGTGAGAGAGACCAATTGAATGTAATCTCCTTCCTCCAGTACAAGCGCTGGAGAGAGAGAGAGACTATTCGAATATAAACTCCTTCCTCCGGTACGAGCGGTAGGGAGAGGGAGAGAACAATCGAATGTAAACTCCTTCCTCCTGTACAAGAGATAGGGAGAGAGAGAGTTAGAGAGACCAATTGAATGTAAACTCCTTCCTCCGGTACGAGCGATAGAGGGAGAGAGAGAGACCATTCGAATGTAAACTCCTTCCTCCTGTACAAGCGATAGGGAGAGAGAGAGAGAGCAATCAAATGTAAACTCGTTCCTCCGGTACGAGCGACAGGGAGAAGGAGACCAATCAAATGTAAACTCCTTCCACCGGTACTAGTGGTACGGGGGGAGAGAGAGACCAATCGAATGTAAACTCCTTCCTCCGGTACGAGCGGTAGGGAGAGGGAGAGAAAAATCGAATGTAAACTCCTTCCTCCGGTACGAGCGATAGGGAGAGTGAGAGAACAATCGAATGTAAACTCCTTCCTCCGGTACAAGCGCTAGAGAGAGGGAGAGACTATTCGAATGTAAAATCCTTCCTCCGGTACGAACTGTAGGGAGAGGGAGAGACCAATCGAATGTACACTGCTTACTGCGGTACGAGCGGTAGGGAGGGAGAGAGTGACCAATCGAATGTTAACTCCTTCCTCGGCTACGAGCGGTAGCGAGAGAGAGAGTGACAGACCAATCGAATGTAAACTCCTTCCTCCGGTACGAGCGGTAGGGAGAGAGAGAGTTAGAGAGACCAATTGAATGTAAACTCCTTCCTCCGGTACGAGCGATAGCAGGAGAGAGAGAGACCATTCGAATGTAAACTACTTCCTCCGGTACAAGCGGTAGGGAGAGGGAGAGAGAAATCGAATGTAAACTCCTTCCTCCGGTACGAGCGATAGGGAGAGGGAGAGAACAATTGAATGTAAACTCCTTCCTCCTGTACAAGCGATAGGGAGAGAGAGAGAGACCAATCGAATGTAAGGTCCTTCCTCCGGTATGAGCGATAGGGAGAGAGAGAGATACCAATCAAATGTAAACTCCTTCCTCTCGTAGGACCAGTAGGGAGAGGGGGAGAGAGAGAGACCAAACTAATGTAAACTTGTTCCTCCGGTACGAGCGATAGCGAGAGAGAGAGACCATTCGAATGTAAACTCCTTCCTCCGGTACAAGTGCTAGAGAGAGAGAGAGAGAGACTATTCAAATGTAAACTCCTTCCTCCGGTACGAGCAGTAGGGAGAGCGAGAGAGTATTTGAAAGTAAAAGCCTTCCTCCGGTACGAGAGGTAGGGAGAGGGAGAGACCAATCGAATGTAAACTCCTTCCTCCGGTACGACCAATAGGGAGAGGGCGAGACGAATCGAATGTTAATTCCTTCCTCCGGTACAAGCGCTAGCGAGAGGGAGACCCTATTTGAATGTAAACTCCTTCCTTCTGTACGAGCGGTAGGGAGAGAGAGAGACCAATTGAATGTAAACTCCTTCCGGTACGAGCGATAGGGAGAGAGAGAGAGAAAAATCAAATGTAAGCTCCTTCCTCCGGTACGAGCGATATTGAGTGAGAGAGACCAATCGAATGAAAACTCGTTCCTCCGGTACGAGCGACAGGGAGAAGGAGACCAATCAAATGTAAACTCCTTCCTCCGGTACGAGCATTTGGGAGAGGGAGAGAGACACCAATGGAATGTAAACTCCTTCCTCCGGTACGAGCGATAGGGAGAGGCAGAGACCAATCGAATGCAAACTCCTTCCTCCAGTACGAGCAATATTGAGTGACAGAGACCAATCGAATATAAACTCTTTCCTCCGGAACAAGCAGTAGGGAGAGAGAGAGTGAGAGAGATCAATCGAATGAAAACTTCCTCCTGTACAAGCGATAGGGAGAGAGAGAGACCAATTGAATGTAAACTCCTTCTTCTGGTTCGACCGATAGGGAAAGAGAGAGAGACCAATCGGATGTAAACTCATTCCTCTGGTATGAGCGATATTGAGTGAGAGAGACCAATCGAATGTAAACTCTTTCCTCCGGAACAAGCAGTAGGGAGAGAGAGAGTGAGAGAGACCAATCGAATGAAAACTCCTTCCTCCTGTACAAGCGGTAGGGAGAGGGAGAGATCAATCGAATGTAAACTCCTTCCTCCGGTACGAGCAATAGGGAGAGAGGGAGACCAATCAAATGTAAACTCCTTACTCTGGTACGAGCTGTAGGGAGAGAGAGAGTGAGAGAGACCAATCAAATGTAAACTCCTTCCTCCGGTACGAGCGCTAGAGAGAGGGAGAGACTATTCGAATGTAAGATCCTTCCTCCGGTACGAACTGTAGGGAGAGGGAGAGACCAATCGAATGTAAACTCATTCCTCCTGTACAAGCGATAGGGAGAGGGAGAGACCAATCGAATGTACACTGCTTACTGCGGTACGAGCTGTAGGGAGGGTGCGAAAGAGCAATCGAATTTAAACTGCTTCCTCCGGTACTAGCGGTAGGGAGGGAGAGAGTGACTATTCGAATATTTACTCCTTCCTCCGGTACGAGCGGTAGGGAGAGGGAGAGAACAATGGAACGTAAACTCCTTCCTCCTGTACAAGCGATAGGGAAAGAGAGAGACCAATTGAATGTAAACTCCTTCCTCCAGTACGAGCGATAGGGAGCGGCATAGACCAATCGAATGTAATCTCCTTCCTCCGGTATGAGCGATATTGAGTGAGAGAGACCAATCGAATGTAAACTCCTTTCTCCTGTACAAGCGATAGGGAGAGAGAGAGAGACCAATCGAATGTAAACTCGTTCCTCCGGTACGAGCGACAGGGAGAAGGAGACCAATCAAATGTAAACTCCTTCCACCGGTACTAGTGGTACGGAGGGAGAGAGAGACCAATCGAATGTAAACTCCTTCCTCCGGTACGAGCGGTAGGGAGAGGGAGAGAAAAATCGAATGTAAACTCCTTCCTCCGGTACGAGCGATAGGGAGAGTGAGAGAAAAATCGAATGTAAACTCCTTCCTCCGGTACAAGCGCTAGAGAGAGGGAGAGACTATTCGAATGTAAAATCCTTCCTCCGGTACGAACTGTAGGGAGAGGGAGAGACCAATCGAATGTAAACTCATTCCTCCTGTACAAGCGATAGGGAGAGGGAGAGACCAAGCGAATGTACACTGCTTACTGCGGTACGAGCGGTAGGGAGGGAGAGAGAGACCAATCGAATGTTAACTCCTTCCTCGGCTACGAGCGGTAGCGAGAGAGAGAGTGACAGACCAATCGAATGTAAACTCCTTCCTCCTGTACAAGCGGTCGGAACAGAGAGAGTGAGAGAGACCAATTGAATGTAATCTCCTTCCTCCAGTACAAGCGCTGGAGTGAGAGAGAGACTATTCGAATATAAACTCCTTCCTCCGGTACGAGCGGTAGGGAGAGGGAGAGAACAATCGAATGTAAACTCCTTCCTCCTGTACAAGCGATAGGGAGAGAGAGAGTTAGAGAGACCAATTGAATGTAAAATCCTTCCTCCGGTACGAGCGATAGAGGGTGAGAGAGAGACCATTCGAATGTAAACTACTTCCTCCGGTACAAGCGGTAGGGAAAGAGAGAGAGACCAATCGAATGTAAACTCATTCCTCCGGTACGAGCGATAGGGAGAGGGAGAGAACAATTGAATGTAAACTCCTTCCTCCTGTACAAGCGATAGGGAGAGAGAGAGAGACCAATCGAATGTAAGGTCCTTCCTCCGGTATGAGCGATAGGGAGAGAGAGAGATACCAATCAAATGTAAACTCCTTCCTCTCGTAGGACCAGTAGGGGGAGGGGGAGAGAGAGAGACCAAACTAATGTAAACTTGTTCCTCCGGTACGAGCGATAGCGAGAGAGAGACACCATTCGAATGTAAACTCCTTCCTCCGGTACAAGTGCTAGAGAGAGAGAGAGAGAGACTATTCAAATGTAAACTCCTTCCTCCGGTACGAGCAGTAGGGAGAGCGAGAGAGTATTTGAAAGTAAAAGCCTTCCTCCGGTACGAAAGGTAGGGAGAGGGAGAGACCAATCGAATGTAAACTCCTTCCTCCGGTACGACCAATAGGGAGAGGGCGAGACGAATCGAATGTAAACTCCTTCCTTCTGTACGAGCGGTAGGGAGAGGGAGAGATCAATCGAATGTAAACTCCTTCCTGCTGTACAAGCGTTAGGGAGAGAGAGAGACCAATTGAATGTAAACTCCTTCCGGTACGAGCGATAGGGAGAGAGAGAGAGAAAAATCAAATGTAAGCTCCTTCCTCCGGTACGTGCGATATTGAGTGAGAGAGACCAATCGAATGAAAACTCGTTCCTCCGGTACGAGCGACAGGGAGAAGGAGACCAATCAAATGTAAACTCCTTCCTCCGGTACGAGCATTTGGGAGAGGGAGAGAGACACCAATGGAATGTAAACTCCTTCCTCCGGTACGAGCGATAGGGAGAGGCAGAGACCAATCGAATGCAAACTCCTTCCTCCAGTACGAGCAATATTGAGTGACAGAGACCAATCGAATATAAACTCTTTCCTCCGGAACAAGCAGTAGGGAGAGAGAGAGTGAGAGAGATCAATCGAATGAAAACTTCCTCCTGTACAAGCGATAGGGAGAGTGAGAGACCAATTGAATGTAAACTCCTTCTTCCGGTACGACCGATAGGGAAAGAGAGAGAGACCAATCGGATGTAAACTCATTCCTCTGGTATGAGCGATATTGAGTGAGAGAGACCAATCGAATGTAAACTCTTTCCTCCGGAACAAGCAGTACGGAGAGAGAGAGTGAGAGAGACCAATCGAATGAAAACTCCTTCCTCCTGTACAAGCGATAGGGAGAGAGAGAGACCAATTGAATGTAAACTCCTTCTTCCTGTACAAGCGATAGGGAAAGAGAGAGAGACCAATCGAATGTAAACTCCTTCCTCCTGTACAAGCGATAGGGAAAGAGAGAGAGACCAATCGAATGTAAACTCCTTCCTCCTGTACAAGCGATAGGCAAAGAGAGAGAGACCAATCGAATGTAAACTCATTCCACCGGTATGAGCGATATTGAGTGAGAGAGACCAATCGAATGTAAACTCCTTCCTCCTGTACAAGCGATAGGGAAAGAGAGAGAGACCAATCGAATGTAAACTCCTTCCTCCTGTACAAGCGATAGGGAGAGAGAGAGAGAGACCAATCGAATGTAAACTCCTTCCTCCTGTTCAAGTGATAGGGAGAGAGAGAGAGAGACCAATCGAATGAAAACTCCTTCCTCCGATATGAGCGATAGGGAGAGAGAGAGACCAATCAAATGTAAACTCCTTCCTCTCGTAGGACCAGTAGGGAGAGGGGGAGAGAGAGAGACCAATCTAATGTAAACTCGTTCCTCCGGTACGAGCGACAGGGAGAAGGAGACCAATCAAATGTAAACTCCTTCCTCCGGTACGAGCGATAGCGAGAGAGAGAGAGGGACCAATCAAAAGTAAACTCCTTCCTGCGGTACGAGCGATAGGGAGAGACGGAGACCAATTCGAATGTAATCTCATTCGTCGGGTTCGAGCGACAGGGAGAGGGACAGACCAATCGAATGTAAACTCCTTCATCTGGTACGAGCGGTAGGGAGAGAGAGAGTGAGAGAGACTAATCGAATGTAAACTCCTTCCACCGGTACTAGTGGTACGGAGGGAGAGAGAGACCAATCGAATGTTAACTCCTTCCTCCGATACGAGCGATAGGGAGAGGGAGAGACCAATCGAATGTAATCTGCTTACTGCGGTAGGAGCCGTAGGGAGAAAGAGACCAATCGAATGTAAACTCCTTCTTCCGGTACGAGCGATAGGGAAAGGGAGACCAATCAGATGTAATCTCCTTCCTCGCATATGTGCGATAGAGAGAGGGGGAGAGAGGGAGACCAGTCAAATGTAAACTCCTTCCTCCGGTACGAGCGATTGGGAGAGGGAGAGACCAATCGAATGTAATCTCCTTCCGCCGGTACGAGTGATAGGGAGAGGGAGAGACCAATCGAATGTGAACTAGTTCCTTCGGTACGAGCGGTAGGTAGAGGAAGAGGCCAATCGAATGTAAACTGCTTACTACGGTACAAGCGGTACGGAGGGAGAAAGTGAACATTCGAATGTTAACTCCTTCCTCCGGTATGAGTGGAAGGGAGAGTCAGAGAGAGATCAATCGAATTTAAACTCCTTCCTCCGCTACGAGCGGTAGGGAGAGGGAGAGACCAATCGAATGTAAACTCTTTCATCTGGTACAAGCGGTAGGGAGCGAGAGAGTGAGAGAGACAAATCGAATGTAATCTCCTTCCTCCGGTACGACCAATGGGAAGAGGGCGAGACGAATCGAATGTAAACTCCTTCCTCCGGTACAAGTGCTCGAGAGAGGGAGAGCCTATTCGAATGTAAAATCCTTCCACCGGTACGAACTGTAGGGAGAGGGAGAGACCAATCGAAAGTAAAATCCTTCCTCCGGCACGATCGGTAGGGAGAGGGAGAGACCAATCGAATGTAAACTGCTTTCTCCGGTACGAGCTGTATGGAGAGGGAGACCAATCAAATGTTATCTCCTTCATCGCATACAAGCGATAGAGAGAGGGGGAGAGAGGGAGACCAATCAAATGTAAACTCCTTCCTCCGGTACGAGCAATAGGGAGAGAGGGAGACCAATCAAATGTAAACTCCTTACTCTGGTACGAGCTGTAGGGAGAGAGAGAGTGAGAGAGACCAATCAAATGTAAACTCCTTCCTCCGGTACGAGCGCTAGAGAGAGGGAGAGACTATTCGAATGTAAGATCCTTCCTCCGGTACGAACTGTAGGGAGAGGGAGAGACCAATCGAATGTAAACTCATTCCTCCTGTACAAGCGATAGGGAGAGGGAGAGACCAATCGAATGTACACTGCTTACTGCGGTACGAGCTGTAGGGAGGGTGCGAAAGAGCAATCGAATTTAAACTGCTTCCTCCGGTACTAGCGGTAGGGAGGGAGAGAGTGACTATTCGAATATTTACTCCTTCCTCCGGTACGAGCGGTAGGGAGAGGGAGAGAACAATGGAACGTAAACTCCTTCCTCCTGTACAAGCGATAGGGAAAGAGAGAGACCAATTGAATGTAAACTCCTTCCTCCAGTACGAGCGATAGGGAGCGGCATAGACCAATCGAATGTAATCTCCTTCCTCCGGTATGAGCGATATTGAGTGAGAGAGACCAATCGAATGTAAACTCCTTTCTCCTGTACAAGCGATAGGGAGAGAGAGAGAGACCAATCGAATGTAAACTCGTTCCTCCGGTACGAGCGACAGGGAGAAGGAGACCAATCAAATGTAAACTCCTTCCACCGGTACTAGTGGTACGGAGGGAGAGAGAGACCAATCGAATGTAAACTCCTTCCTCCGGTACGAGCGGTAGGGAGAGGGAGAGAAAAATCGAATGTAAACTCCTTCCTCCGGTACGAGCGATAGGGAGAGTGAGAGAAAAATCGAATGTAAACTCCTTCCTCCGGTACAAGCGCTAGAGAGAGGGAGAGACTATTCGAATGTAAAATCCTTCCTCCGGTACGAACTGTAGGGAGAGGGAGAGACCAATCGAATGTAAACTCATTCCTCCTGTACAAGCGATAGGGAGAGGGAGAGACCAAGCGAATGTACACTGCTTACTGCGGTACGAGCGGTAGGGAGGGAGAGAGAGACCAATCGAATGTTAACTCCTTCCTCGGCTACGAGCGGTAGCGAGAGAGAGAGTGACAGACCAATCGAATGTAAACTCCTTCCTCCTGTACAAGCGGTCGGAACAGAGAGAGTGAGAGAGACCAATTGAATGTAATCTCCTTCCTCCAGTACAAGCGCTGGAGTGAGAGAGAGACTATTCGAATATAAACTCCTTCCTCCGGTACGAGCGGTAGGGAGAGGGAGAGAACAATCGAATGTAAACTCCTTCCTCCTGTACAAGCGATAGGGAGAGAGAGAGTTAGAGAGACCAATTGAATGTAAAATCCTTCCTCCGGTACGAGCGATAGAGGGTGAGAGAGAGACCATTCGAATGTAAACTACTTCCTCCGGTACAAGCGGTAGGGAAAGAGAGAGAGACCAATCGAATGTAAACTCATTCCTCCGGTACGAGCGATAGGGAGAGGGAGAGAACAATTGAATGTAAACTCCTTCCTCCTGTACAAGCGATAGGGAGAGAGAGAGAGACCAATCGAATGTAAGGTCCTTCCTCCGGTATGAGCGATAGGGAGAGAGAGAGATACCAATCAAATGTAAACTCCTTCCTCTCGTAGGACCAGTAGGGGGAGGGGGAGAGAGAGAGACCAAACTAATGTAAACTTGTTCCTCCGGTACGAGCGATAGCGAGAGAGAGACACCATTCGAATGTAAACTCCTTCCTCCGGTACAAGTGCTAGAGAGAGAGAGAGAGAGACTATTCAAATGTAAACTCCTTCCTCCGGTACGAGCAGTAGGGAGAGCGAGAGAGTATTTGAAAGTAAAAGCCTTCCTCCGGTACGAAAGGTAGGGAGAGGGAGAGACCAATCGAATGTAAACTCCTTCCTCCGGTACGACCAATAGGGAGAGGGCGAGACGAATCGAATGTAAACTCCTTCCTTCTGTACGAGCGGTAGGGAGAGGGAGAGATCAATCGAATGTAAACTCCTTCCTGCTGTACAAGCGTTAGGGAGAGAGAGAGACCAATTGAATGTAAACTCCTTCCGGTACGAGCGATAGGGAGAGAGAGAGAGAAAAATCAAATGTAAGCTCCTTCCTCCGGTACGTGCGATATTGAGTGAGAGAGACCAATCGAATGAAAACTCGTTCCTCCGGTACGAGCGACAGGGAGAAGGAGACCAATCAAATGTAAACTCCTTCCTCCGGTACGAGCATTTGGGAGAGGGAGAGAGACACCAATGGAATGTAAACTCCTTCCTCCGGTACGAGCGATAGGGAGAGGCAGAGACCAATCGAATGCAAACTCCTTCCTCCAGTACGAGCAATATTGAGTGACAGAGACCAATCGAATATAAACTCTTTCCTCCGGAACAAGCAGTAGGGAGAGAGAGAGTGAGAGAGATCAATCGAATGAAAACTTCCTCCTGTACAAGCGATAGGGAGAGTGAGAGACCAATTGAATGTAAACTCCTTCTTCCGGTACGACCGATAGGGAAAGAGAGAGAGACCAATCGGATGTAAACTCATTCCTCTGGTATGAGCGATATTGAGTGAGAGAGACCAATCGAATGTAAACTCTTTCCTCCGGAACAAGCAGTACGGAGAGAGAGAGTGAGAGAGACCAATCGAATGAAAACTCCTTCCTCCTGTACAAGCGATAGGGAGAGAGAGAGACCAATTGAATGTAAACTCCTTCTTCCTGTACAAGCGATAGGGAAAGAGAGAGAGACCAATCGAATGTAAACTCCTTCCTCCTGTACAAGCGATAGGGAAAGAGAGAGAGACCAATCGAATGTAAACTCCTTCCTCCTGTACAAGCGATAGGCAAAGAGAGAGAGACCAATCGAATGTAAACTCATTCCACCGGTATGAGCGATATTGAGTGAGAGAGACCAATCGAATGTAAACTCCTTCCTCCTGTACAAGCGATAGGGAAAGAGAGAGAGACCAATCGAATGTAAACTCCTTCCTCCTGTACAAGCGATAGGGAGAGAGAGAGAGAGACCAATCGAATGTAAACTCCTTCCTCCTGTTCAAGTGATAGGGAGAGAGAGAGAGAGACCAATCGAATGAAAACTCCTTCCTCCGATATGAGCGATAGGGAGAGAGAGAGACCAATCAAATGTAAACTCCTTCCTCTCGTAGGACCAGTAGGGAGAGGGGGAGAGAGAGAGACCAATCTAATGTAAACTCGTTCCTCCGGTACGAGCGACAGGGAGAAGGAGACCAATCAAATGTAAACTCCTTCCTCCGGTACGAGCGATAGCGAGAGAGAGAGAGGGACCAATCAAAAGTAAACTCCTTCCTGCGGTACGAGCGATAGGGAGAGACGGAGACCAATTCGAATGTAATCTCATTCGTCGGGTTCGAGCGACAGGGAGAGGGACAGACCAATCGAATGTAAACTCCTTCATCTGGTACGAGCGGTAGGGAGAGAGAGAGTGAGAGAGACTAATCGAATGTAAACTCCTTCCACCGGTACTAGTGGTACGGAGGGAGAGAGAGACCAATCGAATGTTAACTCCTTCCTCCGATACGAGCGATAGGGAGAGGGAGAGACCAATCGAATGTAATCTGCTTACTGCGGTAGGAGCCGTAGGGAGAAAGAGACCAATCGAATGTAAACTCCTTCTTCCGGTACGAGCGATAGGGAAAGGGAGACCAATCAGATGTAATCTCCTTCCTCGCATATGTGCGATGGAGAGAGGGGGAGAGAGGGAGACCAGTCAAATGTAAACTCCTTCCTCCGGTACGAGCGATTGGGAGAGGGAGAGACCAATCGAATGTAATCTCCTTCCGCCGGTACGAGTGATAGGGAGAGGGAGAGACCAATCGAATGTGAACTAGTTCCTTCGGTACGAGCGGTAGGTAGAGGAAGAGGCCAATCGAATGTAAACTGCTTACTACGGTACAAGCGGTACGGAGGGAGAAAGTGAACATTCGAATGTTAACTCCTTCCTCCGGTATGAGTGGAAGGGAGAGTCAGAGAGAGATCAATCGAATTTAAACTCCTTCCTCCGCTACGAGCGGTAGGGAGAGGGAGAGACCAATCGAATGTAAACTCTTTCATCTGGTACAAGCGGTAGGGAGCGAGAGAGTGAGAGAGACAAATCGAATGTAATCTCCTTCCTCCGGTACGACCAATGGGAAGAGGGCGAGACGAATCGAATGTAAACTCCTTCCTCCGGTACAAGTGCTCGAGAGAGGGAGAGCCTATTCGAATGTAAAATCCTTCCACCGGTACGAACTGTAGGGAGAGGGAGAGACCAATCGAAAGTAAAATCCTTCCTCCGGCACGATCGGTAGGGAGAGGGAGAGACCAATCGAATGTAAACTGCTTTCTCCGGTACGAGCTGTATGGAGAGGGAGACCAATCAAATGTTATCTCCTTCATCGCATACAAGCGATAGAGAGAGGGGGAGAGAGGGAGACCAATCAAATGTAAACTCCTTCCTCCGGTACGAGCAATAGGGAGAGAGGGAGACCAATCAAATGTAAACTCCTTACTCTGGTACGAGCTGTAGGGAGAGCGAGAGTGAGAGAGACCAATCAAATGTAAACTCCTTCCTCCGGTACGAGCGCTAGAGAGAGGGAGAGACTATTCGAATGTAAGATCCTTCCTCCGGTACGAACTGTAGGGAGAGGGAGAGACCAATCGAATGTAAACTCATTCCTCCTGTACAAGCGATAGGGAGAGGGAGAAACCAATCGAATGTACACTGCTTACTGCGGTACGAGCGGTAGGGAGGGAGCGAGAGATGAATCGAATTTAAACTGCTTCCTCCGGTACTAGCGGTAGGGAGGGAGAGAGACCAATTGAATGTAAACTCCTTCCTCCAGTACGAGCGATAGGGAGCGGCATAGACCAATCGAATGTAATCTCCTTCCTCCGGTATGAGCGATATTGAGTGAGAGAGACCAATCGAATGTAAACTCCTTCCTCCTGTACAAGCGATAGGGAGAGAGAGCGAGACCAATCAAATGTAAACTCGTTCCTCCGGTACGAGCGACAGGGAGAAGGAGACCAATCAAATGTAAACTCCTTCCACCGGTACTAGTGGTACGGAGGGAGAGAGAGACCAATCGAATGTAAACTCCTTCCTCCGGTACGCGCGGTAGGGAGAGGGAGAGAAAAATCGAATGTAAACTCCTTCCTTCTGTACGAGCGGTAGGGAGAGGGAGAGATCAATCGAATGTAAACTGCTTTCTCCGGTACGAGCGGTATGGAGAGGGAGACCAATCAAATGTAATCTCCTTCATCGCATACAAGCGATAGAGAGAGGGGGAGAGAGGGAGACCAATCAAATGTAAACTCCTTCCTCCGGTACGAGCAATAGGGAGAGAGGGAGACCAATCAAATGTAAACTCCTTACTCTGGTACGAGCTGTAGGGAGAGAGAGAGTGAGAGAGACCAATCAAATGTAAACTCCTTCCTCCGGTACGAGCGCTAGAGAGAGGGAGAGACTATTCGAATGTAAGATCCTTCCTGCGGTACGAACTGTAGGGAGAGAGAGAGACCAATCGAATATAAACTCATTCCTCCTGTACAAGCGATAGGGAGAGGGAGAGACCAATCGAATGTACACTGCTTACTGCGGTACGAGCGGTAGGGAGGGAGCGAGAGATCAAACGAATTTAAACTGCTTCCTCCGGTACTAGCGGTAGGGAGGGAGAGAGTGACTATTCGAATATAAACTCCTTCCTCCGGTACGAGCGGTAGGGAGAGGGAGAGAACAATCGAACGTAAACTCCTTCCTCCTGTACAAGCGATAGGGAAAGAGAGAGACCAATTGAATGTAAACTCCTTCCTCCAGTACGAGCGATAGGGAGCGGCATAGACCAATCGAATGTAATCTCCTTCCTCCGGTATGAGCGATATTGAGTGAGAGAGACCAATCGAATGTAAACTCCTTCCTCCTGTACAAGCGATAGGGAGAGAGAGAGAGACCAATCAAATGTAAACTCGTTCCTCCGGTACGAGCGACAGGGAGAAGGAGACCAATCAAATGTAAACTCCTTCCACCGGTACTAGTGGTACGGAGGGAGAGAGAGAATAATCGAATGTAAACTCCTTCCTCCGGTACGCGCGGTAGGGAGAGGGAGAGAAAAATCGAATGTAAACTCCTTACTCCGGTACGAGCGATAGGGAGAGGGAGAGAACAATCGAATGTAAACTCCGTCCTCCTGTACAAGCGATAGGGAGAGAGAGAGAGACCAATCGAACGTAAACTCCTTCCTCCGGTATGAGCGATAGGGAGAGAGAGAGAGAGACCAATCGAATGTAAACTCCTTCCTCCGGTATGAGGGATAGGGAGAGAGTGAGAGACCAATCGAATGTAAACTCCTTCCTCTCGTACGACCAGTAGGGAGAGGGAGAGAACAATCGAATGTAAACACCTTCCTCCTGTACAAGCGATAGGGAGAGAGAGAGACCAATTGAATGCAAACTCCTTCTACCGGTATGAGCGATAGGGAGTGAGAGAGAGAGAGAGAGACCAATCGAACGTAAACTCCTTCCTCCGGTATGAGCGATAGGGAGAGAGAGAGAGAGACCAATCGAATGTAAACTCCTTCCTCCGGTTTGAGGGATAGGGAGAGAGAGAGAGAAAAATCGATTGTAAACTCCTTCCTCCGGTACGAGAAATATTGAGTGACAGAGACCAATCGAATGTAAACTCCTTCCTCCTGTACAAGCGATAGGGAGAGAGAGAGAGAGTCCAATCGAATGTAAACTCCTTCCTCCGGTATGAGGGATAGGGAGAGAGTGAGAGACCAATCGAATGTAAACTCCTTCCTCTCGTACGACCAGTAGGGAGAGGGGGAGAGAGAGATACAAATCGAATGTAAACTCGTTCCTCCGGTACGAGCGACAGGGAGAAGGAGAACAATCGAATGTAAACTCCTTCCTCCTGTACAAGCGGTAGGAAGAGAGAGAGACCAATCGAATGTAATCTCCTTCCTCCGGTACGACCAATAGGGAGAGGGCGAGACGAATCGAATGTAAACTCCTTCCTCCGGTACAAGCGCTAGCGAGAGGGAGAGCCTATTCGAATGTAAACTCCTTCCTTCTGTACGAGCGGTAGGGAGAGGGAGAGATCAATCGAATGTAAACTGCTTTCTCCGGTACGAGCGGTATGGAGAGGGAGACCAATCAAATGTAATCTCCTTCATCGCATACAAGCGATAGAGAGAGGGGGAGAGAGGGAGACCAATCAAATGTAAACTCCTTCCTCCGGTACGAGCAATAGGGAGAGAGGGAGACCAATCAAATGTAAACTCCTTACTCTGGTACGAGCTGTAGGGAGAGAGAGAGTGAGAGAGACCAATCAAATGTAAACTCCTTCCTCCGGTACGAGCGCTAGAGAGAGGGAGAGACTATTCGAATGTAAGATCCTTCCTCCGGTACGAACTGTAGGGAGAGGGAGAGACCAATCGAATGTAAACTCATTCCTCCTGTACAAGCGATAGGGAGAGGGAGAGACCAATCGAATGTACACTGCTTACTGCGGTACGAGCGATAGGGAGGGAGCGAGAGATCAATCGAATTTAAACTGCTTCCTCCGGTACTAGCGGTAGGGAGGGAGAGAGAGACCAATCGAATGTAAACTCCTTCCTCCTGTACAAGCGATAGGGAAAGAGAGAGAGACCAATCGAATGTAAACTCCTTCCTCCTGTACAAGTGCTAGAGAGAGAGAGAGAGAGACTATTCAAATGTAAACTCCTTCCTCCGGTACGAGCGGTAGGGAGAGGGAGAGAACAATCGAATGTAAACTCCTTCCTCCTGTACAAGCGATAGGGAGAGAGAGAGAGACCAATTGAATGTAAACTCCTTCTTCCGGTACGAGCGATAGGGAGTCAGAGAGAGAATAATCGATTGTAAACTCCTTCCTCCAGTACGAGAAATATTGAGTGACAGAGACCAATCGAATGTAAACTCTTTCCTCCTGTACAAGTGATAGGGAGAGAGAGAGAGAGAGAGAGACCAATCGAATGTAAACGCCTTCCTCCGGTATGAGGGATAGGGAGAGAGTGAGAGACCAATCGAATGTAAACTCCTTCCTCTCGTACGACCAGTAGGGAGAGGGGGAGAGAGAGATACAAATCGAATGTAAGCTCGTTCCTCCGGTACGAGCGACAGGGAGAAGGAGAACAATCGAATGTAAACTCCTTCCTCCTGTACAAGCGATAGGGAGTGAGAGAGAGACCAATCGAATGTAAACTCCTTCCTCCGGTACGAGCGATATTGAGTGAGAGAGACCAATCGAATTTAAACTCCTTCCTCCCGTACAAGCGATAGGGAGTGAGAGAGAGACCAATCGAATGTAAACACCTTCCTCCGGTACGAGCGGCAGGGAGAGGGAGAGAACAATTGAATGTAAACTCCTTCTTCAGGTACGAGCGATAGGGAGAGAGAGAGAGAAAAATCGATTGTAAACTCCTTCCTCTGGTACGAGAAATATTGAGTGACAGAGACCAATCGAATGTAAACTCCTTCCTCCGGTTCGAGCGGTAGGGAGAGGGAGTGACCAATCGAATGTAAACTCTTTCCTCCTGTACACGCGGTACGAAGAGAGAGAGTGAGAGAGACCAATCGAATGTAATCTCCTTCCTCCGGTACGACCAATAGGGAGAGGGTGAGACAAGTCGAGTGTAAACTCCTTCCTCCGGTACAAGCGCTGGAGAGAGAGAGAGACTATTCGAATGTAAACTCCTTCCTCCGGTACGAGCGACAGGGAGAAGGAGACCAATCAAATGTAAACTCCTTCCTCCGGTACGAGCGATAGCAAGAGAGTGAGACCAATCAAATGTAAACTCCTTCCTCCGGTACGAGCAGTAGGGAGAGGGAGTGAGACACCAATGGAATGTAAACTCCTTCCTGCGGTACGAGCGATAGGGAGAGACGGAGAACAATTCGAATGTAATCTCATTCCTCGGGTTCAAGCGATAGGGAGAGGGAGAGCCTATTCGAATGTAAACTCCTTCCTTCTGTACGAGCGGTAGGGAGAGGGAGAGATCAATCGAATGTAAACTGCTTTCTCCGGTACGAGCGGTATGGAGAGAGAGACCAATCAAATGTAATCTCCTTCATCGCATACAAGCGATAGAGAGAGGGGGAGAGAGGGAGACCAATCAAATGTAAACTCCTTCCTCCGGTATGAGCAATAGGGAGAGAGGGAGACCAATCAAATGTAAACTCCTTCCTCCGGTACGAGCAATAGGGAGAGAGGGAGACCAATCAAATGTAAACTCCTTACTCTGGTACGAGCTGTAGGGAGAGAGAGAGTGAGAGAGACCAATCAAATGTAAACACCTTCCTCCGGTACGAGCGCTAGAGAGAGGGAGAGACTATTCGAATGTAAGATCCTTCCTCCGGTACGAACTGTAGGGAGAGGGAGAGACCAATCGAATGTAAACTCATTCGTCCTGTACAAGCGATAGGGAGAGGGAGAGACCAATCGAATGTACACTGCTTACTGCGGTACGAGCGATAGGGAGGGAGCGAGAGATCAATCGAATTTAAACTGCTTCCTCCGGTACTAGCGGTAGGGAGGGAGAGAGAGACCAATCGAATGTAAACTCCTTCCTCCTGTACAAGCGATAGGGAAAGAGAGAGAGACCAATCGAATGTAAACTCCTTCCTCCTGTACAAGTGCTAGAGAGAGAGAGAGAGAGACTATTCAAATGTAAACTCCTTCCTCCGGTACGAGCGGTAGGGAGAGGGAGAGAACAATCGAATGTAAACTCCTTCCTCCTGTACAAGCGATAGGGAGAGAGAGAGAGACCAATTGAATGTAAACTCCTTCTTCCGGTACGAGCGATAGGGAGTCAGAGAGAGAATAATCAATTGTAAACTCCTTCCTCCGGTACGAGAAATATTGAGTGACAGAGACCAATCGAATGTAAACTCTTTCCTCCTGTACAAGCAATAGGGAGAGAGAGAGAGAGAGAGACCAATCGAATGTAAACTCCTTCCTCCGGTATGAGGGATAGGGAGAGAGTGAGAGACCAATCGAATGTAAACTCCTTCCTCTCGTACGACCAGTAGGGAGAGGGGGAGAGAGAGATACAAATCGAATGTAAACTCGTTCCTCCGGTACGAGCGACAGGGAGAAGGAGAACAATCGAATGTAAACTCCTTCCTCCTGTACAAGCGATAGGGAGAGAGAGAGAGACCAATCGAATGTAAACTCCTTCCTCCGGTACGAGCGATATTGAGTGAGAGAGACCAATCGAATTTAAACTCCTTCCTCCCGTACAAGCGATAGGGAGTGAGAGAGAGACCAGTCGAATTTAAACTCCTTCCTCCGGCACGAGCGGCAGGGAGAGGGAGAGAACAATTGAATGTAAACTCCTTCTTCAGGTACGAGCGATAGGGAGAGAGAGAGAGAAAAATCGATTGTAAACTCCTTCCTCCGGTACGAGAAATATTGAGTGACAGAGACCAATCGAATGTAAACTCCTTCCTCCGGTTCGAGCGGTAGGGAGAGGGAGTGACCAATCGAATGTAAACTCTTTCCTCCTTTACACGCGGTACGAAGAGAGAGAGTGAGAGAGACCAATCGAATGTAATCTCCTTCCTCCAGTACGAGCGATAGGGAGAGGGAGAGAGAGACCAATCAAATGTAAACTCCTTACTCTGGTACGAGCTGTAGGGAGAGAGAGAGTGAGAGAGACCAATCAAATGTAAACACCTTCCTCCGGTACGAGCGCTAGAGAGAGGGAGAGACTATTCGAATGTAAGATCCTTCCTCCGGTACGAACTGTAGGGAGAGGGAGAGACCAATCGAATGTAAACTCATTCGTCCTGTACAAGCGATAGGGAGAGGGAGAGACCAATCGAATGTACACTGCTTACTGCGGTACGAGCGATAGGGAGGGAGCGAGAGATCAATCGAATTTAAACTGCTTCCTCCGGTACTAGCGGTAGGGAGGGAGAGAGAGACCAATCGAATGTAAACTCCTTCCTCCTGTACAAGCGATAGGGAAAGAGAGAGAGACCAATCGAATGTAAACTCCTTCCTCCTGTACAAGTGCTAGAGAGAGAGAGAGAGAGACTATTCAAATGTAAACTCCTTCCTCCGGTACGAGCGGTAGGGAGAGGGAGAGAACAATCGAATGTAAACTCCTTCCTCCTGTACAAGCGATAGGGAGAGAGAGAGAGACCAATTGAATGTAAACTCCTTCTTCCGGTACGAGCGATAGGGAGTCAGAGAGAGAATAATCAATTGTAAACTCCTTCCTCCGGTACGAGAAATATTGAGTGACAGAGACCAATCGAATGTAAACTCTTTCCTCCTGTACAAGCAATAGGGAGAGAGAGAGAGAGAGAGACCAATCGAATGTAAACTCCTTCCTCCGGTATGAGGGATAGGGAGAGAGTGAGAGACCAATCGAATGTAAACTCCTTCCTCTCGTACGACCAGTAGGGAGAGGGGGAGAGAGAGATACAAATCGAATGTAAACTCGTTCCTCCGGTACGAGCGACAGGGAGAAGGAGAACAATCGAATGTAAACTCCTTCCTCCTGTACAAGCGATAGGGAGAGAGAGAGAGACCAATCGAATGTAAACTCCTTCCTCCGGTACGAGCGATATTGAGTGAGAGAGACCAATCGAATTTAAACTCCTTCCTCCCGTACAAGCGATAGGGAGTGAGAGAGAGACCAGTCGAATTTAAACTCCTTCCTCCGGCACGAGCGGCAGGGAGAGGGAGAGAACAATTGAATGTAAACTCCTTCTTCAGGTACGAGCGATAGGGAGAGAGAGAGAGAAAAATCGATTGTAAACTCCTTCCTCCGGTACGAGAAATATTGAGTGACAGAGACCAATCGAATGTAAACTCCTTCCTCCGGTTCGAGCGGTAGGGAGAGGGAGTGACCAATCGAATGTAAACTCTTTCCTCCTTTACACGCGGTACGAAGAGAGAGAGTGAGAGAGACCAATCGAATGTAATCTCCTTCCTCCAGTACGAGCGATAGGGAGAGGGAGAGAGAGACCAATCAAATGTAAACTCCTTCCTCTCGTAGGACCAGTAGGGAGAGGGGGAGAGAGAGAGACCAATCTAATGTAAACTCGTTCCTCCGGTATGAGCGATAGGGAGAAGGAGACCAATCGAATGTAAACTCCTTCCTCTCGTACGACCAGTAGGGAGAGGGGGAGAGAGAGATACCAATCGAATGTCATCTCTGGTACGAGCGATAGGGAGAGGGAGAGATCAATCGAATGTAAACTCCTTCCTCCTGTACGAGCGATATTGAGTGAGAGAGACCAATCGAATGTAAACTCCTTCCTCCTGTACGAGCGATAGGGAGAGGGAGAGACCAATTGAATGTAATCTGCTTACTGCGGAATGAGTGGAAGGGAGAGGGAGAGAGAGACCAATCGAATGTGACCTCCTTCCTCCGGTATGAGCAATAGGGAGAGAGAGAGAGACCAATCGAATGTAAACTCCTTCCTCTCGTACGACGAGTAGGGAGAGGGGGAGAGAGAGAGACCAATCGAATGTCATCTCCGGTACGAGCGATAGGGAGAGCGAGAGACCAATCGAATGTAAAATCCTTCCTCCGGCACGAGCGGTAGGGAGAGGGAGAGACCAATCGAATGTAAACTCCTTCCTCCTGTACAAGCGATAGGGAGAGAGAGAGAGACCAATCGAATGTAAGGTCCTTCCTCCGGTATGAGCGATAGGGAGAGAGAGAGATACCAATCAAATGTAAACTCCTTCCTCTCGTAGGACCAGTAGGGAGAGGGGGAGAGAGAGAGAGACCAAACTAATGTAAACTTGTTCCTCCGGTACGAGCGATAGCGAGAGAGAGAGACCATTCGAATGTAAACTCCTTCCTCCGGTACGAGCGATAGCGAGAGAGAGAGAGAGACTATTCAAATGTAAACTCCTTCCTCCGGTACGAGCAGTAGGGAGAGCGAGAGAGTATTTGAAAGTAAAAGCCTTCCTCCGGTACGAGAGGTGTGGAGAGGGAGAGACCAATCGAATGTAAACTCCTTCCTCCGGTACGACCAATAGGGAGAGGGCGAGACGAATCGAATGTAAACTCCTTCCTTCTGTACGAGCGGTAGGGAGAGGGAGAGATCAATCGAATGTAAACTCCTTCCTGCTGTACAAGCGTTAGGGAGAGAGAGAGACCAATTGAATGTAAACTCCTTCCGGTACGAGCGATAGGGAGAGAGAGAGAGAAAAATCAAATGTAAGCTCCTTCCTCTGGTACGAGCGATATTGAGTGAGAGAGACCAATCGAATGAAAACTCGTTCCTCCGGTACGAGCGACAGGGAGAAGGAGACCAATCAAATGTAAACTCCTTCCTCCGGTACGAGCATTTGGGAGAGGGAGAGAGACAGCAATGGAATGTAAACTCCTTCCTCCGGTACGAGCGATAGGGAGAGGCAGAGACCAATCGAATGCAAACTCCTTCCTCCAGTACGAGCAATATTGAGTGACAGAGACCAATCGAATATAAACTCTTTCCTCCGGAACAAGCAGTAGGGAGAGAGAGAGTGAGAGAGATCAATCGAATGAAAACTTCCTCCTGTACAAGCGATAGGGAGAGTGAGAGACCAATTGAATGTAAACTCCTTCTTCCGGTACGACCGATAGGGAAAGAGAGAGAGACCAATCGGATGTAAACTCATTCCTCTGGTATGAGCGATATTGAGTGAGAGAGACCAATCGAATGTAAACTCTTTCCTCCGGAACAAGCAGTACGGAGAGAGAGAGTGAGAGAGACCAATCGAATGAAAACTCCTTCCTCCTGTACAAGCGATAGGGAGAGAGAGAGACCAATTGAATGTAAACTCCTTCTTCCTGTACAAGCGATAGGGAAAGAGAGAGAGACCAATCGAATGTGAACTCCTTCCTCCTGTACAAGCGATAGGGAAAGAGAGAGAGACCAATCGAATGTAAACTCCTTCCTCCTGTACAAGCGATAGGGAAAGAGAGAGAGACCAATCGAATGTAAACTCCTTCCTCCTGTACAAGCGATAGGCAAAGAGAGAGAGACCAATCGAATGTAAACTCATTCCACCGGTATGAGCGATATTGAGTGAGAGAGACCAATCGAATGTAAACTCCTTCCTCCTGTACAAGCGATAGGGAAAGAGAGAGAGACCAATCGAATGTAAACTCCTTCCTCCTGTACAAGCGATAGGGAGAGAGAGAGAGAGACCAATCGAATGTAAACTCCTTCCTCCTGTTCAAGTGATAGGGAGAGAGAGAGAGAGACCAATCGAATGAAAACTCCTTCCTCCGGTATGAGCGATAGGGAGAGAGAGAGACCAATCAAATGTAAACTCCTTCCTCTCGTAGGACCAGTAGGGAGAGGGGGAGAGAGAGAGACCAATCTAATGTAAACTCGTTCCTCCGGTACGAGCGACAGGGAGAAGGAGACCAATCAAATGTAAACTCCTTCCTCCGGTACGAGCGATAGCGAGAGAGAGAGAGGGACCAATCAAAAGTAAACTCCTTCCTGCGGTACGTGCGATAGGGAGAGACGGAGACCAATTCGAATGTAATCTCATTCGTCGGGTTCGAGCGACAGGGAGAGGGACAGACCAATCGAATGTAAACTCCTTCATCTGGTACGAGCGGTAGGGAGAGAGAGAGTGAGAGAGACTAATCGAATGTAAACTCCTTCCACCGGTACTAGTGGTACGGAGGGAGAGAGAGACCAATCGAATGTTAACTCCTTCCTCCGATACGAGCGATAGGGAGAGGGAGAGACCAATCGAATGTAATCTGCTTACTGCGGTAGGAGCCGTAGGGAGAAAGAGACCAATCGAATGTAAACTCCTTCTTCCGGTACGAGCGATAGGGAAAGGGAGACCAATCAGATGTAATCTCCTTCCTCGCATATGTGCGATAGAGAGAGGGGGAGAGAGGGAGACCAGTCAAATGTAAACTCCTTCCTCCGGTACGAGCGATTGGGAGAGGGAGAGACCAATCGAATGTAATCTCCTTCCGCCGGTACGAGTGATAGGGAGAGGGAGAGACCAATCGAATGTGAACTAGTTCCTTCGGTACGAGCGGTAGGTAGAGGAAGAGGCCAATCGAATGTAAACTGCTTACTACGGTACAAGCGGTACGGAGGGAGAAAGTGAACATTCGAATGTTAACTCCTTCCTCCGGTATGAGTGGAAGGGAGAGTCAGAGAGAGATCAATCGAATTTAAACTCCTTCCTCCGCTACGAGCGGTAGGGAGAGGGAGAGACCAATCGAATGTAAACTCTTTCATCTGGTACAAGCGGTAGGGAGCGAGAGAGTGAGAGAGACGAATCGAATGTAATCTCCTTCCTCCGGTACGACCAAAGGGAAGAGGGCGAGACGAATCGAATGTAAACTCCTTCCTCCGGTACAAGTGCTCGAGAGAGGGAGAGCCTATTCGAATGTAAAATCCTTCCACCGGTACGAACTGTAGGGAGAGGGAGAGACCAATCGAAAGTAAAATCCTTCCTCCGGCACGATCGGTAGGGAGAGGGAGAGACCAATCGAATGTAAACTGCTTTCTCCGGTACGAGCTGTATGGAGAGGGAGACCAATCAAATGTAATCTCCTTCATCGCCTACAAGCGATAGAGAGAGGGGGAGAGAGGGAGTCCAATCAAATGTAAACTCCTTCCTCCGGTACGAGCAATAGGGAGAGAGGGAGACCAATCAAATGTAAACTCCTTACTCTGGTACGAGCTGTAGGGAGAGCGAGAGTGAGAGAGACCAATCAAATGTAAACTCCTTCCTCCGGTACGAGCGCTAGAGAGAGGGAGAGACTATTCGAATGTAAGATCCTTCCTCCGGTACGAACTGTAGGGAGAGGGAGAGACCAATCGAATGTAAACTCATTCCTCCTGTACAAGCGATAGGGAGAGGGAGAAACCAATCGAATGTACACTGCTTACTGCGGTACGAGCGGTAGGGAGGGAGCGAGAGATCATTCGAATTTAAACTGCTTCCTCCGGTACTAGCGGTAGGGAGGGAGAGAGTGACTATTCGAATATAAACTCCTTCCTCCGGTACGAGCGGTAGGGAGAGGGAGAGAACAATCGAACGTAAACTCCTTCCTCCTGTACAAGCGATAGGGAAAGAGAGAGACCAATTGAATGTAAACTCCTTCCTCCAGTACGAGCGATAGGGAGCAGCATAGACCAATCGAATGTAATCTCCTTCCTCCGGTATGAGCGATATTGAGTGAGAGAGACCAATCGAATGTAAACTCCTTCCTCCTGTACAAGCGATAGGGAGAGAGAGAGAGACCAATCAAATGTAAACTCGTTCCTCCGGTACGAGCGACAGGGAGAAGGAGACCAATCAAATGTAAACTCCTTCCACCGGTACTAGTGGTACGGAGGGAGAGAGAGACCAATCGAATGTAAACTCCTTCCTCCGGTACGCGCGGTAGGGAGAGGGAGAGAAAAATCGAATGTAAACTCCTTACTCCGGTACGAGCGATAGGGAGAGGGAGAGAACAATCGAATGTAAACTCCGTCCTCCTGTACAAGTGATAGGGAGAGAGAGAGAGAACAATCGAACGTAAACTCCTTCCTCCGGTATGAGCGATAGGGAGAGAGAGAGAGAGACCAATCGAATGTAAACTCCTTCCTCCGGTATGAGGGATAGGGAGAGAGTGAGAGACCAATCGAATGTAAACTCCTTCCTCTCGTACGACCAGTAGGGAGAGGGAGAGAACAATCGAATGTAAACACCTTCCTCCTGTACAAGCGATAGGGAGAGAGAGAGACCAATTCAATGTAAACTCCTTCTACCGGTACGAGCGATAGGGAGTGAGAGAGAGAGAGAGAGACCAATCGAACGTAAACTCCTTCCTCCGGTATGAGCGATAGGGAGAGAGAGAGAGAGACCAATCGAATGTAAACTCCTTCCTCCGGTTTGAGGGATAGGGAGAGAGAGAGAGAAAAATCGATTGTAAACTCCTTCCTCCGGTACGAGAAATATTGAGTGACAGAGACCAATCGAATGTAAACTCCTTCCTCCTGTACAAGCGATAGGGAGAGAGAGAGAGAGTCCAATCGAATGTAAACTCCTTCCTCCGGTATGAGGGATAGGGAGAGAGAGAGAGACCAATCGAATGTAAACTCCTTCCTCTCGAACGACCAGTAGGGAGAGGGGGAGAGAGAGATACAAATCGAATGTAAACTCGTTCCTCCGGTACGAGCGACAGGGAGAAGGAGAACAATCGAATGTAAACTCCTTCCTCCTGTACAAGCGGTAGGAAGAGAGAGAGACCAATCGAATGTAATCTCCTTCCTCCGGTACGACCAATAGGGAGAGGGCGAGACGAATCGAATGTAAACTCCTTCCTCCGGTACAAGCGCTAGCGAGAGGGAGAGCCTATTCGAATGTAAACTCCTTCCTTCTGTACGAGCGGTAGGGAGAGGGAGAGATCAATCGAATGTAAACTGCTTTCTCCGGTACGAGCGGTATGGAGAGGGAGACCAATCAAATGTAATCTCCTTCATCGCATACAAGCGATAGAGAGAGGGGGAGAGAGGGAGACCAATCAAATGTAAACTCCTTCCTCCGGTACGAGCAATAGGGAGAGAGGGAGACCAATCAAATGTAAACTCCTTACTCTGGTACGAGCTGTAGGGAGAGAGAGAGTGAGAGAGACCAATCAAATGTAAACTCCTTCCTCCGGTACGAGCGCTAGAGAGAGGGAGAGACTATTCGAATGTAAGATCCTTCCTCCGGTACGAACTGTAGGGAGAGGGAGAGACCAATCGAATGTAAACTCATTCCTCCTGTACAAGTGATAGGGAGAGGGAGAGACCAATCGAATGTACACTGCTTACTGCGGTACGAGCGATAGGGAGGGAGCGAGAGATCAATCGAATTTAAACTGCTTCCTCCGGTACTAGCGGTAGGGAGGGAGAGAGAGACCAATCGAATGTAAACTCCTTCCTCCTGTACAAGCGATAGGGAAAGAGAGAGAGACCAATCGAATGTAAACTCCTTCCTCCTGTACAAGTGCTAGAGAGAGAGAGAGAGAGACTATTCAAATGTAAACTCCTTCCTCCGGTACGAGCGGTAGGGAGAGGGAGAGAACAATCGAATGTAAACTCCTTCCTCCTGTACAAGCGATAGGGAGAGAGAGAGAGACCAATCAAATGTAAACTCCTTCCTCCGGTACGAGCGCTAGAGAGAGGGAGAGACTATTCGAATGTAAGATCCTTCCTCCGGTACGAACTGTAGGGAGAGGGAGAGACCAATCGAATGTAAACTCATTCCTCCTGTACAAGCGATAGGGAGAGGGAGAAACCAATCGAATGTACACTGCTTACTGCGGTACGAGCGGTAGGGAGGGAGCGAGAGATCAATCGAATTTAAACTGCTTCCTCCGGTACTAGCGGTAGGGAGGGAGAGAGTGACTATTCGAATATAAACTCCTTCCTCCGGTACGAGCGGTAGGGAGAGGGAGAGAACAATCGAACGTAAACTCCTTCCTCCTGTACAAGCGATAGGGAAAGAGAGAGACCAATTGAATGTAAACTCCTTCCTCCAGTACGAGCGATAGGGAGCAGCATAGACCAATCGAATGTAATCTCCTTCCTCCGGTATGAGCGATATTGAGTGAGAGAGACCAATCGAATGTAAACTCCTTCCTCCTGTACAAGCGATAGGGAGAGAGAGAGAGACCAATCAAATGTAAACTCGTTCCTCCGGTACGAGCGACAGGGAGAAGGAGACCAATCAAATGTAAACTCCTTCCACCGGTACTAGTGGTACGGAGGGAGAGAGAGACCAATCGAATGTAAACTCCTTCCTCCGGTACGCGCGGTAGGGAGAGGGAGAGAAAAATCGAATGTAAACTCCTTACTCCGGTACGAGCGATAGGGAGAGGGAGAGAACAATCGAATGTAAACTCCGTCCTCCTGTACAAGTGATAGGGAGAGAGAGAGAGAACAATCGAACGTAAACTCCTTCCTCCGGTATGAGCGATAGGGAGAGAGAGAGAGAGACCAATCGAATGTAAACTCCTTCCTCCGGTATGAGGGATAGGGAGAGAGTGAGAGACCAATCGAATGTAAACTCCTTCCTCTTGTACGACCAGTAGGGAGAGGGAGAGAACAATCGAATGTAAACACCTTCCTCCTGTACAAGCGATAGGGAGAGAGAGAGACCAATTCAATGTAAACTCCTTCTACCGGTACGAGCGATAGGGAGTGAGAGAGAGAGAGAGAGACCAATCGAACGTAAACTCCTTCCTCCGGTATGAGCGATAGGGAGAGAGAGAGAGAGACCAATCGAATGTAAACTCCTTCCTCCGGTTTGAGGGATAGGGAGAGAGAGAGAGAAAAATCGATTGTAAACTCCTTCCTCCGGTACGAGAAATATTGAGTGACAGAGACCAATCGAATGTAAACTCCTTCCTCCTGTACAAGCGATAGGGAGAGAGAGAGAGAGTCCAATCGAATGTAAACTCCTTCCTCCGGTATGAGGGATAGGGAGAGAGAGAGAGACCAATCGAATGTAAACTCCTTCCTCTCGTACGACCAGTAGGGAGAGGGGGAGAGAGAGATACAAATCGAATGTAAACTCGTTCCTCCGGTACGAGCGACAGGGAGAAGGAGAACAATCGAATGTAAACTCCTTCCTCCTGTACAAGCGGTAGGAAGAGAGAGAGACCAATCGAATGTAATCTCCTTCCTCCGGTACGACCAATAGGGAGAGGGCGAGACGAATCGAATGTAAACTCCTTCCTCCGGTACAAGCGCTAGCGAGAGGGAGAGCCTATTCGAATGTAAACTCCTTCCTTCTGTACGAGCGGTAGGGAGAGGGAGAGATCAATCGAATGTAAACTGCTTTCTCCGGTACGAGCGGTATGGAGAGGGAGACCAATCAAATGTAATCTCCTTCATCGCATACAAGCGATAGAGAGAGGGGGAGAGAGGGAGACCAATCAAATGTAAACTCCTTCCTCCGGTACGAGCAATAGGGAGAGAGGGAGACCAATCAAATGTAAACTCCTTACTCTGGTACGAGCTGTAGGGAGAGAGAGAGTGAGAGAGACCAATCAAATGTAAACTCCTTCCTCCGGTACGAGCGCTAGAGAGAGGGAGAGACTATTCGAATGTAAGATCCTTCCTCCGGTACGAACTGTAGGGAGAGGGAGAGACCAATCGAATGTAAACTCATTCCTCCTGTACAAGTGATAGGGAGAGGGAGAGACCAATTGAATGTAAACTCCTTCCTCCTGTACAAGCGATAGGGAGAGAGAGAGAGACCAATTGAATGTAAACTCCTTCTTCCGGTACGAGCGATAGGGAGTCAGAGAGAGAATAATCGATTGTAAACTCCTTCCTCCGGTACGAGAAATATTGAGTGACAGAGACCAATCGAATGTAAACTCTTTCCTCCTGTACAAGTGATAGGGAGAGAGAGAGAGAGAGAGAGACCAATCGAATGTAAACGCCTTCCTCCGGTATGAGGGATAGGGAGAGAGTGAGAGACCAATCGAATGTAAACTCCTTCCTCTCGTACGACCAGTAGGGAGAGGGGGAGAGAGAGATACAAATCGAATGTAAGCTCGTTCCTCCGGTACGAGCGACAGGGAGAAGGAGAACAATCGAATGTAAACTCCTTCCTCCTGTACAAGCGATAGGGAGTGAGAGAGAGACCAATCGAATGTAAACTCCTTTCTCCGGTACGAGCGATATTGAGTGAGAGAGACCAATCGAATTTAAACTCCTTCCTCCCGTACAAGCGATAGGGAGTGAGAGAGAGACCAATCGAATGTAAACACCTTCCTCCGGCACGAGCGGCAGGGAGAGGGAGAGAACAATTGAATGTAAACTCCTTCTTCAGGTACGAGCGATAGGGAGAGAGAGAGAGAAAAATCGATTGTAAACTCCTTCCTCTGGTACGAGAAATATTGAGTGACAGAGACCAATCGAATGTAAACTCCTTCCTCCGGTTCGAGCGGTAGGGAGAGGGAGTGACCAATCGAATGTAAACTCTTTCCTCCTGTACACGCGGTACGAAGAGAGAGAGTGAGAGAGACCAATCGAATGTAATCTCCTTCCTCCGGTACGACCAATAGGGAGAGGGTGAGACAAGTCGAGTGTAAACTCCTTCCTCCGGTACAAGCGCTGGAGAGAGAGAGAGACTATTCGAATGTAAACTCCTTCCTCCGGTACGAGCGACAGGGAGAAGGAGACCAATCAAATGTAAACTCCTTCCTCCGGTACGAGCGATAGCAAGAGAGTGAGACCAATCAAATGTAAACTCCTTCCTCCGGTACGAGCAGTAGGGAGAGGGAGTGAGACACCAATGGAATGTAAACTCCTTCCTGCGGTACGAGCGATAGGGAGAGACGGAGAACAATTCGAATGTAATCTCATTCCTCGGGTTCAAGCGATAGGGAGAGGGAGAGCCTATTCGAATGTAAACTCCTTCCTTCTGTACGAGCGGTAGGGAGAGGGAGAGATCAATCGAATGTAAACTGCTTTCTCCGGTACGAGCGGTATGGAGAGGGAGACCAATCAAATGTAATCTCCTTCATCGCATACAAGCGATAGAGAGAGGGGGAGAGAGGGAGACCAATCAAATGTAAACTCCTTCCTCCGGTACGAGCAATAGGGAGAGAGGTAGACCAATCAAATGTAAACTCCTTACTCTGGTACGAGCTGTAGGGAGAGAGAGAGTGAGAGAGACCAATCAAATGTAAACACCTTCCTCCGGTACGAGCGCTAGAGAGAGGGAGAGACTATTCGAATGTAAGATCCTTCCTCCGGTACGAACTGTAGGGAGAGGGAGAGACCAATCGAATGTAAACTCATTCGTCCTGTACAAGCGATAGGGAGAGGGAGAGACCAATCGAATGTACACTGCTTACTGCGGTACGAGCGATAGGGAGGGAGCGAGAGATCAATCGAATTTAAACTGCTTCCTCCGGTACTAGCGGTAGGGAGGGAGAGAGAGACCAATCGAATGTAAACTCCTTCCTCCTGTACAAGCGATAGGGAAAGAGAGAGAGACCAATCGAATGTAAACTCCTTCCTCCTGTACAAGTGCTAGAGAGAGAGAGAGAGAGACTATTCAAATGTAAACTCCTTCCTCCGGTACGAGCGATAGGGAGAGGGAGAGAACAATCGAATGTAAACTCCTTCCTCCTGTACAAGCGATAGGGAGAGAGAGAGAGTCCAATTGAATGTAAACTCCTTCTTCCGGTACGAGCGATAGGGAGTCAGAGAGAGAATAATCAATTGTAAACTCCTTCCTCCGGTACGAGAAATATTGAGTGACAGAGACCAATCGAATGTAAACTCTTTCCTCCTGTACAAGCAATAGGGAGAGAGAGAGAGAGAGAGACCAATCGAATGTAAACTCCTTCCTCCGGTATGAGGGATAGGGAGAGAGTGAGAGACCAATCGAATGTAAATTCCTTCCTCTCGTACGACCAGTAGGGAGAGGGGGAGAGAGAGATACAAATCGAATGTAAACTCGTTCCTCCGGTACGAGCGACAGGGAGAAGGAGAACAATCGAATGTAAACTCCTTCCTCCTGTACAAGCGATAGGGAGAGAGAGAGAGACCAATCGAATGTAAACTCCTTCCTCCGGTACGAGCGATATTGAGTGAGAGAGACCAATCGAATTTAAACTCCTTCCTCCCGTACAAGCGATAGGGAGTGAGAGAGAGACCAGTCGAATTTAAACTCCTTCCTCCGGCACGAGCGGCAGGGAGAGGGAGAGAACAATTGAATGTAAACTCCTTCTTCAGGTACGAGCGATAGGGAGAGAGAGAGAGAAAAATCGATTGTAAACTCCTTCCTCCGGTACGAGAAATATTGAGTGACAGAGACCAATCGAATGTAAACTCCTTCCTCCGGTTCGAGCGGTAGGGAGAGGGAGTGACCAATCGAATGTAAACTCTTTCCTCCTGTACACGCGGTACGAAGAGAGAGAGTGAGAGAGACCAATCGAATGTAATCTCCTTCCTCCAGTACGAGCGATAGGGAGAGGGAGAGAGAGACCAATCAAATGTAAACTCCTTCCTCTCGTAGGACCAGTAGGGAGAGGGGGAGAGAGAGAGACCAATCTAATGTAAACTCGTTCCTCCGGTATGAGCGATAGGGAGAAGGAGACCAATCGAATGTAAACTCCTTCCTCTCGTACGACCAGTAGGGAGAGGGGGAGAGAGAGATACCAATCGAATGTCATCTCTGGTACGAGCGATAGGGAGAGGGAGAGATCAATCGAATGTAAACTCCTTCCTCCTGTACGAGCGATATTGAGTGAGAGAGACCAATCGAATGTAAACTCCTTCCTCCTGTACGAGCGATAGGGAGAGGGAGAGACCAATTGAATGTAATCTGCTTACTGCGGAATGAGTGGAAGGGAGAGGGAGAGAGAGACCAATCGAATGTGACCTCCTTCCTCCGGTATGAGCAATAGGGAGAGAGAGAGAGACCAATCGAATGTAAACTCCTTCCTCTCGTACGACGAGTAGGGAGAGGGGGAGAGAGAGAGACCAATCAAATGTCATCTCCGGTACGAGCGATAGGGAGAGCGAGAGACCAATCGAATGTAAAATCCTTCCTCCGGCACGAGCGGTAGGGAGAGGGAGAGACCAATCGAATGTAAACTCCTTCCTCCTGTACAAGCGATAGGGAGAGAGAGAGAGACCAATTGAATGTAAACTCCTTCCAGCGGTACTAGTGGTACGGAGGGAGAGAGAGACCAATCGAATGTAAACTCCTTCCTCTCATAGGACCAGTAGGGAGAGGGGGAGAGAGAGAGACCAATCTAATGTAAACTTGTTCCTCCGGTACGAGCGACAGGGAGAAGGAGACCAATCAAATGTAAACTCCTTCCTCCGGTACGAGCGATAGCAAGAGAGTGAGACCAATCAAATGTAAACTCCTTGCTCCGGGACGAGCAGTAGGGAGAGGGAGAGAGACACCAATGGAATGTAAACTCCTTCCTGCGGTACGAGCGATAGGGAGAGACGGAGACCAATTCGAATGTGATCTCATTCCTCGGGTTCGAGCGACAGGGAGAGGGACAGACCAATCGAATGTAAACTCCTTCATCTGGTACGAGCGGTAGGGAGAGAGAGAGTGAGAGAGACCAATCGAATGTAATCTCCTTCCTCCGGTACGAGCGATAGGGAGAGGGAGAGACCAATCGAATGTAATCTCATTCCTTCGGTACGAGCGATAGGGAGAGGGAGAGAGTATTCGAAAGTAAAAGCCTTCCTCCGCTACGAGCAGTAGGGAGAGGGAGAGGTCAATCGAATGTAAACTCCTTCCTCCTGTACAAGTGGTAGGAAGAGAGAGAGTGAGAGAGACCAATCGAATGTAATCTCCTTCCTCCGGTACGACCAATAGGGAGAGGGCGAGACGATTCGAATGTAAACTCCTTCCTCTCGTACGACCAGTAGGGAGAGGGAGAGAACAATCGAACGTAAACTCCTTCCTCCTGTACAAGCGATAGGGAAAGAGAGAGACCAATTGAATGTAAACTCCTTCCTCCTGTACAAGCGATAGGGAAAGAGAGAGACCAATTGAATGTAAACTCCTTCCTCCAGTACGAGCGATAGGGAGCGGCATAGACCAATCGAATGTAATCTCCTTCCTCCGGTATGAGCGATATTGAGTGAGAGAGACCAATCGAATGTAAACTCCTTCCTCCTGTACAAGCGATAGGGAGAGAGAGAGAGACCAATCAAATGTAAACTCGTTCCTCCGGTACGAGCGACAGGGAGAAGGAGACCAATCAAATGTAAACTCCTTCCACCGGTACTAGTGGTACGGAGGGAGAGAGAGACCAATTGAATGTAAACTCCTTCCTCCGGTACGCGCGGTAGGGAGAGGGAGAGAAAAATCGAATGTAAACTCCTTCCTCCGGTACGAGCGATAGGGAGAGGGAGAGAACAATCGAATGTAAACTCCTTCCTCCTGTACAAGCGATAGGGAGAGAGAGAGAGACCAATCGAACGTAAACTCCTTCCTCCGGTATGAGCGATAGGGAGAGAGAGAGAGAGACCAATCGAATGTAAACTCCTTCCTCCGGTATGAGGGATAGGGAGAGAGTGAGAGACCAATCGAATGTAAACTCTTTCCTCCTGTACAAGCGATAGGGAGAGAGAGAGAGAGACCAATCGAATGTAAACTCCTTCCTCCGGTATGAGGGATAGGGAGAGAGTGAGAGACCAATCGAATGTAAACTCCTTCCTCTCGTACGACCAGTAGGGAGAGGGGGAGAGAGAGATACAAATCGAATGTAAACTCGTTCCTCCGGTACGAGCGACAGGGAGGAGAACAATCGAATGTAAACTCCTTCCTCCGGCACGATTGGTAGGGAATGGGAGAGAACAATCGAATGTAAACTCCTTCCTCCTGTACAAGCGATATGGGAGAGAGAGAGAAAAATCGATTGTAAACTCCTTCCTCCGGTACGAGAAATATTGAGTGACAGAGACCAATCGAATGTAAACTCTTTCCTCCTGTACAAGCGATAGGGAGAGAGAGAGAGAGAGAGAGAGAGAGAGACCAATCGAACGTAAACTCCTTCCTCCGGTATGAGTGATAGGGAGAGAGAGAGAGAGACCAATCGAATGTAAACTCGTTCCTCCGGTACGAGCGACAGGGAGAAGGAGGACAATCGAATGTAAACTCCTTCCTCCTGTACAAGCGATAGGGAGAGAGAGAGAGACCAATCGAATGTAAACTCCTTCCTCCGGTACGAGCGATATTGAGTGAGAGAGACCAATCGAATTTAAACTCCTTCCTCCCGTACAAGCGATAGGGAGTGAGAGAGAGACCAATCGAATGTAAACTCCTTCCTCCGGCACGAGCGGCAGGGAGAGGGAGAGAACAATTGAATGTAAACTCCTTCTTCAGGTACGAGCGATAGGGAGAGAGAGAGAGAAAAACCGATTGTAAACTCCTTCCTCCGGTACGAGAAATATTGAGTGACAGAGACCAATCGAATGTAAACTCCTTCCTCCGGTTCGAGCGGTAGGGAGAGGGAGTGACCAATCGAATGTAAACTCTTTCCTCCTGTACACGCGGTAGGAAGAGAGAGAGTGAGAGAGACCAATCGAATGTAATCTCCTTCCTCCGGTACGACCAATAGGGAGAGGGTGAGACAAGTCGAGTGTAAACTCCTTCCTCCGGTACAAGCGCTGGAGAGAGAGAGAGACTATTCGAATGTAAACTCCTTCCTCCGGTACGAGCGACAGGGAGAAGGAGACCAATCAAATGTAAACTCCTTCCTCCGGTACGAGCGATAGCAAGAGAGTGAGACCAATCAAATGTAAACTCCTTCCTCCGGTACGAGCAGTAGGGAGAGGGAGTGAGACACCAATGGAATGTAAACTCCTTCCTGCGGTACGAGCGATAGGGAGACACAGAGACTAATTCGAATGTAATCTCATTCCTCGGGTTCAAGCGACAGGGAGAGGGAGAGACCAATCGTATGTAAACTCCTTCATCTGGTACGAGCAGTAGGGAGAGAGAGAGTGAGAGAGACCAATCGAATGTAAACTCCTTCCACCGGTACTAGTGGGACGGAGGGAGAGAGAGACCAATCGAATGTAATCTCCTTCCTCCGGTACGAGCGATAGGGAGAGGGAGAGTGAGAGAGACCAATCGAATGTAATCTGCTTACTGCGGTACGAGCGATAGGGAGAGGGAGAGAGAGACCAATCAAATGTAAACTCCTTCCTCTCGTAGGACCAGAAGGGAGAGGGGGAGAGAGAGAGACCAATCTAATGTAAACTCGTTCCTCCGGTATGAGCGATAGGGAGAAGGAGACCAATCAAATGTAAACTCCTTCCTCTCGTACGACGAGTAGGGAGAGGGGGAGAGAGAGAGACCAATCTAATGTCATCTCCGGTACGAGCGATAGGGAGAGGGAGAGATCAATCGAATGTAAACTCCTTCCTCCTGTACGAGCGATATTGAGTGAGAGAGACCAATCGAATGTAAACTCCTTCCTCCTGTACGAGCGATAGGGAGAGGGAGAGACCAATTGAATGTAATCTGCTTACTGCGGAATGAGTGGAAGGGAGAGGGAGAGAGAGACCAATCGAATGTGACCTCCTTCCTCCGGTATGAGCAATAGGGAGAGAGAGAGAGACCAATCGAATGTAAACTCCTTCCTCTCGTACGACGAGTAGGGAGAGGGGGAGAGAGAGAGACCAATCGAATGGCATCTCCGGTACGAGCGATAGGGAGAGGGAGAGACCAATCGAAAGTAAACTCCTTCCTCCGGTACGAGCAGTAGGGAGAGGGAGAGAAAAATCGAATGTAAACTGCTTCCTCCGGTACGAGCGGTAGGGAGAGTGAGAGAAAAATCGAATGTAAACTGCTTCCTCCGGTACGAGCGGTAGGGAGAGGGAGAGAACAATCGAATGTAAACTCCTTCCTCCTGTACAAACGATAGGGAGAGAGAGAGAGACCAATCAAATGTAAACTCCTTCCTCCGGTATGAGCAATAGGGAGAGAGAGAGAGACCAATCGAATGTAAACTCCTTCCTCCTGTACAAGCGATAGGGAGAGAGAGAGAGAGACCAATCAAATGTAAACTCCTTCCTCTCGTAGGACCAGTAGGGAGAGGGGGAGAGAGAGAGACCAATCTAATGTAAACTCGTTCCTCCGGTACGAGCGACAGGGAGAAGGAGACCAATCGTATGTAAACTCCTTCATCTGGTACGAGCAGTAGGGAGAGAGAGAGTGAGAGAGACCAATCGAATGTAAACTCCTTCCACCGGTACTAGTGGGACGGAGGGAGAGAGAGACTAATCGAATGTAATCTCCTTCCTCCGGTACGAGCGATAGGGAGAGGGAGAGTGAGAGAGACCAATCGAATGTAATCTGCTTACTGCGGTACGAGCGATAGGGAGAGGGAGAGAGAGACCAATCAAATGTAAACTCCTTCCTCTCGTAGGACCAGTAGGGAGAGGGGGAGAGAGAGAGACCAATCTAATGTAAACTCGTTCCTCCGGTATGAGCGATAGGGAGAAGGAGACCAATCGAATGTAAACTCCTTCCTCTCGTACGACCAGTAGGGAGAGGGGGAGAGAGAGAGACCAATCTAATGTCATCTCCGGTACGAGCGATAGGGAGAGGGAGAGATCAATCGAATGTAAACTCCTTCCTCCTGTACGAGCGATATTGAGTGAGAGAGACCAATCGAATGTAAACTCCTTCCTCCTGTACGAGCGATAGGGAGAGGGAGAGACCAATTGAATGTAATCTGCTTACTGCGGAATGAGTGGAAGGGAGAGGGAGAGAGAGACCAATCGAATGTGACCTCCTTCCTCCGGTATGAGCAATAGGGAGAGAGAGAGAGACCAATCGAATGTAAACTCCTTCCTCTCGTACGACGAGTAGGGAGAGGGGGAGAGAGAGAGACCAATCGAATGTCATCTCCGGTACGAGCGATAGGGAGAGGGAGAGACCAATCGAAAGTAAACTCCTTCCTCCGGTACGAGCAGTAGGGAGATGGAGAGAAAAATCGAATGTAAACTCCTTCCTCCTGTACGAGCGACAGGGAGAAGGAGACCAATCAAATGTAAACTCCTTCCTCCGGTACGAGCGGTAGGGAGAGGGAGAGAAAAATCGAATGTAAACTGCTTCCTCCGGTACGAGCGGTAGGGAGATGGAGAGAAAAATCGAATGTAAACTCCTTCCTCCGGTACGAGCGGTAGGGAGAGTGAGAGAAAAATCGAATGTAAACTGCTTCCTCCGGTACGAGCGATAGGGAGAGGGAGAGAACAATCGAATGTAAACTCCTTCCTCCTGTACAAACGATAGGGAGAGAGAGAGAGACCAATCGAATGTAAACTCCTTCCTCCGGTATGAGCAATAGGGAGAGAGAGAGAGACCAATCGAATGTAAACTCCTTCCTCCTGTACAAGCGATAGGGAGAGAGAGAGAGAGACCAATCAAATGTAAACTCCTTCCTCTCGTAGGACCAGTAGGGAGAGGGGGAGAGAGAGAGACCAATCTAATGTAAACTCGTTCCTCCGGTACGAGCGACAGGGAGAAGGAGACCAATCGAATGTAAACTCCTTCCTCCGGTACGAGCGATATTGAGTGAGAGAGACCAATCGAATGTAAACTCCTTCCTCCTGTACGAGCGATATTGAGTGAGAGAGACCAATCGAATGTAAACTCCTTCCTCCTGTACAAGCGATAGGGAGAGAGAGAGAGACCAATCGAACGTAAACTCCTTCCTCCGGTATGAGCGATAGGGAGAGAGAGAGAGAGACCAATCGAATGTAAACTCCTTCCTCCGGTATGAGGGATAGGGAGAGAGTGAGAGACCAATCGAATGTAAACTCTTTCCTCCTGTACAAGCGATAGGGAGAGAGAGAGAGAGACCAATCGAATGTAAACTCCTTCCTCCGGTATGAGGGATAGGGAGAGAGTGAGAGACCAATCGAATGTAAACTCCTTCCTCTCGTACGACCAGTAGGGAGAGGGGGAGAGAGAGATACAAATCGAATGTAAACTCGTTCCTCCGGTACGAGCGACAGGGAGGAGAACAATCGAATGTAAACTCCTTCCTCCGGCACGATTGGTAGGGAATGGGAGAGAACAATCGAATGTAAACTCCTTCCTCCTGTACAAGCGATATGGGAGAGAGAGAGAAAAATCGATTGTAAACTCCTTCCTCCGGTACGAGAAATATTGAGTGACAGAGACCAATCGAATGTAAACTCTTTCCTCCTGTACAAGCGATAGGGAGAGAGAGAGAGAGAGAGAGAGAGAGAGACCAATCGAACGTAAACTCCTTCCTCCGGTATGAGCGATAGGGAGAGAGAGAGAGAGACCAATCGAATGTAAACTCGTTCCTCCGGTACGAGCGACAGGGAGAAGGAGGACAATCGAATGTAAACTCCTTCCTCCTGTACAAGCGATAGGGAGAGAGAGAGAGACCAATCGAATGTAAACTCCTTCCTCCGGTACGAGCGATATTGAGTGAGAGAGACCAATCGAATTTAAACTCCTTCCTCCCGTACAAGCGATAGGGAGTGAGAGAGAGACCAATCGAATGTAAACTCCTTCCTCCGGCACGAGCGGCAGGGAGAGGGAGAGAACAATTGAATGTAAACTCCTTCTTCAGGTACGAGCGATAGGGAGAGAGAGAGAGAAAAACCGATTGTAAACTCCTTCCTCCGGTACGAGAAATATTGAGTGACAGAGACCAATCGAATGTAAACTCCTTCCTCCGGTTCGAGCGGTAGGGAGAGGGAGTGACCAATCGAATGTAAACTCTTTCCTCCTGTACACGCGGTAGGAAGAGAGAGAGTGAGAGAGACCAATCGAATGTAATCTCCTTCCTCCGGTACGACCAATAGGGAGAGGGTGAGACAAGTCGAGTGTAAACTCCTTCCTCCGGTACAAGCGCTGGAGAGAGAGAGAGACTATTCGAATGTAAACTCCTTCCTCCGGTACGAGCGACAGGGAGAAGGAGACCAATCAAATGTAAACTCCTTCCTCCGGTACGAGCGATAGCAAGAGAGTGAGACCAATCAAATGTAAACTCCTTCCTCCGGTACGAGCAGTAGGGAGAGGGAGTGAGACACCAATGGAATGTAAACTCCTTCCTGCGGTACGAGCGATAGGGAGACACAGAGACTAATTCGAATGTAATCTCATTCCTCGGGTTCAAGCGACAGGGAGAGGGAGAGACCAATCGTATGTAAACTCCTTCATCTGGTACGAGCAGTAGGGAGAGAGAGAGTGAGAGAGACCAATCGAATGTAAACTCCTTCCACCGGTACTAGTGGGACGGAGGGAGAGAGAGACCAATCGAATGTAATCTCCTTCCTCCGGTACGAGCGATAGGGAGAGGGAGAGTGAGAGAGACCAATCGAATGTAATCTGCTTACTGCGGTACGAGCGATAGGGAGAGGGAGAGAGAGACCAATCAAATGTAAACTCCTTCCTCTCGTAGGACCAGTAGGGAGAGGGGGAGAGAGAGAGACCAATCTAATGTAAACTCGTTCCTCCGGTATGAGCGATAGGGAGAAGGAGACCAATCGAATGTAAACTCCTTCCTCTCGTACGACGAGTAGGGAGAGGGGGAGAGAGAGAGACCAATCTAATGTCATCTCCGGTACGAGCGATAGGGAGAGGGAGAGATCAATCGAATGTAAACTCCTTCCTCCTGTACGAGCGATATTGAGTGAGAGAGACCAATCGAATGTAAACTCCTTCCTCCTGTACGAGCGATAGGGAGAGGGAGAGACCAATTGAATGTAATCTGCTTACTGCGGAATGAGTGGAAGGGAGAGGGAGAGAAAGACCAATCGAATGTGACCTCCTTCCTCCGGTATGAGCAATAGGGAGAGAGAGAGAGACCAATCGAATGTAAACTCCTTCCTCTCGTACGACGAGTAGGGAGAGGGGGAGAGAGAGAGACCAATCGAATGTCATCTCCGGTACGAGCGATAGGGAGAGGGAGAGACCAATCGAAAGTAAACTCCTTCCTCCGGTACGAGCAGTAGGGAGATGGAGAGAAAAATCGAATGTAAACTCCTTCCTCCTGTACGAGCGACAGGGAGAAGGAGACCAATCAAATGTAAACTCCTTCCTCCGGTACGAGCGGTAGGGAGAGGGAGAGAAAAATCGAATGTAAACTGCTTGCTCCGGTATGAGCGATAGGGAGAGGGAGAGACCAATCGAAAGTAAACTCCTTCCTCCGGTACGAGCGGTAGGGAGATGGAGAGAAAAATCGAATGTAAACTCCTTCCTCCGGTACGAGCGGTAGGGAGAGTGAGAGAAAAATCGAATGTAAACTGCTTGCTCCGGTATGAGCGATAGGGAGAGGGAGAGACCAATCGAAAGTAAACTCCTTCCTCCGGTACGAGCGATAGGGAGAGGGAGAGAACAATCGAATGTAAACTCCTTCCTCCTGTACAAACGATAGGGAGAGAGAGAGAGACCAATCGAATGTAAACTCCTTCCTCCGGTATGAGCAATAGGGAGAGAGAGAGAGACCAATCGAATGTAAACTCCTTCCTCCTGTACAAGCGATAGGGAGAGAGAGAGAGAGAGAGACCAATCAAATGTAAACTCCTTCCTCTCGTAGGACCAGTAGGGAGAGGGGGAGAGAGAGAGACCAATCTAATGTAAACTCGTTCCTCCGGTACGAGCGACAGGGAGAAGGAGACCAATCGAATGTAATCTCCTTCCTCCGGTACGAGCGATAGCGAGAGAGAGAGACCAATCAAATGTAAACTCCTTCCTGCGGTACGTGTGGTAGGGAGAGGGAGAGACTAATCGAATGTAATCTCCTTCGTCGCATACGAGCGATAGAGAGAGGGAGAGAGAGGGAGACCAATCAAATGTAAACTCCTTCCTCCGGTACGAGCAATAGGGAGAGAGGGAGAGACCAATCGAATGTAAACTCCTTCCTCCTGTACAAGCGATAGGGAAAGAGAGAGAGACCAATCAAATGTAAACTCCTTCCACCGGTACTAGTGGTACGGAGGGAGAGAGAGAATAATCGAACGTAAACTCCTTCCTCCGGTATGAGCGATAGGGAGAGAGAGAGAGAGACCAATCGAATGTAAACTCGTTCCTCCGGTACGAGCGACAGGGAGGAGAACAATCGAATGTAAACTCCTTCCTCCGGCACGATTGGTAGGGAATGGGAGAGAACAATCGAATGTAAACTCCTTCCTCCTGTACAAGCGATATGGGAGAGAGAGAGAAAAATCGATTGTAAACTCCTTCCTCCGGTACGAGAAATATTGAGTGACAGAGACCAATCGAATGTAAACTCTTTCCTCCTGTACAAGCGATAGGGAGAGAGAGAGAGAGAGAGAGAGAGAGAGACCAATCGAACGTAAACTCCTTCCTCCGGTATGAGCGATAGGGAGAGAGAGAGAGAGACCAATCGAATGTAAACTCGTTCCTCCGGTACGAGCGACAGGGAGAAGGAGGACAATCGAATGTAAACTCCTTCCTCCTGTACAAGCGATAGGGAGAGAGAGAGAGACCAATCGAATGTAAACTCCTTCCTCCGGTACGAGCGATATTGAGTGAGAGAGACCAATCGAATTTAAACTCCTTCCTCCCGTACAAGCGATAGGGAGTGAGAGAGAGACCAATCGAATGTAAACTCCTTCCTCCGGCACGAGCGGCAGGGAGAGGGAGAGAACAATTGAATGTAAACTCCTTCTTCAGGTACGAGCGATAGGGAGAGAGAGAGAGAAAAACCGATTGTAAACTCCTTCCTCCGGTACGAGAAATATTGAGTGACAGAGACCAATCGAATGTAAACTCCTTCCTCCGGTTCGAGCGGTAGGGAGAGGGAGTGACCAATCGAATGTAAACTCTTTCCTCCTGTACACGCGGTAGGAAGAGAGAGAGTGAGAGAGACCAATCGAATGTAATCTCCTTCCTCCGGTACGACCAATAGGGAGAGGGTGAGACAAGTCGAGTGTAAACTCCTTCCTCCGGTACAAGCGCTGGAGAGAGAGAGAGACTATTCGAATGTAAACTCCTTCCTCCGGTACGAGCGACAGGGAGAAGGAGACCAATCAAATGTAAACTCCTTCCTCCGGTACGAGCGATAGCAAGAGAGTGAGACCAATCAAATGTAAACTCCTTCCTCCGGTACGAGCAGTAGGGAGAGGGAGTGAGACACCAATGGAATGTAAACTCCTTCCTGCGGTACGAGCGATAGGGAGACACAGAGACTAATTCGAATGTAATCTCATTCCTCGGGTTCAAGCGACAGGGAGAGGGAGAGACCAATCGTATGTAAACTCCTTCATCTGGTACGAGCAGTAGGGAGAGAGAGAGTGAGAGAGACCAATCGAATGTAAACTCCTTCCACCGGTACTAGTGGGACGGAGGGAGAGAGAGACCAATCGAATGTAATCTCCTTCCTCCGGTACGAGCGATAGGGAGAGGGAGAGTGAGAGAGACCAATCGAATGTAATCTGCTTACTGCGGTACGAGCGATAGGGAGAGGGAGAGAGAGACCAATCAAATGTAAACTCCTTCCTCTCGTAGGACCAGTAGGGAGAGGGGGAGAGAGAGAGACCAATCTAATGTAAACTCGTTCCTCCGGTATGAGCGATAGGGAGAAGGAGACCAATCGAATGTAAACTCCTTCCTCTCGTACGACGAGTAGGGAGAGGGGGAGAGAGAGAGACCAATCTAATGTCATCTCCGGTACGAGCGATAGGGAGAGGGAGAGATCAATCGAATGTAAACTCCTTCCTCCTGTACGAGCGATATTGAGTGAGAGAGACCAATCGAATGTAAACTCCTTCCTCCTGTACGAGCGATAGGGAGAGGGAGAGACCAATTGAATGTAATCTGCTTACTGCGGAATGAGTGGAAGGGAGAGGGAGAGAGAGACCAATCGAATGTGACCTCCTTCCTCCGGTATGAGCAATAGGGAGAGAGAGAGAGACCAATCGAATGTAAACTCCTTCCTCTCGTACGACGAGTAGGGAGAGGGGGAGAGAGAGAGACCAATCGAATGTCATCTCCGGTACGAGCGATAGGGAGAGGGAGAGACCAATCGAAAGTAAACTCCTTCCTCCGGTACGAGCAGTAGGGAGAGGGAGAGAAAAATCGAATGTAAACTGCTTCCTCCGGTACGAGCGGTAGGGAGAGTGAGAGAAAAATCGAATGTAAACTGCTTCCTCCGGTACGAGCGATAGGGAGAGGGAGAGAACAATCGAATGTAAACTCCTTCCTCCTGTACAAACGATAGGGAGAGAGAGAGAGACCAATCGAATGTAAACTCCTTCCTCCTGTACAAGCGATAGGGAGAGAGAGAGAGAGACCAATCAAATGTAAACTCCTTCCTCTCGTAGGACCAGTAGGGAGAGGGGGAGAGAGAGAGACCAATCTAATGTAAACTCGTTCCTCCGGTACGAGCGACAGGGAGAAGGAGACCAATCGTATGTAAACTCCTTCATCTGGTACGAGCAGTAGGGAGAGAGAGAGTGAGAGAGACCAATCGAATGTAAACTCCTTCCACCGGTACTAGTGGGACGGAGGGAGAGAGAGACTAATCGAATGTAATCTCCTTCCTCCGGTACGAGCGATAGGGAGAGGGAGAGTGAGAGAGACCAATCGAATGTAATCTGCTTACTGCGGTACGAGCGATAGGGAGAGGGAGAGAGAGACCAATCAAATGTAAACTCCTTCCTCTCGTAGGACCAGTAGGGAGAGGGGGAGAGAGAGAGACCAATCTAATGTAAACTCGTTCCTCCGGTATGAGCGATAGGGAGAAGGAGACCAATCGAATGTAAACTCCTTCCTCTCGTACGACCAGTAGGGAGAGGGGGAGAGAGAGAGACCAATCTAATGTCATCTCCGGTACGAGCGATAGGGAGAGGGAGAGATCAATCGAATGTAAACTCCTTCCTCCTGTACGAGCGATATTGAGTGAGAGAGACCAATCGAATGTAAACTCCTTCCTCCTGTACGAGCGATAGGGAGAGGGAGAGACCAATTGAATGTAATCTGCTTACTGCGGAATGAGTGGAAGGGAGAGGGAGAGAGAGACCAATCGAATGTGACCTCCTTCCTCCGGTATGAGCAATAGGGAGAGAGAGAGAGACCAATCGAATGTAAACTCCTTCCTCTCGTACGACGAGTAGGGAGAGGGGGAGAGAGAGAGACCAATCGAATGTCATCTCCGGTACGAGCGATAGGGAGAGGGAGAGACCAATCGAAAGTAAACTCCTTCCTCCGGTACGAGCAGTAGGGAGATGGAGAGAAAAATCGAATGTAAACTCCTTCCTCCTGTACGAGCGACAGGGAGAAGGAGACCAATCAAATGTAAACTCCTTCCTCCGGTACGAGCGGTAGGGAGAGGGAGAGAAAAATCGAATGTAAACTGCTTGCTCCGGTATGAGCGATAGGGAGAGGGAGAGACCAATCGAAAGTAAACTCCTTCCTCCGGTACGAGCGGTAGGGAGATGGAGAGAAAAATCGAATGTAAACTCCTTCCTCCGGTACGAGCGGTAGGGAGAGTGAGAGAAAAATCGAATGTAAACTGCTTCCTCCGGTACGAGCGATAGGGAGAGGGAGAGAACAATCGAATGTAAACTCCTTCCTCCTGTACAAACGATAGGGAGAGAGAGAGAGACCAATCGAATGTAAACTCCTTCCTCCGGTATGAGGGATAGGGAGAGAGTGAGAGACCAATCGAATGTAAACTCCTTCCTCTCGTACGACCAGTAGGGAGAGGGGGAGAGAGAGATACAAATCGAATGTAAACTCGTTCCTCCGGTACGAGCGACAGGGAGGAGAACAATCGAAAGTAAACTCCTTCCTCCGGCACGATTGGTAGGGAATGGGAGAGAACAATCGAATGTAAACTCCTTCCTCCTGTACAAGCGATATGGGAGAGAGAGAGAAAAATCGATTGTAAACTCCTTCCTCCGGTACGAGAAATATTGAGTGACAGAGACCAATCGAATGTAAACTCTTTCCTCCTGTACAAGCGATAGGGAGAGAGAGAGAGAGAGAGAGAGAGAGAGAGACCAATCGAACGTAAACTCCTTCCTCCGGTATGAGCGATAGGGAGAGAGAGAGAGAGACCAATCGAATGTAAACTCGTTCCTCCGGTACGAGCGACAGGGAGAAGGAGGACAATCGAATGTAAACTCCTTCCTCCTGTACAAGCGATAGGGAGAGAGAGAGAGACCAATCGAATGTAAACTCCTTCCTCCGGTACGAGCGATATTGAGTGAGAGAGACCAATCGAATTTAAACTCCTTCCTCCCGTACAAGCGATAGGGAGTGAGAGAGAGACCAATCGAATGTAAACTCCTTCCTCCGGCACGAGCGGCAGGGAGAGGGAGAGAACAATTGAATGTAAACTCCTTCTTCAGGTACGAGCGATAGGGAGAGAGAGAGAGAAAAACCGATTGTAAACTCCTTCCTCCGGTACGAGAAATATTGAGTGACAGAGACCAATCGAATGTAAACTCCTTCCTCCGGTTCGAGCGGTAGGGAGAGGGAGTGACCAATCGAATGTAAACTCTTTCCTCCTGTACACGCGGTAGGAAGAGAGAGAGTGAGAGAGACCAATCGAATGTAATCTCCTTCCTCCGGTACGACCAATAGGGAGAGGGTGAGACAAGTCGAGTGTAAACTCCTTCCTCCGGTACAAGCGCTGGAGAGAGAGAGAGACTATTCGAATGTAAACTCCTTCCTCCGGTACGAGCGACAGGGAGAAGGAGACCAATCAAATGTAAACTCCTTCCTCCGGTACGAGCGATAGCAAGAGAGTGAGACCAATCAAATGTAAACTCCTTCCTCCGGTACGAGCAGTAGGGAGAGGGAGTGAGACACCAATGGAATGTAAACTCCTTCCTGCGGTACGAGCGATAGGGAGACACAGAGACTAATTCGAATGTAATCTCATTCCTCGGGTTCAAGCGACAGGGAGAGGGAGAGACCAATCGTATGTAAACTCCTTCATCTGGTACGAGCAGTAGGGAGAGAGAGAGTGAGAGAGACCAATCGAATGTAAACTCCTTCCACCGGTACTAGTGGGACGGAGGGAGAGAGAGACCAATCGAATGTAATCTCCTTCCTCCGGTACGAGCGATAGGGAGAGGGAGAGTGAGAGAGACCAATCGAATGTAATCTGCTTACTGCGGTACGAGCGATAGGGAGAGGGAGAGAGAGACCAATCAAATGTAAACTCCTTCCTCTCGTAGGACCAGTAGGGAGAGGGGGAGAGAGAGAGACCAATCTAATGTAAACTCGTTCCTCCGGTATGAGCGATAGGGAGAAGGAGACCAATCGAATGTAAACTCCTTCCTCTCGTACGACGAGTAGGGAGAGGGGGAGAGAGAGAGACCAATCTAATGTCATCTCCGGTACGAGCGATAGGGAGAGGGAGAGATCAATCGAATGTAAACTCCTTCCTCCTGTACGAGCGATATTGAGTGAGAGAGACCAATCGAATGTAAACTCCTTCCTCCTGTACGAGCGATAGGGAGAGGGAGAGACCAATTGAATGTAATCTGCTTACTGCGGAATGAGTGGAAGGGAGAGGGAGAGAGAGACCAATCGAATGTGACCTCCTTCCTCCGGTATGAGCAATAGGGAGAGAGAGAGAGACCAATCGAATGTAAACTCCTTCCTCTCGTACGACGAGTAGGGAGAGGGGGAGAGAGAGAGACCAATCGAATGTCATCTCCGGTACGAGCGATAGGGAGAGGGAGAGACCAATCGAAAGTAAACTCCTTCCTCCGGTACGAGCAGTAGGGAGATGGAGAGAAAAATCGAATGTAAACTCCTTCCTCCTGTACGAGCGACAGGGAGAAGGAGACCAATCAAATGTAAACTCCTTCCTCCGGTACGAGCGGTAGGGAGAGGGAGAGAAAAATCGAATGTAAACTGCTTGCTCCGGTATGAGCGATAGGGAGAGGGAGAGACCAATCGAAAGTAAACTCCTTCCTCCGGTACGAGCGGTAGGGAGATGGAGAGAAAAATCGAATGTAAACTCCTTCCTCCGGTACGAGCGGTAGGGAGAGTGAGAGAAAAATCGAATGTAAACTGCTTGCTCCGGTATGAGCGATAGGGAGAGGGAGAGACCAATCGAAAGTAAACTCCTTCCTCCGGTACGAGCGATAGGGAGAGGGAGAGAACAATCGAATGTAAACTCCTTCCTCCTGTACAAACGATAGGGAGAGAGAGAGAGACCAATCGAATGTAAACTCCTTCCTCCGGTATGAGCAATAGGGAGAGAGAGAGAGACCAATCGAATGTAAACTCCTTCCTCCTGTACAAGCGATAGGGAGAGAGAGAGAGAGAGAGACCAATCAAATGTAAACTCCTTCCTCTCGTAGGACCAGTAGGGAGAGGGGGAGAGAGAGAGACCAATCTAATGTAAACTCGTTCCTCCGGTACGAGCGACAGGGAGAAGGAGACCAATCGAATGTAATCTCCTTCCTCCGGTACGAGCGATAGCGAGAGAGAGAGACCAATCAAATGTAAACTCCTTCCTGCGGTACGTGTGGTAGGGAGAGGGAGAGACTAATCGAATGTAATCTCCTTCGTCGCATACGAGCGATAGAGAGAGGGAGAGAGAGGGAGACCAATCAAATGTAAACTCCTTCCTCCGGTACGAGCAATAGGGAGAGAGGGAGAGACCAATCGAATGTAAACTCCTTCCTCCTGTACAAGCGATAGGGAAAGAGAGAGAGACCAATCAAATGTAAACTCCTTCCACCGGTACTAGTGGTACGGAGGGAGAGAGAGAATAATCGAACGTAAACTCCTTCCTCCGGTATGAGCGATAGGGAGAGAGAGAGAGAGACCAATCGAATGTAAACTCGTTCCTCCGGTACGAGCGACAGGGAGGAGAACAATCGAATGTAAACTCCTTCCTCCGGCACGATTGGTAGGGAATGGGAGAGAACAATCGAATGTAAACTCCTTCCTCCTGTACAAGCGATATGGGAGAGAGAGAGAAAAATCGATTGTAAACTCCTTCCTCCGGTACGAGAAATATTGAGTGACAGAGACCAATCGAATGTAAACTCTTTCCTCCTGTACAAGCGATAGGGAGAGAGAGAGAGAGAGAGAGAGAGAGAGACCAATCGAACGTAAACTCCTTCCTCCGGTATGAGCGATAGGGAGAGAGAGAGAGAGACCAATCGAATGTAAACTCGTTCCTCCGGTACGAGCGACAGGGAGAAGGAGGACAATCGAATGTAAACTCCTTCCTCCTGTACAAGCGATAGGGAGAGAGAGAGAGACCAATCGAATGTAAACTCCTTCCTCCGGTACGAGCGATATTGAGTGAGAGAGACCAATCGAATTTAAACTCCTTCCTCCCGTACAAGCGATAGGGAGTGAGAGAGAGACCAATCGAATGTAAACTCCTTCCTCCGGCACGAGCGGCAGGGAGAGGGAGAGAACAATTGAATGTAAACTCCTTCTTCAGGTACGAGCGATAGGGAGAGAGAGAGAGAAAAACCGATTGTAAACTCCTTCCTCCGGTACGAGAAATATTGAGTGACAGAGACCAATCGAATGTAAACTCCTTCCTCCGGTTCGAGCGGTAGGGAGAGGGAGTGACCAATCGAATGTAAACTCTTTCCTCCTGTACACGCGGTAGGAAGAGAGAGAGTGAGAGAGACCAATCGAATGTAATCTCCTTCCTCCGGTACGACCAATAGGGAGAGGGTGAGACAAGTCGAGTGTAAACTCCTTCCTCCGGTACAAGCGCTGGAGAGAGAGAGAGACTATTCGAATGTAAACTCCTTCCTCCGGTACGAGCGACAGGGAGAAGGAGACCAATCAAATGTAAACTCCTTCCTCCGGTACGAGCGATAGCAAGAGAGTGAGACCAATCAAATGTAAACTCCTTCCTCCGGTACGAGCAGTAGGGAGAGGGAGTGAGACACCAATGGAATGTAAACTCCTTCCTGCGGTACGAGCGATAGGGAGACACAGAGACTAATTCGAATGTAATCTCATTCCTCGGGTTCAAGCGACAGGGAGAGGGAGAGACCAATCGTATGTAAACTCCTTCATCTGGTACGAGCAGTAGGGAGAGAGAGAGTGAGAGAGACCAATCGAATGTAAACTCCTTCCACCGGTACTAGTGGGACGGAGGGAGAGAGAGACCAATCGAATGTAATCTCCTTCCTCCGGTACGAGCGATAGGGAGAGGGAGAGTGAGAGAGACCAATCGAATGTAATCTGCTTACTGCGGTACGAGCGATAGGGAGAGGGAGAGAGAGACCAATCAAATGTAAACTCCTTCCTCTCGTAGGACCAGTAGGGAGAGGGGGAGAGAGAGAGACCAATCTAATGTAAACTCGTTCCTCCGGTATGAGCGATAGGGAGAAGGAGACCAATCGAATGTAAACTCCTTCCTCTCGTACGACGAGTAGGGAGAGGGGGAGAGAGAGAGACCAATCTAATGTCATCTCCGGTACGAGCGATAGGGAGAGGGAGAGATCAATCGAATGTAAACTCCTTCCTCCTGTACGAGCGATATTGAGTGAGAGAGACCAATCGAATGTAAACTCCTTCCTCCTGTACGAGCGATAGGGAGAGGGAGAGACCAATTGAATGTAATCTGCTTACTGCGGAATGAGTGGAAGGGAGAGGGAGAGAGAGACCAATCGAATGTGACCTCCTTCCTCCGGTATGAGCAATAGGGAGAGAGAGAGAGACCAATCGAATGTAAACTCCTTCCTCTCGTACGACGAGTAGGGAGAGGGGGAGAGAGAGAGACCAATCGAATGTCATCTCCGGTACGAGCGATAGGGAGAGGGAGAGACCAATCGAAAGTAAACTCCTTCCTCCGGTACGAGCAGTAGGGAGAGGGAGAGAAAAATCGAATGTAAACTGCTTCCTCCGGTACGAGCGGTAGGGAGAGTGAGAGAAAAATCGAATGTAAACTGCTTCCTCCGGTACGAGCGATAGGGAGAGGGAGAGAACAATCGAATGTAAACTCCTTCCTCCTGTACAAACGATAGGGAGAGAGAGAGAGACCAATCGAATGTAAACTCCTTCCTCCTGTACAAGCGATAGGGAGAGAGAGAGAGAGACCAATCAAATGTAAACTCCTTCCTCTCGTAGGACCAGTAGGGAGAGGGGGAGAGAGAGAGACCAATCTAATGTAAACTCGTTCCTCCGGTACGAGCGACAGGGAGAAGGAGACCAATCGTATGTAAACTCCTTCATCTGGTACGAGCAGTAGGGAGAGAGAGAGTGAGAGAGACCAATCGAATGTAAACTCCTTCCACCGGTACTAGTGGGACGGAGGGAGAGAGAGACTAATCGAATGTAATCTCCTTCCTCCGGTACGAGCGATAGGGAGAGGGAGAGTGAGAGAGACCAATCGAATGTAATCTGCTTACTGCGGTACGAGCGATAGGGAGAGGGAGAGAGAGACCAATCAAATGTAAACTCCTTCCTCTCGTAGGACCAGTAGGGAGAGGGGGAGAGAGAGAGACCAATCTAATGTAAACTCGTTCCTCCGGTATGAGCGATAGGGAGAAGGAGACCAATCGAATGTAAACTCCTTCCTCTCGTACGACCAGTAGGGAGAGGGGGAGAGAGAGAGACCAATCTAATGTCATCTCCGGTACGAGCGATAGGGAGAGGGAGAGATCAATCGAATGTAAACTCCTTCCTCCTGTACGAGCGATATTGAGTGAGAGAGACCAATCGAATGTAAACTCCTTCCTCCTGTACGAGCGATAGGGAGAGGGAGAGACCAATTGAATGTAATCTGCTTACTGCGGAATGAGTGGAAGGGAGAGGGAGAGAGAGACCAATCGAATGTGACCTCCTTCCTCCGGTATGAGCAATAGGGAGAGAGAGAGAGACCAATCGAATGTAAACTCCTTCCTCTCGTACGACGAGTAGGGAGAGGGGGAGAGAGAGAGACCAATCGAATGTCATCTCCGGTACGAGCGATAGGGAGAGGGAGAGACCAATCGAAAGTAAACTCCTTCCTCCGGTACGAGCAGTAGGGAGATGGAGAGAAAAATCGAATGTAAACTCCTTCCTCCTGTACGAGCGACAGGGAGAAGGAGACCAATCAAATGTAAACTCCTTCCTCCGGTACGAGCGGTAGGGAGAGGGAGAGAAAAATCGAATGTAAACTGCTTGCTCCGGTATGAGCGATAGGGAGAGGGAGAGACCAATCGAAAGTAAACTCCTTCCTCCGGTACGAGCGGTAGGGAGATGGAGAGAAAAATCGAATGTAAACTCCTTCCTCCGGTACGAGCGGTAGGGAGAGTGAGAGAAAAATCGAATGTAAACTGCTTCCTCCGGTACGAGCGATAGGGAGAGGGAGAGAACAATCGAATGTAAACTCCTTCCTCCTGTACAAACGATAGGGAGAGAGAGAGAGACCAATCGAATGTAAACTCCTTCCTCCGGTATGAGCAATAGGGAGAGAGAGAGAGACCAATCGAATGTAAACTCCTTCCTCCTGTACAAGCGATAGGGAGAGAGAGAGAGAGACCAATCAAATGTAAACTCCTTCCTCTCGTAGGACCAGTAGGGAGAGGGGGAGAGAGAGAGACCAATCTAATGTAAACTCGTTCCTCCGGTACGAGCGACAGGGAGAAGGAGACCAATCGAATGTAAACTCCTTCCTCCGGTACGAGCGATATTGAGTGAGAGAGACCAATCGAATGTAAACTCCTTCCTCCTGTACGAGCGATATTGAGTGAGAGAGACCAATCGAATGTAAACTCCTTCCTCCTGTACAAGCGATAGGGAGAGAGAGAGAGACCAATCGAACGTAAACTCCTTCCTCCGGTATGAGCGATAGGGAGAGAGAGAGAGAGACCAATCGAATGTAAACTCCTTCCTCCGGTATGAGGGATAGGGAGAGAGTGAGAGACCAATCGAATGTAAACTCTTTCCTCCTGTACAAGCGATAGGGAGAGAGAGAGAGAGACCAATCGAATGTAAACTCCTTCCTCCGGTATGAGGGATAGGGAGAGAGTGAGAGACCAATCGAATGTAAACTCCTTCCTCTCGTACGACCAGTAGGGAGAGGGGGAGAGAGAGATACAAATCGAATGTAAACTCGTTCCTCCGGTACGAGCGACAGGGAGGAGAACAATCGAATGTAAACTCCTTCCTCCGGCACGATTGGTAGGGAATGGGAGAGAACAATCGAATGTAAACTCCTTCCTCCTGTACAAGCGATATGGGAGAGAGAGAGAAAAATCGATTGTAAACTCCTTCCTCCGGTACGAGAAATATTGAGTGACAGAGACCAATCGAATGTAAACTCTTTCCTCCTGTACAAGCGATAGGGAGAGAGAGAGAGAGAGAGAGAGAGAGAGACCAATCGAACGTAAACTCCTTCCTCCGGTATGAGCGATAGGGAGAGAGAGAGAGAGACCAATCGAATGTAAACTCGTTCCTCCGGTACGAGCGACAGGGAGAAGGAGGACAATCGAATGTAAACTCCTTCCTCCTGTACAAGCGATAGGGAGAGAGAGAGAGACCAATCGAATGTAAACTCCTTCCTCCGGTACGAGCGATATTGAGTGAGAGAGACCAATCGAATTTAAACTCCTTCCTCCCGTACAAGCGATAGGGAGTGAGAGAGAGACCAATCGAATGTAAACTCCTTCCTCCGGCACGAGCGGCAGGGAGAGGGAGAGAACAATTGAATGTAAACTCCTTCTTCAGGTACGAGCGATAGGGAGAGAGAGAGAGAAAAACCGATTGTAAACTCCTTCCTCCGGTACGAGAAATATTGAGTGACAGAGACCAATCGAATGTAAACTCCTTCCTCCGGTTCGAGCGGTAGGGAGAGGGAGTGACCAATCGAATGTAAACTCTTTCCTCCTGTACACGCGGTAGGAAGAGAGAGAGTGAGAGAGACCAATCGAATGTAATCTCCTTCCTCCGGTACGACCAATAGGGAGAGGGTGAGACAAGTCGAGTGTAAACTCCTTCCTCCGGTACAAGCGCTGGAGAGAGAGAGAGACTATTCGAATGTAAACTCCTTCCTCCGGTACGAGCGACAGGGAGAAGGAGACCAATCAAATGTAAACTCCTTCCTCCGGTACGAGCGATAGCAAGAGAGTGAGACCAATCAAATGTAAACTCCTTCCTCCGGTACGAGCAGTAGGGAGAGGGAGTGAGACACCAATGGAATGTAAACTCCTTCCTGCGGTACGAGCGATAGGGAGACACAGAGACTAATTCGAATGTAATCTCATTCCTCGGGTTCAAGCGACAGGGAGAGGGAGAGACCAATCGTATGTAAACTCCTTCATCTGGTACGAGCAGTAGGGAGAGAGAGAGTGAGAGAGACCAATCGAATGTAAACTCCTTCCACCGGTACTAGTGGGACGGAGGGAGAGAGAGACCAATCGAATGTAATCTCCTTCCTCCGGTACGAGCGATAGGGAGAGGGAGAGTGAGAGAGACCAATCGAATGTAATCTGCTTACTGCGGTACGAGCGATAGGGAGAGGGAGAGAGAGACCAATCAAATGTAAACTCCTTCCTCTCGTAGGACCAGTAGGGAGAGGGGGAGAGAGAGAGACCAATCTAATGTAAACTCGTTCCTCCGGTATGAGCGATAGGGAGAAGGAGACCAATCGAATGTAAACTCCTTCCTCTCGTACGACCAGTAGGGAGAGGGGGAGAGAGAGAGACCAATCTAATGTCATCTCCGGTACGAGCGATAGGGAGAGGGAGAGATCAATCGAATGTAAACTCCTTCCTCCTGTACGAGCGATATTGAGTGAGAGAGACCAATCGAATGTAAACTCCTTCCTCCTGTACGAGCGATAGGGAGAGGGAGAGACCAATTGAATGTAATCTGCTTACTGCGGAATGAGTGGAAGGGAGAGGGAGAGAGAGACCAATCGAATGTGACCTCCTTCCTCCGGTATGAGCAATAGGGAGAGAGAGAGAGACCAATCGAATGTAAACTCCTTCCTCTCGTACGACGAGTAGGGAGAGGGGGAGAGAGAGAGACCAATCGAATGTCATCTCCGGTACGAGCGATAGGGAGAGGGAGAGACCAATCGAAAGTAAACTCCTTCCTCCGGTACGAGCAGTAGGGAGATGGAGAGAAAAATCGAATGTAAACTCCTTCCTCCTGTACGAGCGACAGGGAGAAGGAGACCAATCAAATGTAAACTCCTTCCTCCGGTACGAGCGGTAGGGAGAGGGAGAGAAAAATCGAATGTAAACTGCTTGCTCCGGTATGAGCGATAGGGAGAGGGAGAGACCAATCGAAAGTAAACTCCTTCCTCCGGTACGAGCGGTAGGGAGATGGAGAGAAAAATCGAATGTAAACTCCTTCCTCCGGTACGAGCGGTAGGGAGAGTGAGAGAAAAATCGAATGTAAACTGCTTCCTCCGGTACGAGCGATAGGGAGAGGGAGAGAACAATCGAATGTAAACTCCTTCCTCCTGTACAAACGATAGGGAGAGAGAGAGAGACCAATCGAATGTAAACTCCTTCCTCCGGTATGAGCAATAGGGAGAGAGAGAGAGACCAATCGAATGTAAACTCCTTCCTCCTGTACAAGCGATAGGGAGAGAGAGAGAGAGAGAGACCAATCAAATGTAAACTCCTTCCTCTCGTAGGACCAGTAGGGAGAGGGGGAGAGAGAGAGACCAATCTAATGTAAACTCGTTCCTCCGGTACGAGCGACAGGGAGAAGGAGACCAATCGAATGTAAACTCCTTCCTCCGGTACGAGCGATAGCGAGAGAGAGAGACCAATCAAATGTAAACTCCTTCCTCCGGTACGAGCAATAGGGAGAGAGGGAGAGACCAATCGAATGTAAACTCCTTCCTCCTGTACAAGCGATAGGGAAAGAGAGAGAGACCAATCAAATGTAAACTCCTTCCACCGGTACTAGTGGTACGGAGGGAGAGAGAGAATAATCGAATGTAAACTCCTTCCTCCGGTACGCGCGGTAGGGAGATAGAGAAAAATCGAATGTAAACTCCTTACTCCGGTACGAGCGATAGGGAGAGGGAGAGAACAATCGAATGTAAACTCCGTCCTCCTGTACAAGCGATAGGGAGAGAGAGAGAGAACAATCGAACGTAAACTCCTTCCTCCGGTATGAGCGATAGGGAGAGAGAGAGAGAGACCAATCGAATGTAAACTCCTTCCTCCGGTATGAGGGATAGGGAGAGAGTGAGAGACCAATCGAATGTAAACTCCTTCCTCTCGTACGACCAGTAGGGAGAGGGAGAGAACAATCGAATGTAAACACCTTCCTCCTGTACAAGCGATAGGGAGAGAGAGAGACCAATCGAATGTAAACTCCTTCCACCGGTACTAGTGGGACGGAGGGAGAGAGAGACCAATCGAATGTAATCTCCTTCCTCCGGTACGAGCGATAGGGAGAGGGAGAGTGAGAGAGACCAATCGAATGTAATCTGCTTACTGCGGTACGAGCGATAGGGAGAGGGAGAGAGAGACCAATCAAATGTAAACTCCTTCCTCTCGTAGGACCAGTAGGGAGAGGGGGAGAGAGAGAGACCAATCTAATGTAAACTCGTTCCTCCGGTATGAGCGATAGGGAGAAGGAGACCAATCGAATGTAAACTCCTTCCTCTCGTACGACCAGTAGGGAGAGGGGGAGAGAGAGAGACCAATCTAATGTCATCTCCGGTACGAGCGATAGGGAGAGGGAGAGATCAATCGAATGTAAACTCCTTCCTCCTGTACGAGCGATATTGAGTGAGAGAGACCAATCGAATGTAAACTCCTTCCTCCTGTACGAGCGATAGGGAGAGGGAGAGACCAATTGAATGTAATCTGCTTACTGCGGAATGAGTGGAAGGGAGAGGGAGAGAGAGACCAATCGAATGTGACCTCCTTCCTCCGGTATGAGCAATAGGGAGAGAGAGAGAGACCAATCGAATGTAAACTCCTTCCTCTCGTACGACGAGTAGGGAGAGGGGGAGAGAGAGAGACCAATCGAATGTCATCTCCGGTACGAGCGATAGGGAGAGGGAGAGACCAATCGAAAGTAAACTCCTTCCTCCGGTACGAGCAGTAGGGAGATGGAGAGAAAAATCGAATGTAAACTCCTTCCTCCTGTACGAGCGACAGGGAGAAGGAGACCAATCAAATGTAAACTCCTTCCTCCGGTACGAGCGGTAGGGAGAGGGAGAGAAAAATCGAATGTAAACTGCTTGCTCCGGTATGAGCGATAGGGAGAGGGAGAGACCAATCGAAAGTAAACTCCTTCCTCCGGTACGAGCGGTAGGGAGATGGAGAGAAAAATCGAATGTAAACTCCTTCCTCCGGTACGAGCGGTAGGGAGAGTGAGAGAAAAATCGAATGTAAACTGCTTCCTCCGGTACGAGCGATAGGGAGAGGGAGAGAACAATCGAATGTAAACTCCTTCCTCCTGTACAAACGATAGGGAGAGAGAGAGAGACCAATCGAATGTAAACTCCTTCCTCCGGTATGAGCAATAGGGAGAGAGAGAGAGACCAATCGAATGTAAACTCCTTCCTCCTGTACAAGCGATAGGGAGAGAGAGAGAGAGAGAGACCAATCAAATGTAAACTCCTTCCTCTCGTAGGACCAGTAGGGAGAGGGGGAGAGAGAGAGACCAATCTAATGTAAACTCGTTCCTCCGGTACGAGCGACAGGGAGAAGGAGACCAATCGAATGTAAACTCCTTCCTCCGGTACGAGCGATAGGGAGAGGGAGAGACCAATTGAATGTAATCTGCTTACTGCGGAATGAGTGGAAGGGAGAGGGAGAGAGAGACCAATCGAATGTGACCTCCTTCCTCCGGTATGAGCAATAGGGAGAGAGAGAGAGACCAATCGAATGTAAACTCCTTCCTCTCGTACGACGAGTAGGGAGAGGGGGAGAGAGAGAGACCAATCGAATGTCATCTCCGGTACGAGCGATAGGGAGAGGGAGAGACCAATCGAAAGTAAACTCCTTCCTCCGGTACGAGCAGTAGGGAGATGGAGAGAAAAATCGAATGTAAACTCCTTCCTCCTGTACGAGCGACAGGGAGAAGGAGACCAATCAAATGTAAACTCCTTCCTCCGGTACGAGCGGTAGGGAGAGGGAGAGAAAAATCGAATGTAAACTGCTTGCTCCGGTATGAGCGATAGGGAGAGGGAGAGACCAATCGAATGTAAACTCCTTCCTCCTGTACAAGCGATAGGGAAAGAGAGAGAGACCAATCAAATGTAAACTCCTTCCACCGGTACTAGTGGTACGGAGGGAGAGAGAGAATAATCGAATGTAAACTCCTTCCTCCGGTACGCGCGGTAGGGAGATAGAGAAAAATCGAATGTAAACTCCTTACTCCGGTACGAGCGATAGGGAGAGGGAGAGAACAATCGAATGTAAACTCCGTCCTCCTGTACAAGCGATAGGGAGAGAGAGAGAGAACAATCGAACGTAAACTCCTTCCTCCGGTATGAGCGATAGGGAGAGAGAGAGAGAGACCAATCGAATGTAAACTCCTTCCTCCGGTATGAGGGATAGGGAGAGAGTGAGAGACCAATCGAATGTAAACTCCTTCCTCTCGTACGACCAGTAGGGAGAGGGAGAGAACAATCGAATGTAAACACCTTCCTCCTGTACAAGCGATAGGGAGAGAGAGAGACCAATCGAATGTAAACTCCTTCCACCGGTACTAGTGGGACGGAGGGAGAGAGAGACCAATCGAATGTAATCTCCTTCCTCCGGTACGAGCGATAGGGAGAGGGAGAGTGAGAGAGACCAATCGAATGTAATCTGCTTACTGCGGTACGAGCGATAGGGAGAGGGAGAGAGAGACCAATCAAATGTAAACTCCTTCCTCTCGTAGGACCAGTAGGGAGAGGGGGAGAGAGAGAGACCAATCTAATGTAAACTCGTTCCTCCGGTATGAGCGATAGGGAGAAGGAGACCAATCGAATGTAAACTCCTTCCTCTCGTACGACCAGTAGGGAGAGGGGGAGAGAGAGAGACCAATCTAATGTCATCTCCGGTACGAGCGATAGGGAGAGGGAGAGATCAATCGAATGTAAACTCCTTCCTCCTGTACGAGCGATATTGAGTGAGAGAGACCAATCGAATGTAAACTCCTTCCTCCTGTACGAGCGATAGGGAGAGGGAGAGACCAATTGAATGTAATCTGCTTACTGCGGAATGAGTGGAAGGGAGAGGGAGAGAGAGACCAATCGAATGTGACCTCCTTCCTCCGGTATGAGCAATAGGGAGAGAGAGAGAGACCAATCGAATGTAAACTCCTTCCTCTCGTACGACGAGTAGGGAGAGGGGGAGAGAGAGAGACCAATCGAATGTCATCTCCGGTACGAGCGATAGGGAGAGGGAGAGACCAATCGAAAGTAAACTCCTTCCTCCGGTACGAGCAGTAGGGAGATGGAGAGAAAAATCGAATGTAAACTCCTTCCTCCTGTACGAGCGACAGGGAGAAGGAGACCAATCAAATGTAAACTCCTTCCTCCGGTACGAGCGGTAGGGAGAGGGAGAGAAAAATCGAATGTAAACTGCTTGCTCCGGTATGAGCGATAGGGAGAGGGAGAGACCAATCGAAAGTAAACTCCTTCCTCCGGTACGAGCGGTAGGGAGATGGAGAGAAAAATCGAATGTAAACTCCTTCCTCCGGTACGAGCGGTAGGGAGAGTGAGAGAAAAATCGAATGTAAACTGCTTCCTCCGGTACGAGCGATAGGGAGAGGGAGAGAACAATCGAATGTAAACTCCTTCCTCCTGTACAAACGATAGGGAGAGAGAGAGAGACCAATCGAATGTAAACTCCTTCCTCCGGTATGAGCAATAGGGAGAGAGAGAGAGACCAATCGAATGTAAACTCCTTCCTCCTGTACAAGCGATAGGGAGAGAGAGAGAGAGAGAGACCAATCAAATGTAAACTCCTTCCTCTCGTAGGACCAGTAGGGAGAGGGGGAGAGAGAGAGACCAATCTAATGTAAACTCGTTCCTCCGGTACGAGCGACAGGGAGAAGGAGACCAATCGAATGTAAACTCCTTCCTCCGGTACGAGCGATAGGGAGAGGGAGAGACCAATTGAATGTAATCTGCTTACTGCGGAATGAGTGGAAGGGAGAGGGAGAGAGAGACCAATCGAATGTGACCTCCTTCCTCCGGTATGAGCAATAGGGAGAGAGAGAGAGACCAATCGAATGTAAACTCCTTCCTCTCGTACGACGAGTAGGGAGAGGGGGAGAGAGAGAGACCAATCGAATGTCATCTCCGGTACGAGCGATAGGGAGAGGGAGAGACCAATCGAAAGTAAACTCCTTCCTCCGGTACGAGCAGTAGGGAGATGGAGAGAAAAATCGAATGTAAACTCCTTCCTCCTGTACGAGCGACAGGGAGAAGGAGACCAATCAAATGTAAACTCCTTCCTCCGGTACGAGCGGTAGGGAGAGGGAGAGAAAAATCGAATGTAAACTGCTTGCTCCGGTATGAGCGATAGGGAGAGGGAGAGACCAATTGAAAGTAAACTCCTTCCTCCGGTACGAGCGGTAGGGAGATGGAGAGAAAAATCGAATGTAAACTCCTTCCTCCGGTACGAGCGGTAGGGAGAGTGAGAGAAAAATCGAATGTAAACTGCTTCCTCCGGTACGAGCGATAGGGAGAGGGAGAGAACAATCGAATGTAAACTCCTTCCTCCTGTACAAACGATAGGGAGAGAGAGAGAGACCAATCGAATGTAAACTCCTTCCTCCGGTATGAGCAATAGGGAGAGAGAGAGAGAGAGAGACCAATCAAATGTAAACTCCTTCCTCTCGTAGGACCAGTAGGGAGAGGGGGAGAGAGAGAGACCAATCTAATGTAAACTCGTTCCTCCGGTACGAGCGACAGGGAGAAGGAGACCAATCGAATGTAAACTCCTTCCTCCGGTACGAGCGATAGCGAGAGAGAGAGACCAATCAAATGTAAACTCCTTCCTCCGGTACGAGCAATAGGGAGAGAGGGAGAGACCAATCGAATGTAAACTCCTTCCTCCTGTACAAGCGATAGGGAAAGAGAGAGAGACCAATCAAATGTAAACTCCTTCCACCGGTACTAGTGGTACGGAGGGAGAGAGAGAATAATCGAATGTAAACTCCTTCCTCCGGTACGCGCGGTAGGGAGATAGAGAAAAATCGAATGTAAACTCCTTACTCCGGTACGAGCGATAGGGAGAGGGAGAGAACAATCGAATGTAAACTCCGTCCTCCTGTACAAGCGATAGTGAGAGAGAGAGAGAACAATCGAACGTAAACTCCTTCCTCCGGTATGAGCGATAGGGAGAGAGAGAGAGAGACCAATCGAATGTAAACTCCTTCCTCCGGTATGAGGGATAGGGAGAGAGTGAGAGACCAATCGAATGTAAACTCCTTCCTCTCGTACGACCAGTAGGGAGAGGGAGAGAACAATCGAATGTAAACACCTTCCTCCTGTACAAGCGATAGGGAGAGAGAGAGACCAATTGAATGTAAACTCCTTCTACCGGTACGAGCGATAGGGAGTGAGAGAGAGAGAGAGAGACCAATCGAACGTAAACTCCTTCCTCCGGTATGAGCGATAGGGAGAGAGAGAGAGAGACCAATCGAATGTAAACTCCTTCCTCCGGTTTGAGGGATAAGGAGAGAGAGAGAGAGAAAAATCGATTGTAAACTCCTTCCTCCGGTACGAGAAATATTGAGTGACAGAGACCAATCGAATGTAAACTCCTTCCTCCTGTACAAGCGATAGGGAGAGAGAGAGAGAGTCCAATCGAATGTAAACTCCTTCCTCCGGTATGAGGGATAGGGAGAGAGAGAGAGACCAATCGAATGTAAACTCCTTCCTCTCGTACGACCAGTAGGGAGAGGGGGAGAGAGAGATACAAATCGAATGTAAACTCGTTCCTCCGGTACGAGCGACAGGGAGAAGGAGAACAATCGAATGTAAACTCCTTCCTCCTGTACAAGCGGTAGGAAGAGAGAGAGACCAATCGAATGTAATCTCCTTCCTCCGGTACGACCAATAGGGAGAGGGCGAGACGAATCGAATGTAAACTCCTTCCTCCGGTACAAGCGCTAGCGAGAGGGAGAGCCTATTCGAATGTAAACTCCTTCCTTCTGTACGAGCGGTAGGGAGAGGGAGAGATCAATCGAATGTAAACTGCTTTCTCCGGTACGAGCGGTATGGAGAGGGAGACCAATCAAATGTAATCTCCTTCATCGCATACAAGCGATAGAGAGAGGGGGAGAGAGGGAGACCAATCAAATGTAAACTCCTTCCTCCGGTACGAGCAATAGGGAGAGAGGGAGACCAATCAAATGTAAACTCCTTACTCTGGTACGAGCTGTAGGGAGAGAGAGATTGAGAGAGACCAATCAAATGTAAACTCCTTCCTCCGGTACGAGCGCTAGAGAGAGGGAGAGACTATTCGAATGTAAGATCCTTCCTCCGGTACGAACTGTAGGGAGAGGGAGAGACCAATCGAATGTAAACTCATTCCTCCTGTACAAGCGATAGGGAGAGGGAGAGACCAATCGAATGTACACTGCTTACTGCGGTACGAGCGATAGGGAGGGAGCGAGAGATCAATCGAATTTAAACTGCTTCCTCCGGTACTAGCGGTAGGGAGGGAGAGAGAGACCAATCGAATGTAAACTCCTTCCTCCTGTACAAGCGATAGGGAAAGAGAGAGAGACCAATCGAATGTAAACTCCTTCCTCCTGTACAAGTGCTAGAGAGAGAGAGAGAGAGACTATTCAAATGTAAACTCCTTCCTCCGGTACGAGCGGTAGGGAGAGGGAGAGAACAATCGAATGTAAACTCCTTCCTCCTGTACAAGCGATAGGGAGAGAGAGAGAGACCAATTGAATGTAAACTCCTTCTTCCGGTACGAGCGATAGGGAGTCAGAGAGAGAATAATCGATTGTAAACTCCTTCCTCCGGTACGAGAAATATTGAGTGACAGAGACCAATCGAATGTAAACTCTTTCCTCCTGTACAAGTGATAGGGAGAGAGAGAGAGAGAGAGAGACCAATCGAATGTAAACGCCTTCCTCCGGTATGAGGGATAGGGAGAGAGTGAGAGACCAATCGAATGTAAACTCCTTCCTCTCGTACGACCAGTAGGGAGAGGGGGAGAGAGAGATACAAATCGAATGTAAGCTCGTTCCTCCGGTACGAGCGACAGGGAGAAGGAGAACAATCGAATGTAAACTCCTTCCTCCTGTACAAGCGATAGGGAGTGAGAGAGAGACCAATCGAATGTAAACTCCTTCCTCCGGTACGAGCGATATTGAGTGAGAGAGACCAATCGAATTTAAACTCCTTCCTCCCGTACAAGCGATAGGGAGTGAGAGAGAGACCAATCGAATGTAAACACCTTCCTCCGGCACGAGCGGCAGGGAGAGGGAGAGAACAATTGAATGTAAACTCCTTCTTCAGGTACGAGCGATAGGGAGAGAGAGAGAGAAAAATCGATTGTAAACTCCTTCCTCTGGTACGAGAAATATTGAGTGACAGAGACCAATCGAATGTAAACTCCTTCCTCCGGTTCGAGCGGTAGGGAGAGGGAGTGACCAATCGAATGTAAACTCTTTCCTCCTGTACACGCGGTACGAAGAGAGAGAGTGAGAGAGACCAATCGAATGTAATCTCCTTCCTCCGGTACGACCAATAGGGAGAGGGTGAGACAAGTCGAGTGTAAACTCCTTCCTCCGGTACAAGCGCTGGAGAGAGAGAGAGACTATTCGAATGTAAACTCCTTCCTCCGGTACGAGCGACAGGGAGAAGGAGACCAATCAAATGTAAACTCCTTCCTCCGGTACGAGCGATAGCAAGAGAGTGAGACCAATCAAATGTAAACTCCTTCCTCCGGTACGAGCAGTAGGGAGAGGGAGTGAGACACCAATGGAATGTAAACTCCTTCCTGCGGTACGAGCGATAGGGAGAGACGGAGAACAATTCGAATGTAATCTCATTCCTCGGGTTCAAGCGATAGGGAGAGGGAGAGCCTATTCGAATGTAAACTCCTTCCTTCTGTACGAGCGGTAGGGAGAGGGAGAGATCAATCGAATGTAAACTGCTTTCTCCGGTACGAGCGGTATGGAGAGGGAGACCAATCAAATGTAATCTCCTTCATCGCATACAAGCGATAGAGAGAGGGGGAGAGAGGGAGACCAATCAAATGTAAACTCCTTCCTCCGGTATGAGCAATAGGGAGAGAGGGAGACCAATCAAATGTAAACTCCTTCCTCCGGTACGAGCAATAGGGAGAGAGGGAGACCAATCAAATGTAAACTCCTTACTCTGGTACGAGCTGTAGGGAGAGAGAGAGTGAGAGAGACCAATCAAATGTAAACACCTTCCTCCGGTACGAGCGCTAGAGAGAGGGAGAGACTATTCGAATGTAAGATCCTTCCTCCGGTACGAACTGTAGGGAGAGGGAGAGACCAATCGAATGTAAACTCATTCGTCCTGTACAAGCGATAGGGAGAGGGAGAGACCAATCGAATGTACACTGCTTACTGCGGTACGAGCGATAGGGAGGGAGCGAGAGATCAATCGAATTTAAACTGCTTCCTCCGGTACTAGCGGTAGGGAGGGAGAGAGAGACCAATCGAATGTAAACTCCTTCCTCCTGTACAAGCGATAGGGAAAGAGAGAGAGACCAATCGAATGTAAACTCCTTCCTCCTGTACAAGTGCTAGAGAGAGAGAGAGAGAGACTATTCAAATGTAAACTCCTTCCTCCGGTACGAGCGGTAGGGAGAGGGAGAGAACAATCGAATGTAAACTCCTTCCTCCTGTACAAGCGATAGGGAGAGAGAGAGAGACCAATTGAATGTAAACTCCTTCTTCCGGTACGAGCGATAGGGAGTCAGAGAGAGAATAATCAATTGTAAACTCCTTCCTCCGGTACGAGAAATATTGAGTGACAGAGACCAATCGAATGTAAACTCTTTCCTCCTGTACAAGCAATAGGGAGAGAGAGAGAGAGAGAGACCAATCGAATGTAAACTCCTTCCTCCGGTATGAGGGATAGGGAGAGAGTGAGAGACCAATCGAATGTAAACTCCTTCCTCTCGTACGACCAGTAGGGAGAGGGGGAGAGAGAGATACAAATCGAATGTAAACTCGTTCCTCCGGTACGAGCGACAGGGAGAAGGAGAACAATCGAATGTAAACTCCTTCCTCCTGTACAAGCGATAGGGAGAGAGAGAGAGACCAATCGAATGTAAACTCCTTCCTCCGGTACGAGCGATATTGAGTGAGAGAGACCAATCAAATTTAAACTCCTTCCTCCCGTACAAGCGATAGGGAGTGAGAGAGAGACCAGTCGAATTTAAACTCCTTCCTCCGGCACGAGCGGCAGGGAGAGGGAGAGAACAATTGAATGTAAACTCCTTCTTCAGGTACGAGCGATAGGGAGAGAGAGAGAGAAAAATCGATTGTAAACTCCTTCCTCCGGTACGAGAAATATTGAGTGACAGAGACCAATCGAATGTAAACTCCTTCCTCCGGTTCGAGCGGTAGGGAGAGGGAGTGACCAATCGAATGTAAACTCTTTCCTCCTGTACACGCGGTACGAAGAGAGAGAGTGAGAGAGACCAATCGAATGTAATCTCCTTCCTCCAGTACGAGCGATAGGGAGAGGGAGAGAGAGACCAATCAAATGTAAACTCCTTCCTCTCGTAGGACCAGTAGGGAGAGGGGGAGAGAGAGAGACCAATCTAATGTAAACTCGTTCCTCCGGTATGAGCGATAGGGAGAAGGAGACCAATCGAATGTAAACTCCTTCCTCTCGTACGACCAGTAGGGAGAGGGGGAGAGAGAGATACCAATCGAATGTCATCTCTGGTACGAGCGATAGGGAGAGGGAGAGATCAATCGAATGTAAACTCCTTCCTCCTGTACGAGCGATATTGAGTGAGAGAGACCAATCGAATGTAAACTCCTTCCTCCTGTACGAGCGATAGGGAGAGGGAGAGACCAATTGAATGTAATCTGCTTACTGCGGAATGAGTGGAAGGGAGAGGGAGAGAGAGACCAATCGAATGTGACCTCCTTCCTCCGGTATGAGCAATAGGGAGAGAGAGAGAGACCAATCGAATGTAAACTCCTTCCTCTCGTACGACGAGTAGGGAGAGGGGGAGAGAGAGAGACCAATCGAATGTCATCTCCGGTACGAGCGATAGGGAGAGCGAGAGACCAATCGAATGTAAAATCCTTCCTCCGGCACGAGCGGTAGGGAGAGGGAGAGACCAATCGAATGTAAACTCCTTCCTCCTGTACAAGCGATAGGGAGAGAGAGAGTCCAATTGAATGTAAACTCCTTCCTCTCATAGGACCAGTAGGGAGAGGGGGAGAGAGAGAGACCAATCTAATGTAAACTTGTTCCTCCGGTACGAGCGACAGGGAGAAGGAGACCAATCAAATGTAAACTCCTTCCTCCGGTACGAGCGATAGCAAGAGAGTGAGACCAATCAAATGTAAACTCCTTCCTCCGGGACGAGCAGTAGGGAGAGGGAGAGAGACACCAATGGAATGTAAACTCCTTCCTGCGGTACGAGCGATAGGGAGAGACGGAGACCAATTCGAATGTGATCTCATTCCTCGGGTTCGAGCGACAGGGAGAGGGACAGACCAATCGAATGTAAACTCCTTCATCTGGTACGAGCGGTAGGGAGAGAGAGAGTGAGAGAGACCAATCGAATGTAATCTCCTTCCTCCGGTACGAGCGATAGGGAGAGGGAGAGACCAATCGAATGTAATCTCATTCCTTCGGTACGAGCGATAGGGAGAGGGAGAGAGTATTCGAAAGTAAAAGCCTTCCTCCGCTACGAGCAGTAGGGAGAGGGAGAGGTCAATCGAATGTAAACTCCTTCCTCCTGTACAAGTGGTAGGAAGAGAGAGAGTGAGAGAGACCAATCGAATGTAATCTCCTTCCTCCGGTACGACCAATAGGGAGAGGGCGAGACGATTCGAATGTAAACTCCTTCCTCTCGTACGACCAGTAGGGAGAGGGAGAGACCAATTGAATGTAAACTCCTTCCTCCAGTACGAGCGATAGGGAGCGGCATAGACCAATCGAATGTAATCTCCTTCCTCCGGTATGAGCGATATTGAGTGAGAGAGACCAATCGAATGTAAACTCCTTCCTCCTGTACAAGCGATAGGGAGAGAGAGAGAGACCAATCAAATGTAAACTCGTTCCTCCGGTACGAGCGACAGGGAGAAGGAGACCAATCAAATGTAAACTCCTTCCACCGGTACTAGTGGTACGGAGGGAGAGAGAGACCAATTGAATGTAAACTCCTTCCTCCGGTACGCGCGGTAGGGAGAGGGAGAGAAAAATCGAATGTAAACTCCTTCCTCCGGTACGAGCGATAGGGAGAGGGAGAGAACAATCGAATGTAAACTCCTTCCTCCTGTACAAGCGATAGGGAGAGAGAGAGAGACCAATCGAATGTAAACTCCTTCCTCCGGTACGAGCGATATTGAGTGAGAGAGACCAATCGAATTTAAACTCCTTCCTCCCGTACAAGCGATAGGGAGTGAGAGAGAGACCAGTCGAATTTAAACTCCTTCCTCCGGCACGAGCGGCAGGGAGAGGGAGAGAACAATTGAATGTAAACTCCTTCTTCAGGTACGAGCGATAGGGAGAGAGAGAGAGAAAAATCGATTGTAAACTCCTTCCTCCGGTACGAGAAATATTGAGTGACAGAGACCAATCGAATGTAAACTCCTTCCTCCGGTTCGAGCGGTAGGGAGAGGGAGTGACCAATCGAATGTAAACTCTTTCCTCCTGTACACGCGGTACGAAGAGAGAGAGTGAGAGAGACCAATCGAATGTAATCTCCTTCCTCCAGTACGAGCGATAGGGAGAGGGAGAGAGAGACCAATCAAATGTAAACTCCTTCCTCTCGTAGGACCAGTAGGGAGAGGGGGAGAGAGAGAGACCAATCTAATGTAAACTCGTTCCTCCGGTATGAGCGATAGGGAGAAGGAGACCAATCGAATGTAAACTCCTTCCTCTCGTACGACCAGTAGGGAGAGGGGGAGAGAGAGATACCAATCGAATGTCATCTCTGGTACGAGCGATAGGGAGAGGGAGAGATCAATCGAATGTAAACTCCTTCCTCCTGTACGAGCGATATTGAGTGAGAGAGACCAATCGAATGTAAACTCCTTCCTCCTGTACGAGCGATAGGGAGAGGGAGAGACCAATTGAATGTAATCTGCTTACTGCGGAATGAGTGGAAGGGAGAGGGAGAGAGAGACCAATCGAATGTGACCTCCTTCCTCCGGTATGAGCAATAGGGAGAGAGAGAGAGACCAATCGAATGTAAACTCCTTCCTCTCGTACGACGAGTAGGGAGAGGGGGAGAGAGAGAGACCAATCGAATGTCATCTCCGGTACGAGCGATAGGGAGAGCGAGAGACCAATCGAATGTAAAATCCTTCCTCCGGCACGAGCGGTAGGGAGAGGGAGAGACCAATCGAATGTAAACTCCTTCCTCCTGTACAAGCGATAGGGAGAGAGAGAGTCCAATTGAATGTAAACTCCTTCCTCTCATAGGACCAGTAGGGAGAGGGGGAGAGAGAGAGACCAATCTAATGTAAACTTGTTCCTCCGGTACGAGCGACAGGGAGAAGGAGACCAATCAAATGTAAACTCCTTCCTCCGGTACGAGCGATAGCAAGAGAGTGAGACCAATCAAATGTAAACTCCTTCCTCCGGGACGAGCAGTAGGGAGAGGGAGAGAGACACCAATGGAATGTAAACTCCTTCCTGCGGTACGAGCGATAGGGAGAGACGGAGACCAATTCGAATGTGATCTCATTCCTCGGGTTCGAGCGACAGGGAGAGGGACAGACCAATCGAATGTAAACTCCTTCATCTGGTACGAGCGGTAGGGAGAGAGAGAGTGAGAGAGACCAATCGAATGTAATCTCCTTCCTCCGGTACGAGCGATAGGGAGAGGGAGAGACCAATCGAATGTAATCTCATTCCTTCGGTACGAGCGATAGGGAGAGGGAGAGAGTATTCGAAAGTAAAAGCCTTCCTCCGCTACGAGCAGTAGGGAGAGGGAGAGGTCAATCGAATGTAAACTCCTTCCTCCTGTACAAGTGGTAGGAAGAGAGAGAGTGAGAGAGACCAATCGAATGTAATCTCCTTCCTCCGGTACGACCAATAGGGAGAGGGCGAGACGATTCGAATGTAAACTCCTTCCTCTCGTACGACCAGTAGGGAGAGGGAGAGACCAATTGAATGTAAACTCCTTCCTCCAGTACGAGCGATAGGGAGCGGCATAGACCAATCGAATGTAATCTCCTTCCTCCGGTATGAGCGATATTGAGTGAGAGAGACCAATCGAATGTAAACTCCTTCCTCCTGTACAAGCGATAGGGAGAGAGAGAGAGACCAATCAAATGTAAACTCGTTCCTCCGGTACGAGCGACAGGGAGAAGGAGACCAATCAAATGTAAACTCCTTCCACCGGTACTAGTGGTACGGAGGGAGAGAGAGACCAATTGAATGTAAACTCCTTCCTCCGGTACGCGCGGTAGGGAGAGGGAGAGAAAAATCGAATGTAAACTCCTTCCTCCGGTACGAGCGATAGGGAGAGGGAGAGAACAATCGAATGTAAACTCCTTCCTCCTGTACAAGCGATAGGGAGAGAGAGAGAGACCAATCGAACGTAAACTCCTTCCTCCGGTATGAGCGATAGGGAGAGAGAGAGAGAGACCAATCGAATGTAAACTCCTTCCTCCGGTATGAGGGATAGGGAGAGAGTGAGAGACCAATCGAATGTAAACTCTTTCCTCCTGTACAAGCGATAGGGAGAGAGAGAGAGAGACCAATCGAATGTAAACTCCTTCCTCCGGTATGAGGGATAGGGAGAGAGTGAGAGACCAATCGAATGTAAACTCCTTCCTCTCGTACGACCAGTAGGGAGAGGGGGAGAGAGAGATACAAATCGAATGTAAACTCGTTCCTCCGGTACGAGCGACAGGGAGGAGAACAATCGAATGTAAACTCCTTCCTCCGGCACGATTGGTAGGGAATGGGAGAGAACAATCGAATGTAAACTCCTTCCTCCTGTACAAGCGATATGGGAGAGAGAGAGAAAAATCGATTGTAAACTCCTTCCTCCGGTACGAGAAATATTGAGTGACAGAGACCAATCGAATGTAAACTCTTTCCTCCTGTACAAGCGATAGGGAGAGAGAGAGAGAGAGAGAGAGAGAGAGAGAGAGACCAATCGAACGTAAACTCCTTCCTCCGGTATGAGCGATAGGGAGAGAGAGAGAGAGACCAATCGAATGTAAACTCGTTCCTCCGGTACGAGCGACAGGGAGAAGGAGGACAATCGAATGTAAACTCCTTCCTCCTGTACAAGCGATAGGGAGAGAGAGAGAGACCAATCGAATGTAAACTCCTTCCTCCGGTACGAGCGATATTGAGTGAGAGAGACCAATCGAATTTAAACTCCTTCCTCCCGTACAAGCGATAGGGAGTGAGAGAGAGACCAATCGAATGTAAACTCCTTCCTCCGGCACGAGCGGCAGGGAGAGGGAGAGAACAATTGAATGTAAACTCCTTCTTCAGGTACGAGCGATAGGGAGAGAGAGAGAGAAAAACCGATTGTAAACTCCTTCCTCCGGTACGAGAAATATTGAGTGACAGAGACCAATCGAATGTAAACTCCTTCCTCCGGTTCGAGCGGTAGGGAGAGGGAGTGACCAATCGAATGTAAACTCTTTCCTCCTGTACACGCGGTACGAAGAGAGAGAGTGAGAGAGACCAATCGAATGTAATCTCCTTCCTCCAGTACGAGCGATAGGGAGAGGGAGAGAGAGACCAATCGAATGTAAACTCCTTCCTCCGGCAAGAGCGGCAGGGAGAGGGAGAGAACAATTGAATGTAAACTCCTTCTTCAGGTACGAGCGATAGGGAGAGGGAGAGATCAATCGATTGTAAACTCCTTCCTCCTGTACGAGCGATATTGAGTGAGAGAGACCAATCGAATGTAAACTCCTTCCTCCTGTACGAGCGATAGGGAGAGGGAGAGACCAATTGAATGTAATCTGCTTACTGCGGAATGAGTGGAAGGGAGAGGGAGAGAGAGACCAATCGAATGTGACCTCCTTCCTCCGGTATGAGCAATAGGGAGAGAGAGAGAGACCAATCGAATGTAAACTCCTTCCTCTCGTACGACGAGTAGGGAGAGGGGGAGAGAGAGAGACCAATCGAATGTCATCTCCGGTACGAGCGATAGGGAGAGCGAGAGACCAATCGAATGTAAAATCCTTCCTCCGGCACGAGCGGTAGGGAGAGGGAGAGACCAATCGAATGTAAACTCCTTCCTCCTGTACAAGCGATAGGGAGAGAGAGAGTCCAATTGAATGTAAACTCCTTCCTCTCATAGGACCAGTAGGGAGAGGGGGAGAGAGAGAGACCAATCTAATGTAAACTTGTTCCTCCGGTACGAGCGACAGGGAGAAGGAGACCAATCAAATGTAAACTCCTTCCTCCGGTACGAGCGATAGCAAGAGAGTGAGACCAATCAAATGTAAACTCCTTCCTCCGGGACGAGCAGTAGGGAGAGGGAGAGAGACACCAATGGAATGTAAACTCCTTCCTGCGGTACGAGCGATAGGGAGAGACGGAGACCAATTCGAATGTGATCTCATTCCTCGGGTTCGAGCGACAGGGAGAGGGACAGACCAATCGAATGTAAACTCCTTCATCTGGTACGAGCGGTAGGGAGAGAGAGAGTGAGAGAGACCAATCGAATGTAATCTCCTTCCTCCGGTACGAGCGATAGGGAGAGGGAGAGACCAATCGAATGTAATCTCATTCCTTCGGTACGAGCGATAGGGAGAGGGAGAGAGTATTCGAAAGTAAAAGCCTTCCTCCGCTACGAGCAGTAGGGAGAGGGAGAGGTCAATCGAATGTAAACTCCTTCCTCCTGTACGTGGTAGGAAGAGAGAGAGTGAGAGAGACCAATCGAATGTAATCTCCTTCCTCCGGTACGACCAATAGGGAGAGGGCGAGACGATTCGAATGTAAACTCCTTCCTCTCGTACGACCAGTAGGGAGAGGGAGAGACCAATTGAATGTAAACTCCTTCCTCCAGTACGAGCGATAGGGAGCGGCATAGACCAATCGAATGTAATCTCCTTCCTCCGGTATGAGCGATATTGAGTGAGAGAGACCAATCGAATGTAAACTCCTTCCTCCTGTACAAGCGATAGGGAGAGAGAGAGAGACTAATCAAATGTAAACTCGTTCCTCCGGTACGAGCGACAGGGAGAAGGAGACCAATCAAATGTAAACTCCTTCCACCGGTACTAGTGGTACGGAGGGAGAGAGAGACCAATTGAATGTAAACTCCTTCCTCCGGTACGCGCGGTAGGGAGAGGGAGAGAAAAATCGAATGTAAACTCCTTCCTCCGGTACGAGCGATAGGGAGAGGGAGAGAACAATCGAATGTAAACTCCTTCCTCCTGTACAAGCGATAGGGAGAGAGAGAGAGACCAATCGAACGTAAACTCCTTCCTCCGGTATGAGCGATAGGGAGAGAGAGAGAGAGACCAATCGAATGTAAACTCCTTCCTCCGGTATGAGGGATAGGGAGAGAGTGAGAGACCAATCGAATGTAAACTCTTTCCTCCTGTACAAGCGATAGGGAGAGAGAGAGAGAGACCAATCGAATGTAAACTCCTTCCTCCGGTATGAGGGATAGGGAGAGAGTGAGAGACCAATCGAATGTAAACTCCTTCCTCTCGTACGACCAGTAGGGAGAGGGGGAGAGAGAGATACAAATCGAATGTAAACTCGTTCCTCCGGTACGAGCGACAGGGAGGAGAACAATCGAATGTAAACTCCTTCCTCCGGCACGATTGGTAGGGAATGGGAGAGAACAATCGAATGTAAACTCCTTCCTCCTGTACAAGCGATATGGGAGAGAGAGAGAAAAATCGATTGTAAACTCCTTCCTCCGGTACGAGAAATATTGAGTGACAGAGACCAATCGAATGTAAACTCTTTCCTCCTGTACAAGCGATAGGGAGAGAGAGAGAGAGAGAGAGAGAGAGAGAGACCAATCGAACGTAAACTCCTTCCTCCGGTATGAGCGATAGGGAGAGAGAGAGAGAGACCAATCGAATGTAAACTCGTTCCTCCGGTACGAGCGACAGGGAGAAGGAGGACAATCGAATGTAAACTCCTTCCTCCTGTACAAGCGATAGGGAGAGAGAGAGAGACCAATCGAATGTAAACTCCTTCCTCCGGTACGAGCGATATTGAGTGAGAGAGACCAATCGAATTTAAACTCCTTCCTCCCGTACAAGCGATAGGGAGTGAGAGAGAGACCAATCGAATGTAAACTCCTTCCTCCGGCACGAGCGGCAGGGAGAGGGAGAGAACAATTGAATGTAAACTCCTTCTTCAGGTACGAGCGATAGGGAGAGAGAGAGAGAAAAACCGATTGTAAACTCCTTCCTCCGGTACGAGAAATATTGAGTGACAGAGACCAATCGAATGTAAACTCCTTCCTCCGGTTCGAGCGGTAGGGAGAGGGAGTGACCAATCGAATGTAAACTCTTTCCTCCTGTACACGCGGTACGAAGAGAGAGAGTGAGAGAGACCAATCGAATGTAATCTCCTTCCTCCAGTACGAGCGATAGGGAGAGGGAGAGAGAGACCAATCGAATGTAAACTCCTTCCTCCGGCAAGAGCGGCAGGGAGAGGGAGAGAACAATTGAATGTAAACTCCTTCTTCAGGTACGAGCGATAGGGAGAGGGAGAGAGTATTCGAAAGTAAAAGCCTTCCTCCGCTACGAGCAGTAGGGAGAGGGAGAGGTCAATCGAATGTAAACTCCTTCCTCCTGTACGTGGTAGGAAGAGAGAGAGTGAGAGAGACCAATCGAATGTAATCTCCTTCCTCCGGTACGACCAATAGGGAGAGGGCGAGACGATTCGAATGTAAACTCCTTCCTCTCGTACGACCAGTAGGGAGAGGGAGAGACCAATTGAATGTAAACTCCTTCCTCCAGTACGAGCGATAGGGAGCGGCATAGACCAATCGAATGTAATCTCCTTCCTCCGGTATGAGCGATATTGAGTGAGAGAGACCAATCGAATGTAAACTCCTTCCTCCTGTACAAGCGATAGGGAGAGAGAGAGAGACTAATCAAATGTAAACTCGTTCCTCCGGTACGAGCGACAGGGAGAAGGAGACCAATCAAATGTAAACTCCTTCCACCGGTACTAGTGGTACGGAGGGAGAGAGAGACCAATTGAATGTAAACTCCTTCCTCCGGTACGCGCGGTAGGGAGAGGGAGAGAAAAATCGAATGTAAACTCCTTCCTCCGGTACGAGCGATAGGGAGAGGGAGAGAACAATCGAATGTAAACTCCTTCCTCCTGTACAAGCGATAGGGAGAGAGAGAGAGACCAATCGAACGTAAACTCCTTCCTCCGGTATGAGCGATAGGGAGAGAGAGAGAGAGACCAATCGAATGTAAACTCCTTCCTCCGGTATGAGGGATAGGGAGAGAGTGAGAGACCAATCGAATGTAAACTCTTTCCTCCTGTACAAGCGATAGGGAGAGAGAGAGAGAGACCAATCGAATGTAAACTCCTTCCTCCGGTATGAGGGATAGGGAGAGAGTGAGAGACCAATCGAATGTAAACTCCTTCCTCTCGTACGACCAGTAGGGAGAGGGGGAGAGAGAGATACAAATCGAATGTAAACTCGTTCCTCCGGTACGAGCGACAGGGAGGAGAACAATCGAATGTAAACTCCTTCCTCCGGCACGATTGGTAGGGAATGGGAGAGAACAATCGAATGTAAACTCCTTCCTCCTGTACAAGCGATATGGGAGAGAGAGAGAAAAATCGATTGTAAACTCCTTCCTCCGGTACGAGAAATATTGAGTGACAGAGACCAATCGAATGTAAACTCTTTCCTCCTGTACAAGCGATAGGGAGAGAGAGAGAGAGAGAGAGAGAGAGAGAGACCAATCGAACGTAAACTCCTTCCTCCGGTATGAGCGATAGGGAGAGAGAGAGAGAGACCAATCGAATGTAAACTCGTTCCTCCGGTACGAGCGACAGGGAGAAGGAGGACAATCGAATGTAAACTCCTTCCTCCTGTACAAGCGATAGGGAGAGAGAGAGAGACCAATCGAATGTAAACTCCTTCCTCCGGTACGAGCGATATTGAGTGAGAGAGACCAATCGAATTTAAACTCCTTCCTCCCGTACAAGCGATAGGGAGTGAGAGAGAGACCAATCGAATGTAAACTCCTTCCTCCGGCACGAGCGGCAGGGAGAGGGAGAGAACAATTGAATGTAAACTCCTTCTTCAGGTACGAGCGATAGGGAGAGAGAGAGAGAAAAACCGATTGTAAACTCCTTCCTCCGGTACGAGAAATATTGAGTGACAGAGACCAATCGAATGTAAACTCCTTCCTCCGGTTCGAGCGGTAGGGAGAGGGAGTGACCAATCGAATGTAAACTCTTTCCTCCTGTACACGCGGTACGAAGAGAGAGAGTGAGAGAGACCAATCGAATGTAATCTCCTTCCTCCAGTACGAGCGATAGGGAGAGGGAGAGAGAGACCAATCGAATGTAAACTCCTTCCTCCGGCAAGAGCGGCAGGGAGAGGGAGAGAACAATTGAATGTAAACTCCTTCTTCAGGTACGAGCGATAGGGAGAGGGAGAGAGTATTCGAAAGTAAAAGCCTTCCTCCGCTACGAGCAGTAGGGAGAGGGAGAGGTCAATCGAATGTAAACTCCTTCCTCCTGTACGTGGTAGGAAGAGAGAGAGTGAGAGAGACCAATCGAATGTAATCTCCTTCCTCCGGTACGACCAATAGGGAGAGGGCGAGACGATTCGAATGTAAACTCCTTCCTCTCGTACGACCAGTAGGGAGAGGGAGAGACCAATTGAATGTAAACTCCTTCCTCCAGTACGAGCGATAGGGAGCGGCATAGACCAATCGAATGTAATCTCCTTCCTCCGGTATGAGCGATATTGAGTGAGAGAGACCAATCGAATGTAAACTCCTTCCTCCTGTACAAGCGATAGGGAGAGAGAGAGAGACTAATCAAATGTAAACTCGTTCCTCCGGTACGAGCGACAGGGAGAAGGAGACCAATCAAATGTAAACTCCTTCCACCGGTACTAGTGGTACGGAGGGAGAGAGAGACCAATTGAATGTAAACTCCTTCCTCCGGTACGCGCGGTAGGGAGAGGGAGAGAAAAATCGAATGTAAACTCCTTCCTCCGGTACGAGCGATAGGGAGAGGGAGAGAACAATCGAATGTAAACTCCTTCCTCCTGTACAAGCGATAGGGAGAGAGAGAGAGACCAATCGAACGTAAACTCCTTCCTCCGGTATGAGCGATAGGGAGAGAGAGAGAGAGACCAATCGAATGTAAACTCCTTCCTCCGGTATGAGGGATAGGGAGAGAGTGAGAGACCAATCGAATGTAAACTCTTTCCTCCTGTACAAGCGATAGGGAGAGAGAGAGAGAGACCAATCGAATGTAAACTCCTTCCTCCGGTATGAGGGATAGGGAGAGAGTGAGAGACCAATCGAATGTAAACTCCTTCCTCTCGTACGACCAGTAGGGAGAGGGGGAGAGAGAGATACAAATCGAATGTAAACTCGTTCCTCCGGTACGAGCGACAGGGAGGAGAACAATCGAATGTAAACTCCTTCCTCCGGCACGATTGGTAGGGAATGGGAGAGAACAATCGAATGTAAACTCCTTCCTCCTGTACAAGCGATATGGGAGAGAGAGAGAAAAATCGATTGTAAACTCCTTCCTCCGGTACGAGAAATATTGAGTGACAGAGACCAATCGAATGTAAACTCTTTCCTCCTGTACAAGCGATAGGGAGAGAGAGAGAGAGAGAGAGAGAGAGAGAGACCAATCGAACGTAAACTCCTTCCTCCGGTATGAGCGATAGGGAGAGAGAGAGAGAGACCAATCGAATGTAAACTCGTTCCTCCGGTACGAGCGACAGGGAGAAGGAGGACAATCGAATGTAAACTCTTTCCTCCTGTACAAGCGATAGGGAGAGAGAGAGAGACCAATCGAATGTAAACTCCTTCCTCCGGTACGAGCGATATTGAGTGAGAGAGACCAATCGAATTTAAACTCCTTCCTCCCGTACAAGCGATAGGGAGTGAGAGAGAGACCAATCGAATGTAAACTCCTTCCTCCGGCACGAGCGGCAGGGAGAGGGAGAGAACAATTGAATGTAAACTCCTTCTTCAGGTACGAGCGATAGGGAGAGAGAGAGAGAAAAACCGATTGTAAACTCCTTCCTCCGGTACGAGAAATATTGAGTGACAGAGACCAATCGAATGTAAACTCCTTCCTCCGGTTCGAGCGGTAGGGAGAGGGAGTGACCAATCGAATGTAAACTCTTTCCTCCTGTACACGCGGTACGAAGAGAGAGAGTGAGAGAGACCAATCGAATGTAATCTCCTTCCTCCAGTACGAGCGATAGGGAGAGGGAGAGAGAGACCAATCGAATGTAAACTCCTTCCTCCGGCAAGAGCGGCAGGGAGAGGGAGAGAACAATTGAATGTAAACTCCTTCTTCAGGTACGAGCGATAGGGAGAGGGAGAGATCAATCGATTGTAAACTCCTTCCTCCTGTACGAGCGATATTGAGTGAGAGAGACCAATCGAATGTAAACTCCTTCCTCCTGTACGAGCGATAGGGAGAGGGAGAGACCAATTGAATGTAATCTGCTTACTGCGGAATGAGTGGAAGGGAGAGGGAGAGAGAGACCAATCGAATGTGACCTCCTTCCTCCGGTATGAGCAATAGGGAGAGAGAGAGAGACCAATCGAATGTAAACTCCTTCCTCTCGTACGACGAGTAGGGAGAGGGGGAGAGAGAGAGACCAATCGAATGTCATCTCCGGTACGAGCGATAGGGAGAGCGAGAGACCAATCGAATGTAAAATCCTTCCTCCGGCACGAGCGGTAGGGAGAGGGAGAGACCAATCGAATGTAAACTCCTTCCTCCTGTACAAGCGATAGGGAGAGAGAGAGTCCAATTGAATGTAAACTCCTTCCTCTCATAGGACCAGTAGGGAGAGGGGGAGAGAGAGAGACCAATCTAATGTAAACTTGTTCCTCCGGTACGAGCGACAGGGAGAAGGAGACCAATCAAATGTAAACTCCTTCCTCCGGTACGAGCGATAGCAAGAGAGTGAGACCAATCAAATGTAAACTCCTTCCTCCGGGACGAGCAGTAGGGAGAGGGAGAGAGACACCAATGGAATGTAAACTCCTTCCTGCGGTACGAGCGATAGGGAGAGACGGAGACCAATTCGAATGTGATCTCATTCCTCGGGTTCGAGCGACAGGGAGAGGGACAGACCAATCGAATGTAAACTCCTTCATCTGGTACGAGCGGTAGGGAGAGAGAGAGTGAGAGAGACCAATCGAATGTAATCTCCTTCCTCCGGTACGAGCGATAGGGAGAGGGAGAGACCAATCGAATGTAATCTCATTCCTTCGGTACGAGCGATAGGGAGAGGGAGAGAGTATTCGAAAGTAAAAGCCTTCCTCCGCTACGAGCAGTAGGGAGAGGGAGAGGTCAATCGAATGTAAACTCCTTCCTCCTGTACGTGGTAGGAAGAGAGAGAGTGAGAGAGACCAATCGAATGTAATCTCCTTCCTCCGGTACGACCAATAGGGAGAGGGCGAGACGATTCGAATGTAAACTCCTTCCTCTCGTACGACCAGTAGGGAGAGGGAGAGACCAATTGAATGTAAACTCCTTCCTCCAGTACGAGCGATAGGGAGCGGCATAGACCAATCGAATGTAATCTCCTTCCTCCGGTATGAGCGATATTGAGTGAGAGAGACCAATCGAATGTAAACTCCTTCCTCCTGTACAAGCGATAGGGAGAGAGAGAGAGACTAATCAAATGTAAACTCGTTCCTCCGGTACGAGCGACAGGGAGAAGGAGACCAATCAAATGTAAACTCCTTCCACCGGTACTAGTGGTACGGAGGGAGAGAGAGACCAATTGAATGTAAACTCCTTCCTCCGGTACGCGCGGTAGGGAGAGGGAGAGAAAAATCGAATGTAAACTCCTTCCTCCGGTACGAGCGATAGGGAGAGGGAGAGAACAATCGAATGTAAACTCCTTCCTCCTGTACAAGCGATAGGGAGAGAGAGAGAGACCAATCGAACGTAAACTCCTTCCTCCGGTATGAGCGATAGGGAGAGAGAGAGAGAGACCAATCGAATGTAAACTCCTTCCTCCGGTATGAGGGATAGGGAGAGAGTGAGAGACCAATCGAATGTAAACTCTTTCCTCCTGTACAAGCGATAGGGAGAGAGAGAGAGAGACCAATCGAATGTAAACTCCTTCCTCCGGTATGAGGGATAGGGAGAGAGTGAGAGACCAATCGAATGTAAACTCCTTCCTCTCGTACGACCAGTAGGGAGAGGGGGAGAGAGAGATACAAATCGAATGTAAACTCGTTCCTCCGGTACGAGCGACAGGGAGGAGAACAATCGAATGTAAACTCCTTCCTCCGGCACGATTGGTAGGGAATGGGAGAGAACAATCGAATGTAAACTCCTTCCTCCTGTACAAGCGATATGGGAGAGAGAGAGAAAAATCGATTGTAAACTCCTTCCTCCGGTACGAGAAATATTGAGTGACAGAGACCAATCGAATGTAAACTCTTTCCTCCTGTACAAGCGATAGGGAGAGAGAGAGAGAGAGAGAGAGAGAGAGAGAGACCAATCGAACGTAAACTCCTTCCTCCGGTATGAGCGATAGGGAGAGAGAGAGAGAGACCAATCGAATGTAAACTCGTTCCTCCGGTACGAGCGACAGGGAGAAGGAGGACAATCGAATGTAAACTCCTTCCTCCTGTACAAGCGATAGGGAGAGAGAGAGAGACCAATCGAATGTAAACTCCTTCCTCCGGTACGAGCGATATTGAGTGAGAGAGACCAATCGAATTTAAACTCCTTCCTCCCGTACAAGCGATAGGGAGTGAGAGAGAGACCAATCGAATGTAAACTCCTTCCTCCGGCACGAGCGGCAGGGAGAGGGAGAGAACAATTGAATGTAAACTCCTTCTTCAGGTACGAGCGATAGGGAGAGAGAGAGAGAAAAACCGATTGTAAACTCCTTCCTCCGGTACGAGAAATATTGAGTGACAGAGACCAATCGAATGTAAACTCCTTCCTCCGGTTCGAGCGGTAGGGAGAGGGAGTGACCAATCGAATGTAAACTCTTTCCTCCTGTACACGCGGTAGGAAGAGAGAGAGTGAGAGAGACCAATCGAATGTAATCTCCTTCCTCCGGTACGACCAATAGGGAGAGGGTGAGACAAGTCGAGTGTAAACTCCTTCCTCCGGTACAAGCGCTGGAGAGAGAGAGAGACTATTCGAATGTAAACTCCTTCCTCCGGTACGAGCGACAGGGAGAAGGAGACCAATCAAATGTAAACTCCTTCCTCCGGTACGAGCGATAGCAAGAGAGTGAGACCAATCAAATGTAAACTCCTTCCTCCGGTACGAGCAGTAGGGAGAGGGAGTGAGACACCAATGGAATGTAAACTCCTTCCTGCGGTACGAGCGATAGGGAGAGACAGAGACTAATTCGAATGTAATCTCATTCCTCGGGTTCAAGCGACAGGGAGAGGGAGAGACCAATCGTATGTAAACTCCTTCATCTGGTACGAGCAGTAGGGAGAGAGAGAGTGAGAGAGACCAATCGAATGTAAACTCCTTCCACCGGTACCAGTGGGACGGAGGGAGAGAGAGACCAATCGAATGTAATCTCCTTCCTCCGGTACGAGCGATAGGGAGAGGGAGAGTGAGAGAGACCAATCGAATGTAATCTGCTTACTGCGGTACGAGCGATAGGGAGAGGGAGAGAGAGACCAATCAAATGTAAACTCCTTCCTCTCGTAGGACCAGTAGCGAGAGGGGGAGAGAGAGAGACCAATCTAATGTAAACTCGTTCCTCCGGTATGAGCGATAGGGAGAAGGAGACCAATCGAATGTAAACTCCTTCCTCTCGTACGACCAGTAGGGAGAGGGGGAGAGAGAGAGACCAATCTAATGTCATCTCCGGTACGAGCGATAGGGAGAGGGAGAGATCAATCGAATGTAAACTCCTTCCTCCTGTACGAGCGATATTGAGTGAGAGAGACCAATCGAATGTAAACTCCTTCCTCCTGTACGAGCGATAGGGAGAGGGAGAGACCAATTGAATGTAATCTGCTTACTGCGGAATGAGTGGAAGGGAGAGGGAGAGAGAGACCAATCGAATGTGACCTCCTTCCTCCGGTATGAGCAATAGGGAGAGAGAGAGAGACCAATCGAATGTAAACTCCTTCCTCTCGTACGACGAGTAGGGAGAGGGGGAGAGAGAGAGACCAATCGAATGTCATCTCCGGTACGAGCGATAGGGAGAGCGAGAGACCAATCGAAAGTAAACTCCTTCCTCCGGTACGAGCAGTAGGGAGATGGAGAGAAAAATCGAATGTAAACTCCTTCCTCCTGTACGAGTGACAGGGAGAAGGAGACCAATCAAATGTAAACTCCTTCCTCCGGTACGAGCGGTAGGGAGAGGGAGAGAAAAATCGAATGTAAACTGCTTCCTCCGGTATGAGCGATAGGGAGAGGGAGAGACCAATCGAAAGTAAACTCCTTCCTCCGGTACGAGCGGTAGGGAGATGGAGAGAAAAATCGAATGTAAACTCCTTCCTCCGGTACGAGCGGTAGGGAGAGTGAGAGAAAAATCGAATGTAAACTGCTTCCTCCTGTACAAACGATAGGGAGAGAGAGAGAGACCAATCGAATGTAAACTCCTTCCTCCGGTATGAGCAATAGGGAGAGAGAGAGAGACCAATCGAATGTAAACTCCTTCCTCCTGTACAAGCGATAGGGAGAGAGAGAGAGAGACCAATCAAATGTAAACTCCTTCCTCTCGTAGGACCAGTAGGGAGAGGGGGAGAGAGAGAGACCAATCGAATGTAAACTCCTTCCTCCGGTACGAGCGATAGCGAGAGAGAGAGACCAATCAAATGTAAACTCCTTCCTGCGGTACGAGTGATAGGGAGAGGGAGAGACCAATCGAATGTAATCTCCTTCGTCGCATACGAGATAGAGAGAGGGAGAGAGAGGGAGACCAATCAAATGTAAACTCCTTCCTCCGGTACGAGCAATAGGGAGAGGGAGAGACCAATCAAATGTAAACTAGTTCCTCCGGTACAAGCGGTAGGGAGCGAGAGAGTGAGAGAGGCCAATCGAATGTAATCTCCTTCCTCCGGTACGACCAATGGGAAGAGGGCGAGCCGAATCGAATGTAAACTCCTTCCTCCGGTACAAGCGATAGGGAGAGGGAGAGACCAATCGAATGTACACTGCTTACTGCGGTACGAGCGGTAGGGAGGGAGATAGTGACCAATTGAATGTTAACTCCTTTCTCCGGTATGAGTGGAAAGGAGAAGGAGAGAGAGACCAATCGAATTTAAACTCCTTCCTCCGCTACGAGCGGTAGCGATAGAGAGAGTGACAGAGACCAATCGAATGTAAACTCCTTCCTCCGGTACGAGCGGTAGGGAGAGGGAGAGATCAATCGAATGTAAACTCCTTCCTCCGGTACGACCAGTATCTAGTGGGGGAGAGGGAGAGACTATTCGAATGTAAACTCCTTCCTCCGGCACGAGTGGCAGGGAGAGGGAGAGAACAATCGAATGTAAACTCCTTCCTCCTGTACAAGCGATAGGGAGAGAGAGAGACCAATTGAATGTAAACTCCTTCTTCAGGTACGAGCGATAGGGAGAGAGAGAGAGAAAAATCGATTGTAAACTCCTTTCTCCGGTACGAGAAATATTGAGTGACAGAGACCAATCGAATGTAAACTCCTTCCTCCGGTTCGAGCGGTAGGGAGAGGGAGTGACCAATCGAATGTAAACTCTTTCCTCCTGTACACGCGGTACGAAGAGAGAGAGTGAGAGAGACCAATCGAATGTAATCTCCTTCCTCCAGTACGAGCGATAGGGAGAGGGAGAGAGAGACCAATCGAATGTAAACTCCTTCCTCCGGCAAGAGCGGCAGGGAGAGGGAGAGAACAATTGAATGTAAACTCCTTCTTCAGGTACGAGCGATAGGGAGAGGGAGAGATCAATCGATTGTAAACTCCTTCCTCCTGTACGAGCGATATTGAGTGAGAGAGACCAATCGAATGTAAACTCCTTCCTCCTGTACGAGCGATAGGGAGAGGGAGAGACCAATTGAATGTAATCTGCTTACTGCGGAATGAGTGGAAGGGAGAGGGAGAGAGAGACCAATCGAATGTGACCTCCTTCCTCCGGTATGAGCAATAGGGAGAGAGAGAGAGACCAATCGAATGTAAACTCCTTCCTCTCGTACGACGAGTAGGGAGAGGGGGAGAGAGAGAGACCAATCGAATGTCATCTCCGGTACGAGCGATAGGGAGAGCGAGAGACCAATCGAATGTAAAATCCTTCCTCCGGCACGAGCGGTAGGGAGAGGGAGAGACCAATCGAATGTAAACTCCTTCCTCCTGTACAAGCGATAGGGAGAGAGAGAGTCCAATTGAATGTAAACTCCTTCCTCTCATAGGACCAGTAGGGAGAGGGGGAGAGAGAGAGACCAATCTAATGTAAACTTGTTCCTCCGGTACGAGCGACAGGGAGAAGGAGACCAATCAAATGTAAACTCCTTCCTCCGGTACGAGCGATAGCAAGAGAGTGAGACCAATCAAATGTAAACTCCTTCCTCCGGGACGAGCAGTAGGGAGAGGGAGAGAGACACCAATGGAATGTAAACTCCTTCCTGCGGTACGAGCGATAGGGAGAGACGGAGACCAATTCGAATGTGATCTCATTCCTCGGGTTCGAGCGACAGGGAGAGGGACAGACCAATCGAATGTAAACTCCTTCATCTGGTACGAGCGGTAGGGAGAGAGAGAGTGAGAGAGACCAATCGAATGTAATCTCCTTCCTCCGGTACGAGCGATAGGGAGAGGGAGAGACCAATCGAATGTAATCTCATTCCTTCGGTACGAGCGATAGGGAGAGGGAGAGAGTATTCGAAAGTAAAAGCCTTCCTCCGCTACGAGCAGTAGGGAGAGGGAGAGGTCAATCGAATGTAAACTCCTTCCTCCTGTACGTGGTAGGAAGAGAGAGAGTGAGAGAGACCAATCGAATGTAATCTCCTTCCTCCGGTACGACCAATAGGGAGAGGGCGAGACGATTCGAATGTAAACTCCTTCCTCTCGTACGACCAGTAGGGAGAGGGAGAGACCAATTGAATGTAAACTCCTTCCTCCAGTACGAGCGATAGGGAGCGGCATAGACCAATCGAATGTAATCTCCTTCCTCCGGTATGAGCGATATTGAGTGAGAGAGACCAATCGAATGTAAACTCCTTCCTCCTGTACAAGCGATAGGGAGAGAGAGAGAGACTAATCAAATGTAAACTCGTTCCTCCGGTACGAGCGACAGGGAGAAGGAGACCAATCAAATGTAAACTCCTTCCACCGGTACTAGTGGTACGGAGGGAGAGAGAGACCAATTGAATGTAAACTCCTTCCTCCGGTACGCGCGGTAGGGAGAGGGAGAGAAAAATCGAATGTAAACTCCTTCCTCCGGTACGAGCGATAGGGAGAGGGAGAGAACAATCGAATGTAAACTCCTTCCTCCTGTACAAGCGATAGGGAGAGAGAGAGAGACCAATCGAACGTAAACTCCTTCCTCCGGTATGAGCGATAGGGAGAGAGAGAGAGAGACCAATCGAATGTAAACTCCTTCCTCCGGTATGAGGGATAGGGAGAGAGTGAGAGACCAATCGAATGTAAACTCTTTCCTCCTGTACAAGCGATAGGGAGAGAGAGAGAGAGACCAATCGAATGTAAACTCCTTCCTCCGGTATGAGGGATAGGGAGAGAGTGAGAGACCAATCGAATGTAAACTCCTTCCTCTCGTACGACCAGTAGGGAGAGGGGGAGAGAGAGATACAAATCGAATGTAAACTCGTTCCTCCGGTACGAGCGACAGGGAGGAGAACAATCGAATGTAAACTCCTTCCTCCGGCACGATTGGTAGGGAATGGGAGAGAACAATCGAATGTAAACTCCTTCCTCCTGTACAAGCGATATGGGAGAGAGAGAGAAAAATCGATTGTAAACTCCTTCCTCCGGTACGAGAAATATTGAGTGACAGAGACCAATCGAATGTAAACTCTTTCCTCCTGTACAAGCGATAGGGAGAGAGAGAGAGAGAGAGAGAGAGAGAGAGACCAATCGAACGTAAACTCCTTCCTCCGGTATGAGCGATAGGGAGAGAGAGAGAGAGACCAATCGAATGTAAACTCGTTCCTCCGGTACGAGCGACAGGGAGAAGGAGGACAATCGAATGTAAACTCCTTCCTCCTGTACAAGCGATAGGGAGAGAGAGAGAGACCAATCGAATGTAAACTCCTTCCTCCGGTACGAGCGATATTGAGTGAGAGAGACCAATCGAATTTAAACTCCTTCCTCCCGTACAAGCGATAGGGAGTGAGAGAGAGACCAATCGAATGTAAACTCCTTCCTCCGGCACGAGCGGCAGGGAGAGGGAGAGAACAATTGAATGTAAACTCCTTCTTCAGGTACGAGCGATAGGGAGAGAGAGAGAGAAAAACCGATTGTAAACTCCTTCCTCCGGTACGAGAAATATTGAGTGACAGAGACCAATCGAATGTAAACTCCTTCCTCCGGTTCGAGCGGTAGGGAGAGGGAGTGACCAATCGAATGTAAACTCTTTCCTCCTGTACACGCGGTAGGAAGAGAGAGAGTGAGAGAGACCAATCGAATGTAATCTCCTTCCTCCGGTACGACCAATAGGGAGAGGGTGAGACAAGTCGAGTGTAAACTCCTTCCTCCGGTACAAGCGCTGGAGAGAGAGAGAGACTATTCGAATGTAAACTCCTTCCTCCGGTACGAGCGACAGGGAGAAGGAGACCAATCAAATGTAAACTCCTTCCTCCGGTACGAGCGATAGCAAGAGAGTGAGACCAATCAAATGTAAACTCCTTCCTCCGGTACGAGCAGTAGGGAGAGGGAGTGAGACACCAATGGAATGTAAACTCCTTCCTGCGGTACGAGCGATAGGGAGAGACAGAGACTAATTCGAATGTAATCTCATTCCTCGGGTTCAAGCGACAGGGAGAGGGAGAGACCAATCGTATGTAAACTCCTTCATCTGGTACGAGCAGTAGGGAGAGAGAGAGTGAGAGAGACCAATCGAATGTAAACTCCTTCCACCGGTACCAGTGGGACGGAGGGAGAGAGAGACCAATCGAATGTAATCTCCTTCCTCCGGTACGAGCGATAGGGAGAGGGAGAGTGAGAGAGACCAATCGAATGTAATCTGCTTACTGCGGTACGAGCGATAGGGAGAGGGAGAGAGAGACCAATCAAATGTAAACTCCTTCCTCTCGTAGGACCAGTAGCGAGAGGGGGAGAGAGAGAGACCAATCTAATGTAAACTCGTTCCTCCGGTATGAGCGATAGGGAGAAGGAGACCAATCGAATGTAAACTCCTTCCTCTCGTACGACCAGTAGGGAGAGGGGGAGAGAGAGAGACCAATCTAATGTCATCTCCGGTACGAGCGATAGGGAGAGGGAGAGATCAATCGAATGTAAACTCCTTCCTCCTGTACGAGCGATATTGAGTGAGAGAGACCAATCGAATGTAAACTCCTTCCTCCTGTACGAGCGATAGGGAGAGGGAGAGACCAATTGAATGTAATCTGCTTACTGCGGAATGAGTGGAAGGGAGAGGGAGAGAGAGACCAATCGAATGTGACCTCCTTCCTCCGGTATGAGCAATAGGGAGAGAGAGAGAGACCAATCGAATGTAAACTCCTTCCTCTCGTACGACGAGTAGGGAGAGGGGGAGAGAGAGAGACCAATCGAATGTCATCTCCGGTACGAGCGATAGGGAGAGCGAGAGACCAATCGAAAGTAAACTCCTTCCTCCGGTACGAGCAGTAGGGAGATGGAGAGAAAAATCGAATGTAAACTCCTTCCTCCTGTACGAGTGACAGGGAGAAGGAGACCAATCAAATGTAAACTCCTTCCTCCGGTACGAGCGGTAGGGAGAGGGAGAGAAAAATCGAATGTAAACTGCTTCCTCCGGTATGAGCGATAGGGAGAGGGAGAGACCAATCGAAAGTAAACTCCTTCCTCCGGTACGAGCGGTAGGGAGATGGAGAGAAAAATCGAATGTAAACTCCTTCCTCCGGTACGAGCGGTAGGGAGAGTGAGAGAAAAATCGAATGTAAACTGCTTCCTCCTGTACAAACGATAGGGAGAGAGAGAGAGACCAATCGAATGTAAACTCCTTCCTCCGGTATGAGCAATAGGGAGAGAGAGAGAGACCAATCGAATGTAAACTCCTTCCTCCTGTACAAGCGATAGGGAGAGAGAGAGAGAGACCAATCAAATGTAAACTCCTTCCTCTCGTAGGACCAGTAGGGAGAGGGGGAGAGAGAGAGACCAATCGAATGTAAACTCCTTCCTCCGGTACGAGCGATAGCGAGAGAGAGAGACCAATCAAATGTAAACTCCTTCCTGCGGTACGAGTGATAGGGAGAGGGAGAGACCAATCGAATGTAATCTCCTTCGTCGCATACGAGATAGAGAGAGGGAGAGAGAGGGAGACCAATCAAATGTAAACTCCTTCCTCCGGTACGAGCAATAGGGAGAGGGAGAGACCAATCAAATGTAAACTAGTTCCTCCGGTACAAGCGGTAGGGAGCGAGAGAGTGAGAGAGGCCAATCGAATGTAATCTCCTTCCTCCGGTACGACCAATGGGAAGAGGGCGAGCCGAATCGAATGTAAACTCCTTCCTCCGGTACAAGCGATAGGGAGAGGGAGAGACCAATCGAATGTACACTGCTTACTGCGGTACGAGCGGTAGGGAGGGAGATAGTGACCAATTGAATGTTAACTCCTTTCTCCGGTATGAGTGGAAAGGAGAAGGAGAGAGAGACCAATCGAATTTAAACTCCTTCCTCCGCTACGAGCGGTAGCGATAGAGAGAGTGACAGAGACCAATCGAATGTAAACTCCTTCCTCCGGTACGAGCGGTAGGGAGAGGGAGAGATCAATCGAATGTAAACTCCTTCCTCCGGTACGACCAGTATCTAGTGGGGGAGAGGGAGAGACTATTCGAATGTAAACTCCTTCCTCCGGCACGAGTGGCAGGGAGAGGGAGAGAACAATCGAATGTAAACTCCTTCCTCCTGTACAAGCGATAGGGAGAGAGAGAGACCAATTGAATGTAAACTCCTTCTTCAGGTACGAGCGATAGGGAGAGAGAGAGAGAAAAATCGATTGTAAACTCCTTTCTCCGGTACGAGAAATATTGAGTGACAGAGACCAATCGAATGTAAACTCCTTCCTCCGGTTCGAGCGGTAGGGAGAGGGAGTGACCAATCGAATGTAAACTCTTTCCTCCTGTACACACGGTAGGAAGAGAGAGAGTGAGAGAGACCAATCGAATGTAATCTCCTTCCTCCGGTACGACCAATAGGGAGAGGGTGAGACAAGTCGAGTGTAAACTCCTTCCTCCGGTACGAGCAGTAGGGAGAGGGAGAGAACAATCGAATGTAAACTCCTTCCTCCTGTACAAGCGACAGGGAGAGAGAGAGACCAATTGAATGTAAACTCCTTCCTCTCGTAGGACCAGTAGGGAGAGGGGGAGAGAGAGAGAGAGACCAATCTAATGTAAACTCGTTCCTCCGGTCCGAGCGATAGCATGAGAGTGAGACCAATCAAATGTAAACTCTTTCCACCAGTACTAGTGGTACGGAGGGAGAGAGAGACCAATCGAATGTAATCTCCTTCCTCCGGTACGAGCGATAGGGAGAAGGAGACCAATCGAATGTAAACTCCTTCCTCTCGTACGACCAGTAGGGAGAGGGGGAGAGAGAGATACCAATCGAATGTAATCTCCGGTACGAGCGATAGGGAGAGGGAGAGACCAATCGAATGTAAATTCATTCCTCCGGTATGAGCGATATTGAGTGAGAGAGACCAATCGATAGTAAACTCCTTCCTCCTGTACAAGCGATAGGGAAAGAGAGAGAGACCAATCGAATGTAAACTCCTTCCTCCTGTACAAGCGATAGGGAGAGAGAGAGAGACCAATCGAATGTAAACTCCTTCCTCCGGTACGAGCGATATTGAGTGAGAGAGACCAATCGAATGTAAACTCCTTCCTCCTGTACAAGCGATAGGGAGAGAGAGAGAGAAAAATCGAATGTAAGGTCCTTCCTCCGGTACGGGCGATTGGGAGAGGCAGAGACCAATCGAATGCAAACTCCTTCCTCCAGTACGAGCGATATTGAGTGACAGAGACCAATCGAATATAAACTATTTCCTCCGGTTCAAGCAGTAGGGAGAGAGAGAGTGAGAGAGACCAATCGAATGTAAACTCCTTCCTCCTGTACAAGCGATAGGGAGAGAGTGAGAGAGACCAATCGAATGTAAACTCCTTCCTCCGGTACAAGCGATAGGGAGAGGGAGAGAACAATCGAATGTAAACTCCTTCCTCCTGTACGAGCAATACCGAGAGAGAGAGACCAATCGAATGTAAACTCCTTCCTCCTGTACAAGCGGTAGGGAGAGGGAGAGAGACACCAATGGAATGTAAACTCCTTCCACCGGTACTAGTGGTACGGAGGGAGAGAGAGACCAATCGAATGTAATCTCCTTCCTCCGGTACGAGCGATAGGGAGAGGGAGAGACCAATCGAATGTAAACTCCTTCCTCCGGTACGAGCGATAGGGAGAGGGAGAGACCATTCGAATGTAATCTGCTTACTGCGATACGAGCGATAGGGAAAGGGAGACCAATCAAATGTAATCTCCTTCCTCGCATACGAGCGATAGAGAGAGGGAGAGAGAGGGAGACCAATCAAATGTAAACTCCTTCCTCCGGTACGAGGGATAGGGAGAGGGAGAGACCAATCAAATGTAAACTAGTTCCTCCGGTACGAGCGGTACGTAGAGGAAGAGGCCAATCGAATGTAAACTGCTTACTACGGTACGAGCGGTACGGAGGGAGAGAGTGAACATTCGAATGTTAACTCCTTCCTCCGGTATGAGTGGAAGGGAGAGTCAGAGAGAGATCAATCGAATTTAAAATCCTTCCTCCGCTACGAGCGGTAGGGAGAGGGAGAGACCAATCGAATGTGAACTCCTTCATCTGGTACGAGCGGTAGGGAGAGAGAGAGTGAGAGAGACCAATCGAATGTAAACTCCTTCCACCGGTACTAGTGGTACGGAGGGAGAGAGAGACCAATCGAATGTAATCTCCTTCCTCCGGTACGAGCGATAGGGAGAGGGAGAGACCAATCGAAAGTAAACTCCTTCCTCCGGTTCGAGCGATAGGGAGAAGGAGACCAATCGAATGTAAACTCCTTCCTCCGGTACGAGCGATAGGGAGAGGGAGAGACCAATCGAAAGTAAACTCCTTCCTCCGGTTCGAGCGATAGGGAGAAGGAGACCAATCGAATGTAAACTCCTTCCTCTCCTACGAGCAGTAGGGAGAGGGGGAGAGAGAGATACCAATCAAATGTAATCTCCGGTACGAGCGATAGGGAATGGGAGAGACCAATCGAAAGTAAACTCCTTCCTCCGGTACGAGCGATAGGGAGAGACGGAGACCAATTCGAATGTAATCTCATTCCTCGGGTTCGAGCGACAGGGAGAGGGAGAGACCAATGAAATTGTAAGCTCCTTCATCTGTTACTAGTGGTACGGAGGGAGAGAGAGACCAATCGAATGTAATCTCCTTCCTCCGGTACAAGCGATAGGGAGAGAGAGAGACCAATCGAATGTAAACTCCTTCCTCCGGTATGAGCGGTATGGAGAAGGAGACCAATCGAATGTAAACTCCTTCCTCTCGTACGACCAGTAGGGAGAGGGGGAGAGAGAGATACCAATCGAATGTAATCTCCGGTACGAGCGATAGGGAGAGGAAGAGACCAATCGAATATAAACTCCTTCTTCCGGTACGAGCAGTAGGGATAGGGAGAGAGACACCAATGGAATGTAAACTCCGTCCTCTGGTACGAGCGATAGGGAGAGAGAGAAAGACCAATCAAATGTAAACTCGCTCCTCCGGTACGAGCAGTAGGGAGAGAGAGAGACCAATCAAATGTAAACTCATTCCTCTGGTACGAGCAGTAGGGAGAGGGAGAGAGACACCAATGGAATGTAAACTCCTTCCTCCGGTATGAGCAGTAGGGAGAGGGAGAGAGACACCAATGGAATGTAAACTCCTTCCTGCGGTACGAGCGATAGGGAGAGACGGAGACCGATTCGAATGTAATCTCATTCGTCGGGTTCGAGCGACAGGGAGAGGGACAGACCAATCAAATTGTAAACTGCTTCATCTGGTACGAGCAGTAGGGAGAGAGAGAGTGAGAGAGACTAATCGAATGTAAACTCCTTCCACCGGTACTAGTGGTACGGAGGGAGAGAGAGACCAATCGAATGTAATCTCTGATGCACCATCAATAACTCACACTGAGACGTAAGGCGAGATATCGGCTTTTATTGACTGGAAGAAGGAACCAGGAGTGAGTGTCCTTCATTCTATGACCTGGAGACTGAGGCCGAGAGTCAGGCCTCAGATCGCCTTTATACAGGGGCCTGTGGGAGGAGCCACAGGAGCAGTCAGCAGGGGGCGTGTCCAGACAGGCACATAGTTCACCACATTCACCCCCCCTTTGTTTGAAGGAGTCCCCATGGGGCGAAGTTTCTTACAGGTTAAGTCTATCAGGTGGTCGAATCTGTCGCTGCAATCTACGTAGCACCGGCTGTGATTGCATAGATGCCGGCAACATTGGCGATTGCACAGGGGACGGAGGTTGCGCTTGTTCCTGCCCACTAGGTGCCGGTGATCCCTCACGCATGTGCGAGGCGTCTGGTATAAATGCGTACGAAACGCCCTGTATACAAGTGTCGTGAGGAGTCTGTGTAGGGCCTGGTGAGCACGGTGTCACCTCTGGTGCAGGGTTCATAGTTACCAGAGAGCCTTCAGGGTAGTGGTCTGCTGCACCTGCGGGTGCCAGGTCGCGGATGGAGACCGTGTCCTCCCGCCCATCAGGTAAGACCATGTAAGCATACTGGGGGTTCGCATGTGGAAGGTGAACCCTCTCGACCAGCGGGGAGTATTTATTACTCCTCACATGTTTCCGGAGCAGCACTGGCCCCGGGGACGTCAGCCAAACTGGTAGGGTGGTCCCAGTGACAGACTTCCTGGGAAAAGAGAATAGGCGTTCGTGAGGGGTGGCATTGGTGGACGTACATAACAGAGAGCGGATAGAGTGCAGTGCGTCAGGGAGGACCTCCTGCCATCGAGAGACCGGCAACCCTTTTGACTTAAGGGCTAAAAGTGTGGCCTTCCACACTGTGGCATTCTCCCGCTCCACCTGGCCATTACCCCGGGGATTATAACTCGTGGTCCGACTGGTAGCAATGCCCCTAGCTAGCAAGTACTGGCGCAGCTCGTCACTCATAAAGGAGGACCCTCTATCGCTGTGGATATAGCAGGGATACCCGAACAGAGTGAAGAGCTGGCGCAGGGCTTTTATGACGGACGTGGCAGTGGTGTCGGGGCAGGGGATGGCAAAGGGGAACCGTGAGTACTCGTCGATAACACTGAGAAAATAGACATTGCAGTCAGTGGAGGGAAGGGGGCCCTTAAAGTCAACACTCAGTCGTTCAAAAGGGCGGGTGGCCTTGACAAGTTGTGCCGTGTCAGGACGGTAGAAGTGCGGTTTGCACTCAGCGCAAATTTGGCAGTCCCTGGTCATCGTCCTGATGTCCTCCAGGGAGTATGGCAGGTTCCGAGCTTTCACAAAATGGTAAAATTGGGTGACCCCCGGATGGCAAAGTTGTGCATGAAGGGCGTACAGCTGGTTGAGCTGTGTGCTAGCACATGTTCCCCGGGATAGGGCATCAGGGGGCTCATTGAGTCTGCCAGGCTGGTACAGGATATCATAGGTGTAGGTGGAGAGTTCTATTCTCCACCGCAAAATCTTATCATTTTTGATTTTGCCCCGCTGTTGGTTGCTGAACAGGAACGCAACCGAGCGCTGGTCGGTCAGCAAGGTGAACCTTTTGCCAGCAAGATAGTGCCTCCAGTGCCTAACAGCCTCCACTATGGCCTGGGCTTCTTTCTCCACCGCGGAGTGCCGAATTTCGGAGCCTTGGAGGGTGCGAGAAAAGAATGCTACTGGTCTGCCTTCCTGATTGAGGGTAGCAGCCAGCCCAAAATCGGAGGCGTCACACTCCACTTGGACGGGAGCGGTCTCGTCCACGGCATGCATCGTAGCTTTGGCAATGTCCTCTTTAATGCAGCTGAAGGCCGTGCGGGTCTCAGCAGAGAGGGGAAACGAGGTAGACTTGACCAGGGGGCGTGCCTTGTCTGCGTAATGGGGGACCCATTGGGCGTAATAGGAAAAAAAACCCAGGCACCGTCTGAGGGCCTTGAGAGTGGTGGGAAGAGGGAGTTCTAACAGGGGGCGCATACGGTTGGGATCAGGGCCAATAACATTGTTTTCCACGACATACCCAAGTATAGCAAGGCGGGTGGTTCCAAACACACACTTGTCCCTGTTATAAGTAAGGTTCAGAGCTGCGACCACTTGGAGAAATCATTGGAGGTTGGCGTTGTGATCCGGCCTGTCGTGACCACAGATGGTGATGTTATCCAGATAGGGAAATGTGGCCTGCAGTTGGTACTGGTCCACCATCCGGTCCATTTCCCTCTGGAAGACAGAGACACCATTCGTGACACCGAAAGGGACGCGCAGGAAGTGATAGAGCCTGCCGCCCGCCTCGAAGGCGGTGTATGGGCGGTCCTCTGGGCAGATGGGGAGCTGGTGATAAGCGGATTTCAGATCTATTGTCGAGTACACCTTGTACTGAGCAATCTGGTTGACCATATCCGTGATGCGGGGTAGGGGGTATGCGTCAAGCTGCGTAAACCTATTGATGGTTTGGCTATAGTCCACCACCATCCTATTTTTCTGCCCAGTCCGAACAACAACCACCTGGGCCCTCCAAGGGCTTGTGCTTGGCTCAATGATCCCCTCCCTGAGCAGCCGCTGTACCTCTGACTGAATGAAGGCCCTGTCCCCCGCGCTGTACCTCCTGCTTTTAGTTGCCACAGGTTTACAGTCAGGGGTCAGGTTGGCGAACAGCGGTGGGGGGGGGGATCTTGAGAATGGAGAGGCTGCAAGTGGAGTCGGTAGCGCAGCTGTCGGCCTGGTGCTGGATGGGATGTGTGTGTCCGTGTGTGTGTGTGGTCAGTAGCGGGGTATGTGGCGAAGTCCCACTAAACTGAGGATTCCTGACAGTAAGCGGTGGGAGGGGCCCGTCGTATACCATAGTCACACTTTCGAGATGGCTCTGGAAGTCCAGCCCCAATAGCACAGGTGCGCACAGTTTAGGCATGACCAGTAGCTCAAAGTTCCGATATTCTGTGCCTTGCACCACCAATGTCGCTACACACCCCGCCCGGATGTCTGCGGACTGCGACCCAGAAGCCAAATGGAACCTCCGACTTACCGGCCGCTTTGCGAGTCCGCAGCGTTGCACTGTGTCCGGGTGAATAAAACTCCCAGTGCTGCCCGTGTCAAACAGGCATCTAGTCCTGTGCCCCTCCACTCGGATGTCCATCATGGACCTTGCAAGCTGGTGTGGGGCGCTTTGGTTGAGAGTTACAGTGGCCAGAGACCCGGTCAGCATCGGAGGGCCGGGGGCGGGGCATGCTGACGCCGACAAAGATGGCCGCCCACATCCGGGCATGCAAGATGGCGGCCCCCACGTTTCACCCGCAGCGCTGCACTCCGCTCGAGGTTGAGACTTACAAACCTTGGCGAAGTGGCCCCGCTTTCCGCAGCTGGAGCAGGTCGCTTCTCGCGCTGGACAGCGTCGTCGAGGGTGTTTTTTATGGCCGCAGAAATAACACACGGGCTTCTGACAGGCCACAGCCGTGGTCAGGGTCGGGGAGCTCGTGGAATCGCGACTGGCGGCGGCGTTGGCGAATTCGCTCCCGGGAGCCGGCGGTGGCGGGGTCTGAGGTGTCCACGGAACCGGCGGGGAATCGCGCGACTGGACAGCGTCAGCATTATGCAAAGCAGCTTCTAGAGCGTTGGCCTTCTCCATCGCCGAGCTTAAGGTAAGGTCAGCATTTTCCAGCAGTCGCTGGCGCATGTACACTGACCTCAGTCCCGTCACAAAGGCATCTCGCATCAGCAGCTCCGCATGTTGTTCTGCCGTGAGCATCTTGCAGTCACAAGCTCGGACGAGTGTCTGTAGTGCTCGGAGAAACTCGGCGCTCGATTCTCCAGGCCGCTGTCGCCGGGTAGCTAAACGATGTCTTGCGTAGACGGTGTTCACCAGTCGCAGGTACTGTCTTTTGAGGGCGTCCAGTGCCCTTTCGTAGGTTGGCAGGTCCCGGATAATGGAGTAAACTTTGGGGGTGACCCTCGAGAGTAGGATTCTGTACATAACGGCGGGTTCAGTTGCACGAACCTCCTCCAAGTATGATTGGAAGCATGCAAGCCAGTGTTCAAAAGCGAGAGCTGCGTCAGGGTCTTGAGGGTCCAAATCCAATATTTCCGGACGCAAAACGATTTCCATGTTTTAAAACTTCCAGTCAATAAAATTGATGCGACATCAATAACTCACACTGAGATGTAAGGTGAGATATCGGCTTTTATTGACTGGAAGAAGGAACCAGGAGTGAGTGTCCATCATACTATGACCTGGAGACTGAGGCCGAGCGTCAGGCCTCAGATCGCCTTTATACAGGGGCCTGTGGGAGGAGCCACAGGAGCAGTCAGCGGGGGCGTGTCCAGACAGGCACATAGTTCACCACATTTGTAATCTCCTTCCTCCGGTACGAGCGACAGGGAGAGGGAGAGACCAATCGAATGTAATCTCCTTCCTCGCGTACGAGCGATAGAGAGAGGGAGAGACCAATCGAATGTAATCTGCTTACTGCGGTATGAGCGGTAGGGAGAAGGAGACCAATCGAATGTAATCTCCTTCCTCCGGTACGAGTGATAGGGAGAGGGAGAGACCAATCGAATGTAAACTAGTTCCTCCGGTACGAGCGATAGGGAGAGGAAGAGGCCAAACGAATGTAAACTGCTTACTGCGGTACGAGCGGTACGGAGGGAGAGAGTGAACATTCGAATGTTAACTCCTTCCTCCGGTATGAGTGGAAGGGAGAGGGAGAGAGAGATCAATTGAATTCAATCTCCTACCACCGGTACGACCAATAGGGAGAGACGGAGACCAATTCGAATGTGATCTCCTTCCTCGGGTTCGAGCGACACCGAGAGGGAGAGACCATTCGAATATAAACTCCTTCCTCCTGTACTAGCGGTACGGAGGGAGAGAGCGACCATTCGAATGTTAACTCCTTCCTCCGGTACGAGCAATAGGGAGAGGGAGAGACTATTTGAATGTAAACTCCTTCCTCTGGTATGAGGGAGAGGGAGAAAGAGAACAGTTGAATATGAACTCCTTCCTCCGGTACGAGCGATAGGGAAAGGGAGACCAATCAGATGTAATCTCCTTCTTCGCATACGAGCGATAGAGAGAGGGCGAGAGAGGGAGACCAATCAAATGTAAACTCCTTCCTCTGGTTCGAGCGGTAGGGAGAGAGAGAGTGACCAATCGAATGTAAACTCGTTCCTCCGGTACGAGCGACAGGGAGAAGGAGAGACCAATCAAATGTAACCTCCTTCCTCCGGTACGAGCGATAGGGAGAGAGAGAGACCAATCAAATGTAAACTCCTTCCTCCGGTACAAGCGCTAGCGAGAGGGAGAGACCAATCGAATGTAAACTCCTTCCTCCTGTACGAGCGGTAGGGAGAGAGAGAGAGAAAAATCGATTGTAAACTCCTTCCTCCGGTACGAGAAATATTGAGTGACAGAGACCAATCGAATGTAAACTCCTTCCTCCTGTACAAGTGATAGGGAGAGAGAGAGAGAGAGACCAATCGAATGTAAACTCCTTCCTCTCGTACGACCAGTAGGGAGAGGGGGAGAGAGAGATACCAATCGAATGTAAACTCCTTCCTCCGGTACGACCAGTTTCTAGGGGGGAGAGGGAGAGACTATTCGAATGTAAACTCCTTCCTCCGGCACGAGCGGTAGGGAGAGGGAGAGAACAATCGAATGTAATCTCCTTCATCCTGTACAAGCGATATGGAGAGAGAGACCAATCGAATGTAAACTCCTTCCTCCTGTACGAGCGGTAGGGAGAGAGAGAGAGAAAAATCGATTGTAAACTCCTTCCTCCGGTACCAGAAATATTGAGTGACAGAGACCAATCGAATGTAAACTCCTTCCTCCTGTACAAGTGATAGGGAGAGAGAGAGAGAGAGACCAATCGAATGTAAACTCCTTCCTCTCGTACGACCAGTAGGGAGAGGGGGAGAGAGAGATACCAATCGAATGTAAACTCGTTCCTCCGGTACGAGCGACAGGGAGAAGGAGACCAATCAAATGTAAACTCCTTCCTTCGGTACGAGCAATAGGGAGAGAGAGAGACCAATCAAATGTAAACTCCTTCCTCCGCTACGAGCAGTAGGGAGAGGCAGAGACCAATCGAATGTAAACTCCTTCCTCCTGTACAAGCGGTAGGAAGAGAGAGAGTGAGAGAGACCAATCGAATGTAATCCCCTTCCTCCGGTACGACCAATAGGGAGAGGGCAAGATGAATCGAATGTAAACTCCTTCCTCCGGTACAAGCGCTAGCGAGAGGGAGAGACCATTCGAATGTAAACCCCTTCCTCCTGTACGAGCAGTAGGGAGAGGGAGAGAACAATCGAATGTAAACTCCTTCCTCCAGTACAAGCGATAGGGAGAGAGAGAGAGAGACCAATCGAATGTAAACTCCTTCCTCCGGTACGAGCGATAGGGAGAGGGAGAGAACAATCGAATGTAACTCCTTCCTCCTGTACAAGCGATAGGGAGAGAGAGAGACCAATTGAATGTAAACTTCTTCTTCCGGTACGAGCGATAGGGAGAGAGAGAGAGAAAAATCGAATGTAAGCTCCTTCCTCCGGTATGAGCGATATTGAGTGAGAAGACCAATCGAATGTAAACTCCTTCCTCCTGTACAAGCGATAGGGAGAGAGAGAGAGAGACCAATCGAATGTAAACTCCTTCCTCCGGTATGAGGGATAGGGAGAGAGAGAGAGACCAATCGAATGTAAACTCCTTCCTCTCGTACAACCAGTAGGGAGAGGGGGAGAGAGAGAGACCAATCGAATGTAAACTCGTTCCTCCGGTACAAGCGACAGGGAGAAGGAGACCAATCAAATGTAAACTCCTTCCTTCGGTACGAGCGATAGGGAGAGAGAGAGACCAATCAAATGTAAACTCCTTCCTCCTGTACGAGCAGTAGGGAGAGGGAGAGAGACACCAATGGAATGTAAACTCCTTCCTGCGGTACGAGCGATAGGGAGAGACGGAGACCAATTCAAATGTGATCTCCTTCCTCGGGTTTGAGCGACAGGGAGAGGGAGAGCCCAATCGAATGTAAACTCCTTCATCTGGTACGAGTGGTAGGGAGAGAGAGTGTGAGAGAGACCATTCGAATGTAAACTCCTTCCACCGGTACTAGTGGTACGGATGGAGAGAGAGACGAATCGAATGTAATCTCCTTCCTCCGGTATGAGCAATAGGGAGGGAGAGAGACCAATCAAATGTAAACTCCTTCCTCCGCTACGAGCGGTAGGGAGAGGGAGAGACCAATTGATTGTAAACTCCTTCCTCCGGTACGAGAAATATTGAGTGACAGAGACCAATCGAATGTAAACTCCTTCCTCCTGTACAAGCGATAGGGAGAGAGAGAGAGACCAATCGAATGTAAACTCCTTCCTCTCGTACGACCAGTAGGGAGAGTGGGAGAGAGAGATACCAATCGAATGTAAACTCGTTCCTCCGGTACGAGCAACAGAGAGAATGAGACCAATCAAATGTAAACTCCTTCCTTTGGTACGAGCGATAGGGAGAGAGAGAGACCAATCAAATGTAAACTCCTTCATTTGGTACGAGCGGTAGGGAGAGAGAGAGTGAGAGAGACCAATCGAATGTAAACTCCTTCCTCCGGTACGAGCGATAGGGAGAGGGAGAGACCAATCGAATGTAAACTGCTTACTGTGTTATGAGCACTAGGGAGAAGGAGACCAATCAAATGTAATCTCCTTCCTCGCATACGAGCGATAGGGAGAGGGAGAGACCAATCGAATGATAACTCCTTCCTCCGGTATGAGTGGAAGGGAGAGGGAGAGAGAGACCAATTGAATTTAAACTCCTTCCTCCGGTACGAGCGGTAGGGAGAGGGAGAGACCAATCGAATGTAAACTCCTTCCTCCGGTACGACCAATAGGGAGAGGGCGAGACGAATCGAATGTAAACTCCTTCCTCCGGTACAAGCGCTAGAGAGAGGGAGAGACTATTCAAATGTAAAATCCTTCCTCCAGTACGAGCGGTAGGGAGAGGGAGAGACCAATCGAATGTAAACTCATTCCTCCTGTACAAGCGATAGGGAGGGAGAGAGAGACCAATCGAATGTTAACTCCTTCCTCCGGTATGAGTGGAAGGGAGAGGGAGAGAGAGACCAATCGAATTTAAACTCCTTCCTCCGCTACGAGCGGTAGGGAGAGGGAGAGACCAATTGATTGTAAACTCCTTCTTCCGGTACGAGAAATATTGAGTGACAGAGACCAATCGAATGTAAACTCCTTCCTCCTGTACAAGCGATAGGGAGAGAGAGAGAGACCAATCGAATGTAAACTCCTTCCTCTCGTACGACCAGTAGGGAGAGTGGGAGAGAGAGATACCAATCGAATGTAAACTCGTTCCTCCGGTACGAGCAACAGGGAGAATGAGACCAATCAAATGTAAATTCCTTCCTTCGGTACGAGCGATAGGGAGAGAGAGAGACCAATCAAATGTAAACTCCTTCCTCCGCTACGAGCAGTAGGGAGAGGCAGAGACCAATCGAATGTAATCTCCTTCCTCCTGTACAAGCGCTAGCGAGAGGGAGAGCCTATTCGAATGTAAACTCCTTCCTCCTGTACGAGCGGTAGGGAGAGGGAGAGAAAAATCGAATGTAAACTCCTTCTTCCAGTACGAGCGGTAGGGAGAGAGAGAGTGAGAGAGGCCAATCGAATGTAATCTCCTTCCTCCGGTACGAGCAATAGGGAGGGAGAGAGTGACCATTCAAATGTTAACTCCTTCCTCCTGTACAAGCGGTTGGGAGAGGGAGAGACCAATCGAATGTAAACTCCTTCCTACGGTACGAGCGATAGGGAGAGGGAGAGACCAATCGAATTTAAACTCCTTCCTCTGTTACGAGCGGTAGGATGAGAGAGAGTGAGAGAGGCCATTCGAATGTAATCTCCTTCCTCTGGTACGAGCTATCGCGATAGGGAGGGAGACCAATCGAATGTAAACTCCTTCTTCATGTACGAGCGATAGGGAGAGGGAGACCAATCGAATGCAGGCAGATGGTGTTGCTGGACACCCGCTTGCCTTCTGCTCTTGTCCTCATTTTTTTTAATCTTGCTTGACACTTTAATTGGTGAGATCATAGAACATATACGCATTACAACTCATTACAGGTTCTTTGGTCCACAATGTTGTGCCGAGCAGGTAACCTACTCTGGACGCTGCCTAGAATTCCCCTAGCACATTCCCCTGTACTTTTCTAAGCTTCATGTACCTATCTAAGAGACTTTTCAAAGACCCTATTGTATCTGCTTCCATCACCGCCACCGGCAGTGCATTCCACGCACCCACCACTCTGTGTGAAAAACTTTCCCCTGTACCTGCTTCCAAGCACCTTAAAACTATCCCACACATTTTCGCCATTTTAACCCTGGGAGAATGCCTTTGGATATCTACGTAATCAATGTCCCTCATCATCTTATACACCCCTATCAGGTCACATCTCATTCTCTGTCGCTCCATGGAGAAAAGGTCAAGTTCACTCAACCTGTTCTCATAAGGTACGCCCTCCAATCCAGGCAACGTCCTCATAAATCTCCTCTGCACTCTCTCTATAGTATCCACATCCTATCTGTAGTGTTCAGAACCACGTGTGGTCTGACCAAGATCTTACATAGCTGTAACGTTACCTCGCGGCTCCTGAACTCAATCCCATGGTTGATGAATGCCAACACACCGTACACCTTCTTAACAATACCGTCACCCTGTGCAACAGCTTTGAGTGTCCTATCGACATGGACCCCCAAGATCTCAGATCCTCCACACTGCCAAGAGTATTACCAATTATATTATATTCTGTCTTCAGATTTGGCTTACCAAAATGAATCACTTCACACTTATCTGGGTTGAAGTCCATCTGCCACTTCCCAGCCCAGTTCTGCATCCTATCGATGTCCCACTCTAACCTCTGACAATCCTCCACGGTATCCACAACACCCCTAACCTTTGTGTCATCAGCAAATTTACTAACACATCCTTCTACTTCTTTATCAAGGTCATTTAAAAAAATCATAAAGAGGAGGGGTCCCAGAACAGATCCCTGCGGAACACCACTAGTCACTGACCTCCATGCAGTTCGGCAAGAAATAGAGTCGATCAGGAACATCTTGAGCTCTAGGCCGCGCACTCCACTCCAAACCTCACCAGATTCATTCAGAGACAGCAAAACTGATTGCTCGATTGGCTTGAAAACACACTGAGAAAATGTAAATCACCCGTTCCAAAAGCAGCAGAATCATATTTCAAAGAAGAAGTTGTTTCATGAACTGTCTGAAGGACGTTGACTTTGGCCACGTTGTTCGCTGATGCCATGTTCTTCACCTGTAGTTGGCTGTTGGATTTGCCGGTTTATTGATGGTGGAGCTGGAGGCTGTTGAGAGAAGGTAGACGGAGATTGAATACCAAGATGCTGGTAATAGCTTGTTACTTATGGGTCACTTGTTTTTGAGGTCGTGTTGCACTCAAGCAGAGGCTGCTTCATGTGCTGAGGTGTTGTGAACAACAAAGCATTGTGGCACTGGATAATCATCAACAAACATACCCACTTCAGACCTTCATTAGAAGAGAATTCATTGGTGAAGTAGCTAAAGATGATTGGACTTAGGGCACTTCCCTAAAGAACTCCTGCTGTGATGTTTGGGGACAGGGATAATTCATCTCTAACATGCTGAACTACTGTTTTTAGTGCAGATTGTAATTCCAACCACTGGATTATCTTCCTCTTGACAAACCCTAGCTTTTCATGGTCTCCTTGAAGCTACATCTGGTCAACGTCAGACACTTAAAACACTTCTCTGGTATTCAGTTATTTTGTTCAAGTTTGGATCTCGAGAGGAGCTGGATCATTCGCTCAGCAAAGTTATGCATTCCTCAGTCTTACCTTTAGCACCAACGGGCTGGGCCTGGCCATCACTGAGGATCGGAGTATTCTTGAAAACTTTTCCTCCTGTTTTATTTTAATATCCTCACCATTCACCACTGTGTGTTGCAAGGCTATAGAATGTGGATCCATCCTGTTGATTGTCAGATCACCATACATCTATTAAATGCTGTTTTTGATTCTTCCTCACTTCTGCCTACTATTGTCGTCGTTTCTCATGCCCCACAAATGACCAGAAGACGCAGAAGATTCTTCAAGAAGTATTAAACTTCAATTTGCAAATCAAAGCTGAGACAGTCAGTGCGCTAGTCGCTGATTGCCCACCGATCCTTGTACATCGCATTTTTTTATAGCAATCTCCTGGTTTAGTTGCATTAGCATATCCAATCGGTCTATAGTTGCATATCACAAGTACATCCGCCACTGTTGTTTCTACCCATTGACTTAATCATGTTCTAATCTACATCTCTTAGCTACCTCTCATTAACACACCATTGTCTTCTACATTCTTAAGATTTCATTCTCCTACTAAATTGGGTACATGCATAGCAAATAGCAAATTCAAACTACATAATCTACATCAAGGCTGACTACATAGTTTTGGTTATACAGCAAACAAATTCAAAGCAAAACATCTCTTAGCTACGTCTCATTACCACACCATTGTCTTCTACATTCAATTGGATACATGCATAGTAAATAGCAAACTCAGACTACATAATCCACATCTCTTAGCTTCCTCTTATTAACACACCATTGTCTTCTACATTCCTAAGATTTCATTCTCTAGCAAATAGCAAGTTGCAACTTTTATACTCCAATGTATTCCCCCTTTGAGACCCAGGGGTCTCACATAGAGAAAGAAGACTAAGAGTCTGTGCACAAAAGCCCCAATAAACTCAAACACTTTTTCCCAAATCTCGGGTTAAACTATAATTTTCTGCGCCAAGACCTCAAAGTATTCTCTCCGTTACCCTGGGCCGCCGAGCCAAAAACCTGTCCCTCTGTACCTGAGACAGGGAAAAAGACTCAGAAGCCCTTACAATCTACTCCCAAATTGTCGTTTTGCTCTTGTTCATCCTGCAGGTGTTGCAGGCTGTAACGATACATTTTTAGTGTTTCTTTCTCCACTGAGCTTGCTTCAGTAATTGCCACGAGCATCGGAAATTGTTTGGTTGCAGCACGCACTACAAGAGATTTGAGACAAGGAAGAAAACAGCACAGCACAAGCGCACAGCTCAACAATATAATACTAACAGTTATTGCTGTTTAGTCAGCCATGCTCCCCATCCTCTGAGTCTACTTTCTAACCAGTCAAAGAACTGATGTCCGAACCCTGCATTCTGTGTGCATACCTTGCACTGTGACAAGACAAAGTCCACTGAAGCCTGTAAATAAGGTGACCAAAAACCATCCTTCTTTATTTGCTTTATCACTTCCCCCCTTGCACAATGGTCCATCCCATGCGCTTCTGAAATCAGAAACGTCAGTAGACGGTGGGCGCTACCAACAAACCGTCTTCCATGCTCCATAAGCCTTCCGGGTTCTGCTTGGCCCCCCTTCATCTCCACATTGTCTGTTCTGCCAAAGTTGCCTTACCTTGTATTTCAATTAGGTCCTCTACCTCAGGTTCTGGAGCTAGGCTTACCTGGGGGGCAATGACAGCTGATGTACACCCGGACGCTTTTCTGGCTGCCTCGTCCGCAGCTTGATTTCCCTTTGTTGTTACATCATTTCCCTTTTTATGTGCCTGGCATTTTACTATAGCCAATGCTTTAGGTTTCATTATGGCTTTTATTAAGTCTAGAATTTGCTGACAATGTTGTATGGGATCTCCACTGCTTTTTTTAAAACCTCTCTGCTTCCACACTGCCCCAAACAAATGGCATACTCCATGAGCATATGCCGAATCAGTATAGATGTCTACTTTCTCACCTTCCATCATTTCACACGCAGCTGTCAGGGCTTTGATTTCCGCTAGTTGGGCGGAACACGGTTGGGGACAGGACTCCATCCTAATAATCTTATAGCTCGACTGATCCTGCTGCACTACTGAGAACCCTGCATGATTTCCATCATAATCCTTATAACAAGAGCCATCTATGAACAGAACCTTTTTATCTTCATTCTCTAGTGGTTCTGACCGTAAATCTGCTCTCAATTTGGCAAATGTCATTGTCTTCCCTACACAATCATGGGGTTCTCCTTCATAGCCCAAAGGGACAAAATTGGCTATATTACTGGTAGTGCATCTCTGTATAGTTATGTCTGGAAATGTCAATAGCATCTGATATGCTGCTATCCTGGCTGGCATCAGCACAAATTTCCCTCTTTCCAGCAATTCTGCTACTTTGTGGTGTGTGTACAGAGTCACAGGATAGCCCAGGGTTACAGATGATGCCTTTCCATATGCATAGTACAGCGCCACCAATCCCTGATAACAGGGTGGATATCCCTGAGCCATCTCATCTAGTCTCGTACTGTAGTATGCTATCGGCTGCTTTGTTTTTCCTGTGCCTCTCTCCTGTGTTAGAACTGCTGTGACATAACCCTCCTGTCGGTTGGATACATACAAATGAAAAACCTTCTCATAGTCAGGCAAAGCTAATGCTGGTGCTGACTGCAATTCCCGCTTAATAGTATTGAAAGCTATCTCCGCCTCTCCATTCCACTGTAAGCCATTCTTCAAATTTGTATGTCCTGCTTCTTTCATTATCTTTCTCAAAGGTGCCACAATCTCAGCGTATTCTCCTATCCAATCTGAGCTGTACCCTGCCATTCCCAAAAACGTCATCATCTGCCCTGCAGTCTGGGGTTTTGGGGCCTTAGTTATTGCCTCAATCTGATCTGGTGCTATCGCCTTCACTCCCTTGGATATTACCCTGCCTAAGTATTCCACTTGCTGCGTGCAAAATTGCAGTTTTCTTTTTGGATACTTTATGTCCTTCATGCGCCAGCTTCTCTAACAGAGTTATAGTGTCCTGCTCACACTGTTCCTCGCTGTGGGAGCAAATCAACAGGTCATCCACATACTGTAACAATGTATTTTCCAATGGTATGCCCTGTAGGTCAGCCTTCAACACCTGATTAAAAACGTGTGGTGAATGTTTAAATCCTTGCGGCATTCTGGTATAGGTATACTGAGCACCTCTGTAAGTAAATGCAAACAGATGCTGACACTGGTCGGCCAGAGGAATGCTGAAGAATGCCGAACACAAATCAATCACTGAAAAGTAACTTGCTTCTGGTGGAACATTAGTCAAAAGCGTGTGTGGGTTGGGGACTACCGCTGGCCAGTCCTCTACCACATCATTTACCGCTCGCAAATCATGCACCAATCTCCACTTAGATTTATCTGCTTTTAAGACCGGCAGCAACGGGATATTGCACGGATTGTTTATTCTTTTAAGCACTCCTATTTCAAGCAACCCCTGCACGGTCAATGCTATTCCCTCTTCTGCTTCTGGTCTTAGAGGGTATTGTGGTCTCCTGGGTGGAATTGCTCCCCTTTTCAGCCTTATTTCCACCGGACTAGTATTGGAGTATAAAAGTTGCATTATTTGCTGTGTAACCAAAACTATGTAGTCTGAGTTTGCTATTTGCTATGCATGTATCCAATTCAGTAGGAGAATGAAATCTTAAGATTGTAGAAGACAAGGGTGTGTTAATGAGAGGTAGCTAAGAGATGTGGATTATGTAGTCTGAGTTTACTATTTGCTATGCATGTATCCAATTGAATGTAGAAGACAATGGTGTGTTAATGAGAGGTAGCTAAGAGATGTAGATTAGAACATGATTAAGTCAATGGGTAGAAACAATAGTGGCGGATGTACTTGTGATACGCAACTGTAGACCGATTGGATATGCTAATGCAACTAAACCAGGAGATTGCTATAAAAAATGCAATGTACAAGGATCGGTGGGCAATCAGCGACTAGCGCACTGACTGTCTCAGCTTTGATTTGCAAATTAAAATTTAATACGTCTTGAAGAACCTTCTGCATCTCCTGGTCGTTTGTGGGGCACAAGAAACCATGACAAATTGGCGACCGTGACAGGACTGGAAAGAGACCCGCGGAAAGGAAACGGCAGATTGGGGACGCTTCCCAGACCTCTAGGGACCCCCACAAGGCTAACAGAATTAAGGGTGCACCCAAACAAAAGGTAAGCCCTTTTTGCGACAATTTGGACTAAGAATTCTTTTGGTTTTGGGGAGGTTTTGGAGTCTCAGAAGTGTGGAACCACTGCCGAAGGGTCTCTCCGGTCCAAAGAATCTGGCAGAGTTGGGGGTTAACAGGGGGCTCAGAGGATTTATCAAGAACACTGCAGTGAGGGTAAGTACAAATAAGTTAATAAGAAGTTAAGTTAAGAAAAATTCCACGTGGTCTTGGTAAATCTCTGTGGATACCGCTTCATATAAAACGAAGGTCTGAACAGGCAGGGAAAGGGAAAATAGAGAAAATCCTCATGGATACCGCCTTAAGAGATGCAAAGAGGTACAAAGAGCAAGTTCTGTGGATACCGCTCTGAATAGGGGTCTGTACGGGCAGAACAGAATAGGAAACAAGGACAGTCCAATATATAGTTTAAAGCGCTGGTAGATAGATGATAGACTAGGCATAGAATTAGAGTAAATAATATTATCCAGTAAACGAACTGTGAATCTCTGAAATACCTTAAAAAGAGAGAATAACATGACAGGTAAAGACAGTAGAGATTCTGAGCAAAAAATTCCTGATAAATAAATATGAGATCACAAAAACTTCAGAAAAATGGGAAAAAAGAACCAAAAACCGGGTCACAAAGTGGCCAAGAAAAGGAACGTTTGATGTAAGCTTGTGCGAAGAAATGGAGGGACTAATTAAAAATTACAAACCAAAAGATAAATCTAAGAAAAGAGTGCAAAAAAGAGAATGAGAAATGGAAGTGCTAAAACTCTTCAGAACGGAGGGAGAAAGGCTGAGGAGGACAGGTAGAATATTGATTACAAGCGAGGAAGACACTCAGGTGCTGGAGAAACAGCCTGTTAGAGAGAGAGGAAGGTACAGTGAGAAGCTGGCTTCAGCTCCATACCCGGATGTGAAAGAAACAGAAAAATCTCTTCCCTATAATGCGGAAGGACCCCCTAAGCAGTGCCCCCTGCTGACAGGAACAGTAAATATGCAGGGAGAAGTACAAGTTTGGGATAATGAGGAGGAAAGAAGACAATACGAGAAGGAGAAAGCGGCGATATGGAAGGTATACAGGCAGAAAGGATAAAGGTGGAACAGGCAAAGAGAGAAATGGAAGAAGAGATTGAACGGATGAAATACTTGAGAGAGGAAAAGGAGTATGAGGAGTATCGGTTATACTATAGAAATAAACAGACTAGAAAGGAAAGTGGCTCATCAGGGCAGGAAGAGATGAGGCATTCAAGAAGAAGTGGAAAAAAGATAGGAGATGAGAGTCTTGGAAAAACACAAGAGAGAAGGGAATCAAACACGAGTGAGGATCATGAGGAGTCCCTGCCACAGGTGTACAGACACGGACAGGAAGAAAGAGAAGGTGACTCATTGGAGGAGCAAGAGTTAAATGGAGAGAGAGAGGATGCGAGAATTTGTGGGGAAGAGGTAGGAGGCAGAAGCCTAGAAGAGCAGAAGGAGGCGGTCGGGGGGGGGCGACTTGCAGAAGTAGAGAGAGAGCCAGATAAGTTACTGAGAGGGGATTGCCAGAGGAGATGCAAAAAATACTCCAGGGGCCAACCAAGTATTGAATCAAGACAGAAAGGAAGGACTCCACAGGGAGACAGAGGGAAGAAGAGGAACCTGGAGAAATTTGTGTGGGAGGCAGTAAAGACATACCCTGAGACAGATGGGGAGTCAGGCGAGAAGGAGAGCCAGGGCAGGTGGGAAGAAGGAGGAAGAATGATGCTGTTGTTAGTTAAAGGACCAGGACAAGTGCAGTACATCCCTTGGGGATCCCAGGACCTAGAAGAGCTGAAAAGCACTCTGCCCAATCTACATGAAGGAGCAGGGAAATGGATTAGAGCCTTTGAAGAAGAAATGGTGAGACGATTATTGGCTATGGGAGATTTGAAGGCACTATTGATAAGGTTGATGGGAACCTCCAAATTTAACAAACTAATGGAAATGGCTGGCATAGTAAACTCGAACAACCCGAGAACTGATGGAGACGGGTTTGACAGACTGAGGCAGAGGGTATGGCAGGCCCTCAGGAAGCTTTATCCACCCAAAGTGGACCCCAAAGCCTTAAAGGGGGATCTACTGGGAGACACTGAAAACCCAGCAGCCTACGTAGAAAACCAGTTGAAAAGGTGGAGACTGGAGACTGAGCAAGAGGTGGAAAATAGCTTATTTATCACCACATTGTTCCGGCATAGCATTTTGGATGCAATGCCCCCACAAGTAAAATCCAAACTGGGGGAAGTGGTTGGGCTGACGTCAAAGACCCCACAAGAATTTAGAGACCACGTAGTCCATGCGGTTCAGAAGTACCGGAAAGACAAACGAAGGTTGGCTGAGCAGCAGGAAGAGGTGCAAAGAAGGTTAATACAAATACAGCTCGAAGAACTCAAAAAGAAGGAAAAAGAGAAAAGCAAAAAGATGCTGCCAGCAACCACCGGTCCGAGTACAGCCATCGAACTGGATGAAGCACCGCTATATGGAGGAACCGATCATACTGTAAGACAAGGGCTAGAAAACCCCATCCCCATAATCAACGTCTTTGGGGGAGCATTCCCACAAAATGCCCTATCAGGAACAGACTAAATTCAAACAGCCCAGACAGGACTGGAAGTTCCAAGGAGGGGGACAGAGAAGCTATGGGCAGAGGGGACCAGTGAGGAAACAGGGGGAAAGAGAGGTAGAGAGATTGTGCTGGGGATGTAATCAGCCAGGTCACATGAGAAGAGATTGTCCGTTTACACCATGGACTGTCACACACCAGCAGGAACCGATAAGAAGGGAACTAAAGTTTAGCCAAGGACCAGCCCCCACAGGCCCAAGTGGACCTGTGAACCCCTATGCGAGGTATTAGGGGTGCCCCGAGAACTCGTGGGAAGGGACATTACCCAATGATAACAAGGGAGGCAGACGAGGAACCCATTGTTCAGGTTATGTTAGAAGGGCAACTGACACCAATGATGATAGATACTGGAGTCACGTACACTTGTGTACAGCCACAGTCTGCCCTTCACCTTCCCATGTCAGGAAAGTTTATTAAGATGGTAGGGTTCTCGGGGAAAACACAGCTGACACAGTGCACGGCTTCAGTGCGGTTGAGAATGGGAAATAAAGGAATTGTTTTGCCGGTGCTAGTATTTAAAGGAACTCCGATTAATTTGTTAGGCAGAGATGCCTTATTGAAACTGGAATTAAAATTAGAATGCACCAGAAATGGGCTGAGTATGGAAAGAGCATGGGCTCAATTAATATTACAAGAAGACAAGAAGGCTAATGACTTTTGGATAGGAGACATTGCAGATCAGATTCAGGAAACCTGGGAAAAATGGAAAAAGGGCGTGCAGGCTATATTACCCAGGGCTGTAATGCCCAAATCTGAGCTACATTGTACAGTGATTTTTGACGAGGCTCAGAACAGGGAGTTAGAGGAGAGATGGCACCTGGAGGCATGTACCCAACATCACCTGGAAGGGGAGGCTATGATAATTGGAAAGCAAGGGGCAGCTTTACAAGTTAAGTGGAACACCTTTTTAGAAAAATGGTACAGGATACCGGAGGCTGCGCCCCATGTAACGTTGTTGGTAAACAAGGGATATCAGTCTAAAGACTTAGGACCCTTAGTTAAGAGTGCTGAAACCGTAACAGTGTGGAGGGAAATCATGCCAGAGGTGTGGATATCAGAAGACAACAATTGCATTAAAATAATGGTAAGTGTAGATATGGTAGGGACAGTGAGAGAGGTTGAAATAACTCCCCAACCACACCTGCCCTTGCTGGGAAAGGGAAGAGGCCAGCAGAAAGATAGAAGGTTAGATGAGTTGCCGTCTATTCTGTGGTCACAGCATGACACGGATGTAGGGAAAATAAAAACAGCTAGTGTCATGGTTTCTCGTGCCCCACAAACGACCAGGAGACGCAGAAGATTCTTCAAGAAGTATTAAACTTTAATTTGCAAATCAAAGCTGAGACAGTCAGTGCGCTAGTCGCTGATTGCCCACCGATCCTTGTACATCGCATTTTTTTATAGCAATCTCCTGGTTTAGTTGCATTAGCATATCCAATCGGTCTACAGTTGCATATCACAAGTACATCCACCACTGTTGTTTCTACCTATTGACTTAATCATGTTCTAATCTACATCTCTTAGCTACCTCTCATTAACCCACCATTATCTTCTACATTCTTAAGATTTAATTCTCCTACTAAATTGGGTACATGCATAGCAAATAGCAAGTTCAAACTACATAATCTATGTAATGTTCTCGCTCGGGTGTAAGAGAACGCTGAACTAAACACCGAGGTAAACCGTAGTCAATGAAAACAGGGTCGCAGTAAGATTAACCGTTTACTGTTCACTCTTCCTCATTAACGTATGGTGAAAACTGTTGATAAAACAATACAATATTTGTTTCCTTTTTGATATCACATTTACATCGTAAATACTTGCAAAAGTAAAACTACAACAACTACAATACATTAAAATGCAGCATATAGTCAGAATCTACTTACACCATTGACTGCTTTAAATACACTTCAACACAAACTATCCGCAACTCTTTAAATAACAAAAACATAAACCTTATCAACCGTCATTACTTTTAACAGAATCAGCATTAACATTTTAATTCAACATATCGATTATCTCATGACTTACGGCGTTGCTTCACTATGTTTCTAGTGCGTAGAAAGACAACTTTTCTCGTGCTGATCCTGCACGCGTGAGCCCCCTCCTTCCCGTTTCTCCAAACCGGTATTCTCCCACAAGACGCTGTGAAACCGGGTGTGACGTCATCACATGCTGCGATATATCACAGACAACGAATTTACTTTAAACAATCCTAACTTTAACTAAAATGCTAACGAACGAATTACTAAAGCGAGAATATTATTAACTAAATGAATGCCATAAAGGCAACACAATCTACATCAAGGCTGACTACATAGTTTTGGTTACACAACAAACAAGTTCAAAGCAAAACATCTCTTAGCTACCTCTCATTACCACACCATTGTCTTCTACATTCAATTGGACACATGCATAGCAAATAGCAAACTCAGACTACATAATCCACATCTCTTAGTTTCCTCTTATTAACACACCATTGCCTTCTACATTCCTAAGATTTCATTCTCTAGCAAATAGCAAGTTGCAACTTTTATACTCCAATACTATCCTCCCTCAGCCAAGGAATCAGTGCTGTTCCATACAGAAGCACCTGGATAAAGTAATCAGGGTACAGAATGTAATCTGGGTGAGGATGACGTGGTTGGATCAATGTCCATTGTCAAGAATGGCTTTATAGTTAATAACCAAGCTGGCCAATGAATCCTGTTCCAGAATGACACCCATTAACAATCCTAAACCTTCACTCCTTCCAGCTTTGAAGCACAGAGATGGCAGTGTGCACAATCTGAAAAATGCGCTGGCCACTCCAGCAGCTGCCCCCAGACTCTCACTCTGTACTATGGAAGGTGAGGGTAGAAAACGTACAGTAACACCAACTTCCAAAGGTTTCTCTCCAAGCCGTGCATTATCCTCAATTGGAAATATATCACTGTTCCATTATTGTCTTACTTACTGACTAACTGCCCATTTTGCCTGCTGACATTTAGGGCAGCAGTCAAGATCACCATCTCTGTCTGTCGCATCACATACAGATGTGGAAGGATTCTTCCTTGCTCTCTCCGTAACAGTTTTGTTTTACCAACCAGGGTTGTTCCCCTGAACTTGCAGGACTGGTAGACCACCCTTAATCTGTCATTTACCCTTTGACCTGTTTGACATGGGTGATCCCACCAAGGGCCGAAGCATTCCAGCAAATGCAGCTTTTTGGGTGATTGAGGCTTGTGGGCCTCCAAACCATGAAAAGGTTGTGGTCCTCTTGGAGGTTCTTTGAGTCCAAATCCTGGAGCTTCACTCCTCCCACCAAACTCCACCTTCACTAGAAGGACAGCTGTGACTCAAGAGGACAGTTCATTCCCGCCTTTTCAAGGGCAGTTAGAAATAAATGTAGGCATAATTAGTGATACCACAAAACACGAAACTTAATTATGGGAAGAAAACATAATCCTCTCTAAGAAATTCACTAAAGCACTTCAATTTCTTGTCAAAACATGAAGACATATGGAGGAATTTAAGTTGGAGGTTATATGTGAGGCAGGGTTTGAGGGTCGGTACAATATTGTGGGCTGAAGGGCCTGTAATGTGCCATACTATTCTATGTTCTATGTACCAGCCATTCAGGGGATATTATACAGTACAATGCAAAAGTCTTAGGCACATATATGTTGTTCGGATTCACCGGACTGAATTTGTCAACGTAGAGTGGAGAGCGAGTTTGTAAATCTGGCAGGAGCAAAGGATGTTGGGAATGGCGCTGCAAGAAGGGTGTAGGACAGGTGGCGGGGAAGGGGTGAGGGACAGGTGGCAGAGAAGGAGTGCCAGGGGAAGGGGTGTGGGACTGCTGGCAGGGAAGGAGTGCCAGGGGAAGGAATGTGGGACAGCTGGCAGAGAAGGAGTGCCAGGGGAAGGGGTGAGGGATAGGTGGCAGAGAAGGGGTGCCGGGGAAGGGGTGTGGGACAGGTGGCAAAGGAGTGCCAGGGGAAGGGGTGTGGGACAGCTGGCAGAGAAGGAGTGCCAGGGGAAGGGGTGAGGGACAGGTGGCAGAGAAGGAGTGCCAGGGGAAGGAGTGAGGGACAGGTGGCACAGAAGGAGTACCAGGGGAAGGGGTGAGGGACAGGTGGCAGAGAAGGAGTGCCAGGGGAAGGAGTGAGGGACAGGTGGCACAGAAGGAGTACCAGGGGAAGGGGTGAGGGACAGGTGGCAGAGAAGGAGTGCCAGGGGAAGGAGTGAGGGACAGGTGGCAGAGAAGGAGTACCAGGGGAAGGGGTGAGGGACAGGTGGCAGAGAAGGAGTGCCAGGGGAAGGGGTGTGGGACTGCTGGAAGGGAAGGAGTGCCAGGGGAAGGAATGTGGGACAGCTGGCAGAGAAGGAGTGCCAGGGGAAGGGGTGAGGGATAGGTTGCAGAGAAGGGGTGCCAGGGGAAGGGGTGCCAGGGGAAGGGGTGTGGGACAGGTGGCAGAGAAGGAGTGCCAGGGGAAGGGGTGTGGGACAGCTGGCAGGGAAGGAGTGCCAGGGGAACGGATGTGGGACAGCTGGCAGAGAAGGAGTGCCAGGGGAAGGGGTGAGGGACAGGTGGCAGAGAAGGAGTGCCAGGGGAAGGGGTGAGGGACAGGTGGCAGAGAAGGAGTGCCAGGGGAAGGGGTGTGGGACAGCTGGCAGGGAAGGAGTGCCAGGGGAAGGGGTGAGGAACAGGTGGCAGAGAAGGAGTGCCAGGGGAAGGGGTGAGGGACAGGTGGCAGAGAAGGAGTGCCAGGGGAAGGGGTGAGGGACAGGTGGCAGAGAAGGAGTGCCAGGGGAAGGGGTGTGGGACAGCTGGCAGGGAAGGAGTGCCAGGGGAAGAGATGTGGGACAGCTGGCAGAGAAGGAGTGCCAGGGGAAGGGGTGAGGGACAGGTGGCAGAGAAGGGGTGCCAGGGGAAGGGGTGTGGGACAGGTGGCAGAGGAGTGCCAGGGAAGGGGTGTGGGACAGTTGGCAGAGAAGGAGTGCCGGAGAAGGGGTGAGGGACAGGTGGCAGAGAAGGAGTGCCAGGGGAAGGGGTGTGGGACAGGTGGCAGGGAAGGAGTGCCAGGGGAAGGGTTGTGGGACAGCTGGCAGGGAAGGGGTGCCAGGGGAAGGGGTGTGGGACAGGTGACAGAGAAGGAGTGCCAGGGGAAGGGGTGTGGGACAGGTGGCAGATAAGGAGGGTCAGGGGAAGGGGTGTGGGACAGGTGGCAGAGAAGGAGTGCCAGGGGAAGGGGTGAGGGACAGGTGGCAGAGAAGGAGTGCCAGGGGAAGGGGTGAGGGACAGGTGGCAGAGAAGGAGTGCCAGGGGAAGGGGTGAGGAACAGGTGGCAGAGAAGGGGTGCCAGGGGAAGGGGTGTGGGACAGGTGGCAGAGGAGTGCCAGGGAAGGGGTGTGGGTCAGTTGGCAGACAAAGAGTGCCGGGGAAGGGGTGAGGGACAGGTGGCAGAGAAGGAGTGCCAGGGGAAGGGGCGAGGGACAGGTGGCAGAAAAGGAGTGCCAGGGGAAGGGGTGTGGGACAGCTGGCAGCGAAGGAGTGCCAGGGGAAGGGGTGAGGGACAGGTGGCAGAGAAGGGGTGCCAGGGGAAGGGGTGTGGGACAGGTGGCAGAGGAGTGCCAGGGAAGGGGTGTGGGACAGTTGGCAGAGAAGGAGTGCCGGGGAAGGGGTGAGGGACAGGTGGCAGAGAAGGAGTGCCAGGGGAAGGGGTGTGGGACAGCTGGTGGGGAAGGAGTGCCAGGGGAAGGGTTGTGGGACAGCTGGCAGGGAAGGGGTGCCAGGGGAAGGGGTGTGGGACAGGTGACAGAGAAGGAGTGCCAGGGGAAGGGGTGTGGGACAGCTGGAAGAGAAGGAGTGCCAGGGGAAGGGGTGTGGGACAGGTGGCAGAGAAGGAGTGCCAGGGGAAGGGGTGAGGGACAGTTGGCAGAGAAGGAGTGCCAGGGGAAGGGGTGAGGGACAGGTGGCAGAGAAGGGGTGCCAGGGGAAGGGGTGTGGGACAGGTGGCAGAGGAGTGCCAGGGAAGGGGTGTGGGACAGTTGGCAGAGAAGGAGTGCCGGGGAAGGGGTGAGGGACATGTGGCAGAGAAGGATTGCCAGGGGAAGGGGTGAGGGACAGGTGGCAGAGAAGGAGTGCCAGGGGAAGGGGTGAGGGACAGGTGGCAGAGAAGGAGTGCCAGGGGAAGGGGTGTGGGACTGCTGGCAGGGAAGGAATGCCAGGGGAAGGAATGTGGGACAGCTGGCAGAGAAGGAGTGCCAGGGGAAGGGGTGAGGGATAGGTGGCAGAGAAGGGGTGCCGGGGAAGGGGTGTGGGACAGGTGGCAAAGGAGTGCCAGGGGAAGGGGTGTGGGACAGCTGGCAGAGAAGGAGTGCCAGGGGAAGGGGTGAGGGACAGGTGGCAGAGAAGGAGTGCCAGGGGAAGGAGTGAGGGACAGGTGGCACAGAAGGAGTACCAGGGGAAGGGGTGAGGGACAGGTGGCAGCGAAGGAGTGCCAGGGGAAGGAGTGAGGGACAGGTGGCACAGAAGGAGTACCAGGGGAAGGGGTGAGGGACAGGTGGCAGAGAAGGAGTGCCAGGGGAAGGAGTGAGGGACAGGTGGCAGAGAAGGAGTACCAGGGGAAGGGGTGAGGGACAGGTGGCAGAGAAGGAGTGCCAGGGGAAGGGGTGTGGGACTGCTGGAAGGGAAGGAGTGCCAGGGGAAGGAATGTGGGACAGCTGGCAGAGAAGGAGTGCCAGGGGAAGGGGTGAGGGATAGGTGGCAGAGAAGGGGTGCCAGGGGAAGGGGTGTGGGACAGGTGGCAGAGAAGGAGTGCCAGGGGAAGGGGTGTGGGACAGCTGGCAGGGAAGGAGTGCCAGGGGAACGGATGTGGGACAGCTGGCAGAGAATGAGTGCCAGGGGAAGGGGTGAGGGACAGGTGGCAGAGAAGGAGTGCCAGGGGAAGGGGTGAGGGACAGGTGGCAGAGAAGGAGTGCCAGGGGAAGGGGTGTGGGACAGCTGGCAGGGAAGGAGTGCCAGGGGAAGGGGTGAGGAACAGGTGGCAGAGAAGGAGTGCCAGGGGAAGGGGTGAGGGACAGGTGGCAGAGAAGGAGTGCCAGGGGAAGGGGTGTGGGACAGCTGGCAGGGAAGGAGTGCCAGGGGAAGGGATGTGGGACAGCTGGCAGAGAAGGAGTGCCAGGGGAAGGGGTGAGGGACAGGTGGCAGAGAAGGGGTGCCAGGGGAAGGGGTGTGGGACAGGTGGCAGAGGAGTGCCAGGGAAGGGGTGTGGGACAGTTGGCAGAGAAGGAGTGCCGGAGAAGGGGTGAGGGACAGGTGGCAGAGAAGGAGTGCCAGGGGAAGGGGTGTGGGACAGGTGGCAGGGAAGGAGTGCCAGGGGAAGGGTTGTGGGACAGCTGGCAGGGAAGGGGTGCCAGGGGAAGGGGTGTGGGACAGGTGACAGAGAAGGAGTGCCAGGGGAAGGGGTGTGGGACAGGTGGCAGATAAGGAGTGTCAGGGGAAGGGGTGTGGGACAGGTGGCAGAGAAGGAGTGCCAGGAGAAGGGGTGAGGGACAGGTGGCAGAGAAGGAGTGCCAGGGGAAGGGGTGAGGGACAGGTGGCAGAGAAGGAGTGCCAGGGGAAGGGGTGAGGAACAGGTGGCAGAGAAGGGGTGCCAGGGGAAGGGGTGAGGGACAGCTGGCAGGGAAGGAGCGCCAGGGGAAGGGGTGTGGGACAGCTGGCAGCGAAGGAGTGCCAGGGGAAGGGGTGAGGGACAGGTGGCAGAGAAGGAGTGCCAGGGGAAGGGGTGAGGGACAGCTGGCAGGGAAGGAGCGCCAGGGGAAGGGGTGTGGGACAGCTGGCAGCGAAGGAGTGCCAGGGGAAGGGGTGAGGGACAGGTGGCAGAGAAGGGGTGCCAGGGGAAGGGGTGTGGGACAGGTGGCAGAGGAGTGCCAGGGAAGGGGTGTGGGACAGTTGGCAGAGAAGGAGTGCCGGGGAAGGGGTGAGGGACAGGTGGCAGAGAAGGAGTGCCAGGGGAAGGGGTGTGGGACAGCTGGTGGGGAAGGAGTGCCAGGGGAAGGGTTGTGGGACAGCTGGCAGGGAAGGGGTGCCAGGGGAAGGGGTGTGGGACAGGTGACAGAGAAGGAGTGCCAGGGGAAGGGGTGTGGGACAGCTGGAAGAGAAGGAGTGCCAGGGGAAGGGGTGTGGGACAGGTGGCAGAGAAGGAGTGCCAGGGGAAGGGGTGAGGGACAGTTGGCAGAGAAGGAGTGCCAGGGGAAGGGGTGAGGGACAGGTGGCAGAGAAGGGGTGCCAGGGGAAGGGGTGTGGGACAGGTGGCAGAGGAGTGCCAGGGAAGGGGTGTGGGACAGTTGGCAGAGAAGGAGTGCCGGGGAAGGGGTGAGGGACATGTGGCAGAGAAGGAGTGCCAGGGGAAGGGGTGAGGGACAGGTGGCAGAGAAGGAGTGCCAGGGGAAGGGGTGAGGGACAGGTGGCAGAGAAGGAGTGCCAGGGGAAGGGGTGAGGGACAGGTGGCAGAGAAGGAGTGCCAGGGGAAGGGGTGTGGGACAGCTGGCAGGGAAGGAGTGCCAGGGGAAGGGATGTGGGACAGCTGGCAGAGAAGGAGTGCCAGGGGAAGGGGTGAGGGACAGGTGGCAGAGAAGTGGTGCCAGGGGAAGGGGTGTGGGACAGGTGGCAGAGGAGTGTCAGGGAAGTGGTGTGGGACAGTTGGCAGAGAAGGAGTGCCAGGGGAAGGGGTGAGGGACAGGTGGCAGAGAAGGAGTGCCAGGGGAAGGGGTGAGGAACAGGTGGCAGAGAAGGGGTGCCAGGGGAAGGGGTGTGGGACAGGTGGCAGAGGAGTGCCAGGGAAGGGGTGTGGGTCAGTTGGCAGAGAAGGAGTGCCGGGGAAGGGGTGAGGGACAGGTGGCAGAGAAGGAGTGCCAGGGGAAGGGGCGAGGGACAGGTGGCAGAAAAGGAGTGCCAGGGGAAGGGGTGAGGGACAGGTGGCAGAGAAGGAGTGCCAGGGGAAGGGGTGAGGGACAGCTGGCAGGGAAGGAGTGCCAGGGGAAGGGGTGTGGGACAGCTGGCAGCGAAGGAGTGCCAGGGGAAGGGGTGAGGGACAGATGGCAGAGAAGGGGTGCCAGGGGAAGGGGTGTGGGACAGGTGGCAGAGTAGTGCCAGGGAAGGGGTGTGGGACAGTTGGCAGAGAAGGAGTGCCGGGGAAGGGGTGAGGGACAGGTGGCAGAGAAGGAGTGCCAGGGGAAGGGGTGTGGGACAGCTGGTGGGGAAGGAGTGCCAGGGGAAGGGTTGTGGGACAGCTGGCAGGGAAGGGGTGCCAGGGGAAGGGGTGTGGGACAGGTGACAGAGAAGGAGTGCCAGGGGAAGGGGTGTGGGACAGCTGGAAGAGAAGGAGTGCCAGGGGAAGGGGTGTGGGACAGGTGGCAGAGAAGGAGTGCCAGGGGAAGGGGTGAGGGACAGTTGGCAGAGAAGGAGTGCCAGGGGAAAGGGTGAGGGACAGGTGGCAGAGAAGGGGTGCCAGGGGAAGGGGTGTGGGACAGGTGGCAGAGGAGTGCCAGGGAAGGGGTGTGGGACAGTTGGCAGAGAAGGAGTGCCGGGGAAGGGGTGAGGGACATGTGGCAGAGAAGGAGTGCCAGGGGAAGGGGTGAGGGACAGGTGGCAGAGAAGGAGTGCCAGGGGAAGGGGTGAGGGACAGGTGGCAGAGAAGGAGTGCCAGGGGAAGGGGTGAGGGACAGGTGGCAGAGAAGGAGTGCCAGGGGAAGGGGTGTGGGACAGCTGGCAGGGAAGGAGTGCCAGGGGAAGGGATGTGGGACAGCTGGCAGAGAAGGAGTGCCAGGGGAAGGGGTGAGGGACAGGTGGCAGAGAAGTGGTGCCAGGGGAAGGGGTGTGGGACAGGTGGCAGAGGAGTGTCAGGGAAGTGGTGTGGGACAGTTGGCAGAGAAGGAGTGCCGGGGAAGGGGTGTGGGACAGTTGGCAGAGAAGGAGTGCCAGGGGAAGGGGTGAGGGACAGGTGGCAGAGAAGTGGTGCCAGGGGAAGGGGTGTGGGACAGGTGGCAGAGGAGTGTCAGGGAAGGGGTGTAGGACAGTTGGCAGAGAAGGAGTGCTGGGGAAGGGGTGAGGGACAGGTGGCAGAGAAGGAGTGCCAGGGGAAGGGGTGTGGGACAGCTGGCAGGGAAGGGGTGCCAGGGGAAGGGGTGTGGGACAGGTGACAGAGAAGGAGTGCCAGGGGAAGGGGTGTGGGACAGGTGGCAGATAAGGAGTGTCAGGGGAAGGGGTGTGGGACAGGTGGCAGAGAAGGAGTGCCAGGGGAAGGGGTGAGGGACAGGTGGCAGAGAAGGACTGCCAGTGGAAGGGGTGAGGGACAGGTGGCAGAGAAGGAGTGCCGGGGGAAGGGGTGAGGGACAGGTGGCAGAGAAGGAGTGCCAGGGGAAGGGGTGAGTGACAGGTGGCAGAGAAGGAGTGCCAGGGGAAGGGGTGAGGGACAGGTGGCAGAGAAGGAGTGCCGGGGAAGGGGTGTGGGACAGCTGGCAGGGAAGGAGTGCCGGGGAAGGGGTGAGGGACAGGTGGCAGAGAAGGAGTGCCAGGGGAAGGGGTGTGGGACAGGTGGCAGGGAAGGAGTGCCAGGGGAAGGGGTGTGGGACAGGTGGCAGAGAATGGGTGCCAGGGGAAGGGGTGTGGGACAGGTGGCAGAGAAGGGGTGCCAGGGGAAGGGGTGTGGGACAGGTGGCAGAGGAGTGCCAGGGGAAGGGGTGAGGGACAGTTGGCAGAGAAGGGGTGCCAGGGGAAGGGGTGTGGGACAGGTGGCAGAGAAGGAGTGTCAGGGGGAAGGGTTGTTGGACAGGTGGCAGAGAAGGAGTGCCGGGGAAGTGGTGTGGGACAGGTGGCAGAGAAGGGGTGCCAGGGGAAGGGTGTGGGACAGGTGGCATAGAAGGGGTGCCGGGGAAGGGGTGTGGAACAGGTGGCAGAGAAGAAGTGCCAGGGGAAGGGGTGTGGGACAGGTGGCAGAGAAGGAGTGCCAGGGGAATGGGTGAGGGACAGGTGGCAGAGAAGGAGTGCCAGGGGAAGGGGTGAGTGACAGGTGGCAGAGAAGGAGTGCCAGGGGAAGGGGTGAGGGACAGATGGCAGAGAAGGAGTGCCAGGGGAAGGGGTGTGGGACAGGTGGCAGAGAAGGAGTGCTAGGGGAAGGGGTGTGGGACAGGTGGCAGAGAAGGGGTGCCAGGGGAAGGGGTGAGGGACAGGTGGCAGAGAAGGAGTGCCGGGGAAGGGGTGTGGGACAGGTGGCAGAGAAGGAGTGCTAGGGGAAGGGGTGTGGGACAGGTGGCAAAGGAGTGCCAGGGGAAGGGGTGTGGGACAGCTGGCAGAGAAGGTGTGCCAGGGGAAGGGGTGAGGGACAGGTGGCAGGGAAGGAGTGCCAGGGGAAGGGGTGAGGGACAGGTGGCAGAGAAGGAGTGCCAGGGGAAGGGGTGAGGGACAGGTGGCAGAGAAGGAGTGCCAGGGGAAGGGGTGTGTGACAGGTGGCACTGCTGCAGATACACCCAGCCCAATTGTTTTATTGCTCATTACAGAATGTCTCTCTGGTGCTTCCTGCTCCCTTTCCTTTCCCTTCCCCTTCCCTTCCCCTTTTCCCAACCATAATTCCCCTCTCCCTGCTCCTTCCTACTCTCAGTCCACAATAGACACCCATATCAGAATCAGGTTTATCATCAATAACAAACATCATGTAATTGGTTTTTATTACTGCAGCAACAGCAGTACAGTGCAAAACATAAAATTACTGCAGTAATGCAAAACGTTTAGGCATCCTAGCGATATACAGTATTTATATGCCTAAGACTCTTGCACTTTTGCACATTATCCCACAGGACAACAACACAAATACAGTAAACTGCAGATGTAGCACCAAATCACTGCTGCTGAGAGAATATTGGACTCAGGAGTGATCCACCTGGGTCACCAGCTTCCCAACCTCAACACAACCACAGGCACACCCTGCTGCCTTTCTCTGCTGACTGTTCCTTAAAGCAAGTTATAATACTTAACTTTCCATATGTGAAGGGATAGCCACTCTCGCTCTACGCTGTTGAAACACTATCGAACAAAACCCACAGGCTTTCTGTACAAATTGAATACAGGTAATTTCTGCAGTGGGTGTTCATTTGAGAGCTATGCTCTGAACATTACAGACAATCCGTCTATCACACCTCCTGTTGCTTTTGGGACAGTGTGAGGATACTTGCATCATTCCAAGGACGTTTGTGATATTTTAGATAGCTCTGTCCTAGAGAAGTGATTGACATAGAGCACTACAGCATAGAAACAGTCCATTTGACCCAACTAAACCATGCCAATCTATTAATCTGTCCAGTCCCATTGACCTGCAACCCAATCTTAGCCCTCCATGCCACCACCAAATACCTATCCAAATTTCTCTTAAAAGGTGAAATAGAAACTGCATCCAACGCCTCTGTTGGCAGCTCATTTCAGACTCTCACCACTCTCTAAGTGAAGAAGTTCCCTCCCATTTTCCCCTTAACTAGTTCACATTTTACCCTTAGCCCATGACCTCTAGTTGTCACCTCACCCAACCTCAGTGGAAAAATCTTGCTTGCATTTACCATGTCTATACCCCTAATAATTTTTATACCTCTATCACATCTCCCCTCATTCTTCTGCTCTCCAGTTTGGTGTCCTCATCACTTAACTTATGGTGAGGCAGTCTGCAGAATACGCACATTACCTAATCTTCATGGACTGCCCCCAAGAAGCATAAACAATGAGAGTCTTAATCAATTAATTAATCATTAATTCTAACTTATCATGATACATTGACAAAGCCAGTCATCCTATTTGGATGAAACCCATCACCTAATTGGTGAGAGCTATCAAGGCTTTGTGTCTTACCAACTTGATTAAGTTTTTGACAAGGTGACAAAAGAGATTGATGAAGGTAGAGCAATGGATTTTGTTTATATCGATTTTAGGAAGGCATTTGACAAAGTTACTCCAGAAGATTAGGATGCATGGAGTCCATGGCAGATTAACTGTTTGGATTTAGTTTGCGCATGGAAGACAGAGGGTAGTGGTTGAAGGGATTTATCAAACTGGAGGTATGTAGTTAGTGGTGTTCCACAGGGTTCTGTACTGGGACCTCTGCTGTTTGTGACGTATATAAATGACCTGGGTTAGTAAGTTTCCAGACGATACTGAGGTTGTCCACAGTGGCTAAGACTGGCAAAGAATACAGCACAATATAGATCAGTTGCAGATATGGACAGAGAAATGGCAGATGGAGCTTAACTCAGATAAATGTGAGGAGTTCCACCTTGGTAGGGCAAATGCAAGGAGACAGTACACTGTTAAAGGCAAGACCCTTAACGGTGTTACTGGGCAGAGAGATCTTGGGGTCCAAGTTCATAGATCCTTGAAAGTGACCACACAGGTCGATAGGGCAGTTAACAAGGCTTATGGAATGCTTGCTTTTATTAATCAAGGCATTGGGTTCAAAAGTAAAGAGGTTATGTTGCAATTTTATAGAATTGTGGTTAGGCCACGTCTGGAGTATTGCATACAGTACTGGTTGCCCCACCAGAGGAAGGATGTTGAGGCTTTGGAGAGGGTGCAGAAGAGGGCATGTGCTATCACAAAAGGCTGGATAAACTTGAGTTGTTTTCTCTGGAGCAGTGGAGGCTGAGGGGACATCAGATAGAGGTTTATATGATTATAAGAAACATAGTAGACAAAGAGTATCTTTATCCCAGGGTGGAGACTTCTAATACGAGAGGGCAGGCATCGAAGGTGAGAGGGGGTAGGTTCAAGGGGGATGTCAGGGGTAAGTTCTTTACTTAGAGAGCGGTGGATAGCTGGAATGCGCTGCCTGGTCTGGTGGTAGAGGAAGGTGCATCAGAGACTTTTAAGAGATGTTCAGATAGGCAAACGAATGCGAGGAAGCTAGAAGAATATGGACATTATGTAGGTAGAAGGGATTTATTTTCTGGGGTTTTTGATTTCCTTTTCAGCTGGTTCAGCACAACATTGTGGGCTGAAGGACCTGTCCCTATTTTGTACTGTTCTATGGTCTAAGCTGTGGCACAGACCCAGCTACAGATGCAATGTGAAGGCAGGAAGATGATGGAGCATCCACTGCAGGGGTTAAAAAGAGGTACTTCTGAATGCTTTAAATATTTTATAGTAGTTGGTCTAACCTTGAGGTATTTATTTATGACTCACCACTAAGCACTGAACAAAGTTCAAACTTTCTCAATGCTCTTCTCCAGTGGAAGCTTGCAGCTGAATGCAGGCCTAATTCTTCACAGTGGCATTGTGATTGTCTGACATTATGTAATCACACAGGATGAGTGGACAGCAAACTCACTCCACACGAGAGCCGAAATGTTCTTGACACAGTTCTACAACACTTCTTTATTAGAGCTTGCTATGTAGATATACTTTGTCACTACATCTAGGTTCTTAGTATGGACTGTAAGCAGCTAACACCTTTACTGTGTTCCCTATGACACCTTTAATATTTACAGTTTGCCAAACTGAATACTGTTTATTGTTATTTATTTGCTTATTTAGCTCATTCTTAATTTTGCTAATTCATAGCCCCCAACACTATGAGGTCTTCTTTAGTGCGGTCATCTAAAGTGATGACTTCAGTGCACTTTAGATCACTTTAGTGCGATCATCTTCTTTATGACATCTAAAGCTGTTTGGAAATCCAAATTCACTACATTGACTTGTTCTTTATCTACCTTGATAGTTGCATATTCAAAGTACTATAAAAATATAGCAAACACAACTTCCCTTTAATTAAAGAACAATCTTGAGTATGCCTAATTTTATCTTGATGTTCTATGTACTCCATAATAGTTGTTTCCATAATCTCTTAATGCTAGGTATTTGGTTAAATATATAACAATAAATTAGCAGAGTCTTGAAGAAGGGTCTCGGCTCAAATCGCTGACTGTTTACCCTTTTCCATGGATGCTGCCTGACCTGCTGAGTTCCTCCAGTATTTTGTGTGTGTTGTATTGGGTTAACTAGCTTGTACTTCTCTCTTTTAATGTTCCCTCTTTCTTTGTGTAGTAGTATTTTGTCCTAATGGATCTTCCATCATCCCTCTGCATCCACAGAAGCTGCCTGACCCTCTGGGTTCACCCAGCAGTTTGTTTTACTTCAAGCTCCAGCTGCTACAGTCTTTTGAATTTCCATTTCCTGTTTTCCTGTCTATGGATGCTTTCCAGTATCAAGAAAATTTCAAAAGGTCACAAGCAATGCATTCACCTTCTCAGGGAATTGTCAGTCTTTGGTCCTTTCAATTTGTGTGGGGCTTCACTTGTTTATCATGTTTAAATTAGGCTGCTGATTGAATTACTGCAGGTGGTGCAGAGGACTGATAGTTATTTAATAAGTGACAAGAAACTTTCTTATTCCAAAGTTATTTCTTTAAACTTATTTCAAGTGAATTTCTTTAAACTAGATCTTGAGGGATTATAGTAATCTTCGTGTATGTTAAACTGCAGCAGCCTCTCTTTCTATCCTTTCATTCTGTGAGCTGAGACCTTTGTATTCACAGATCTCTGGAACCATCTCCTAACGATCAATGAGACATGACCTTTGGAGACTGACCAGATTACCCTTCCCTGACAGCAGTACACTTTTTTGTTAGGGCAATGACTTTTAAAATTATACCCTTCTAGTTTGTGTCACCTGTAATGGCAGCATGCCTTTGACATTGTTCCTGTCCCTACCTGAGCAAAGAAGTACATAGAACCATAGAGCATTACAGCACAGAAACAGGCCCTTCAGCCCTTCTTGGCTGTGCCGAACCATTTTTCTGCCTAGTTCCACTGACTGGCTCTTGGACCATATCCCTCCATACACCTCTCATCCATGTACCTGTCCAAGTTTTTCTTAAATGTTAAAAGTGAGCCCACATTTACAACTTCATCTGGCTGCTCATTCCACACTCTCACCACTCTCTGTGTGAAGAAGCCCCCCCCCCCTAATGTTCTGTTAAACTTTTCCCCCTTCACCCTTAAACTATGTCCTCTGTTTTTTTTTTTCTCCCCTAGCCTAAGTGGAAAAAGCCTGCTTGCATTCACTCTATCTATACCCATCATCATTTTATATACCTCTGTCAAATCTCCCCTCATTCTTCTACACTCCAGGGAATAAAGTCCTAACCTATTCAACCTTTCTCTGTAACTCAGTTTCTCAAGTCCCGGCAACATCCTTGTAAACCTTCTCTGCACTCTTTGAACCTTATTAATATCCTTCCTGTAATTCAGTGACCAAAACCGCACACAATACTCCAAATTTGGCCTCACGAATGTCTTATACAACTTTACCATAACATTCCAACTCTTATACTCAATACTTTGATTTATAAAGGGCAATGTACCAAAAGCTCTCTTTACTACCCTATCTACCTGTGACACCACTTTTAGGGAATTTTGTCTCTGTATTCCTAGATCCCTCTGTTCTACTGCACTCTTCAGTGCCCTACCATTTACCTTGTATGTTCTATCTTGGTTTTTCCTTCCAAAGTGCAATACCTCACACTTGTCTGTATTAAACTCCATCTGCCATTTTTCAGCCCATTTTTCCAGTTGGTCCAAATCCCTCTGCAAGCTTTGAAAATCTTCCTCACTGTCCACTACACCTCCAATCTTTGTATCACCAGCAAATTTGCTGACCCAATTTACTACATTACCATCCAGATCATTGATATGGATGACAAATAACAATGGACCCAGCACTGATCCCTGTGGCACACCACTAGTCACAGGCCTCCACTCAGAGAAGCAATCCTCCACTACCACTCTCTGGCTTCCCCCATTGAGCCAATGTCTAATCCAATTTACTACCTCACCATGTATGCCTAGCGACTGAATCTTCCTAACTAACCTCCCATGTGGGACCTTGTCAAAGGCCTTACTGAAGTCCATGTAGACAACATCCACTGCCTTCCTTTCATCCACTTTCCTTGTAACCTTCTCGAAAAACTCTAGTAGATTTGTTAAACATGACCTACCACGCACAAAGCCATGTTGACTCTCCCTAATAAGTCCCTGTCTATCTAAATACTTGTAGATCCTATCTCTTGGTACCCCTTCCAATAATTTACCTACTACCGACATCAAATTTACCAGCTTATAATTTCCTGGATTACTTTTAGAGCCTTTTTTATACAACGGAACAACATGAGCTATCCTCCAATCCTCCGGCACCTTACCCATAGATATATCTGCCAGAACCCCTGCAATTTCAACACTAGTCTCCTTCAAGGTCCAAGGGAATACCCTGTCAGGTCCTGGGGATTTATCTACTCTGATTTGCCTCAAGATAATCTAAGTCGAACATTTATTGTATTTCTCATACTATCAGAACATAATCTTGACCAATTTTTTCCATCAATTTTAACATTCAAATCAGATTCCCATTTTTGTCTTGATTTATGAATTGCTGATTTAATTGTCTGTTTTTGAATCAAATTATACATACAAGATGTATTTTTTTAAGTTTTCCTTTCTGAATTAATATTTCTATTTCACTAGGTTTTGGCATCAACGTTGTTTGACCCAACTTTTCTCATAAATAAGCTTTTAATTGAAAATAACAAAAAAGAGTATTATTTGATATTTTATATTTATTTTTTAATTGATCAAACAACATCAATATACCTCCTTCAAAACAATCACCTATATATTTAATCCCCTTTTGGAACCAATTATGTAAAAGTTTATTATCCATTGTAAAAGGAATAAGCCTATTTTGAATTAAAGTTCTTTTTGCTAATAAAGATTTCTTTATCTCATCGTCCATATTTACCTTATTCCCTAAATCAATCAAGTGTCTTAATATAGGAGATTCTTTTTTTTTCCTGTATCCATTTGGATTCCCATTTATATATAAAATCTTCTGGTATGTTTTCTCCTATCTTATCTAATTCTATTCTAATCCATGCCGGTTTTTCTTCATCAAAAAAAGAGGCAATAAATCTAAGTTGATTTGCTTTATAATAATTCTTAAAATTTGGAAGTTGTAACCCTCCTAAATCAAATTTACATGTCAATTTTTCCAATGATATTCTTGACATCTTTCCTTTCCAAAGAAATTTCCTTACATATTTATTCAGTTCTTGAAAAAACTTCTGAGGTAATTGTATTGGTAAAGTTTGAAATAAATATTACAATCTAGGAAATATATTCATTTTTACAGCATTAACTCTACCTATTAATGTTATTGGTAACATCATCCATTTATCAAGATCCTCTTTTATTTTTTTAATAATGGCAAATAATTTTGTTTATATAAATTTTTTACATCATTATCAATTCTAATACCTAAATATTTTATCCCATTTATTGACCATCGAAATTGAGTTACTAATCAACATTGATTATAATTTCCTTTGGTAAGGGGTAAAATTTCACTTTTATCCCAATTTACTTTATACCCTGATACTTTCCCATATTCTTCCAATCTAAAAGATAATCTTTGCAAAGATTGCAATGGGTTTGTTAAATAAATCAAAACATCAGCAGCAAATAAATTAATCTTATATTCTTCTTGATTAACTCTAAAGCCCCCAATGTCTGAATCTGTTCTAATTAATTCAGCTAATGGTTCTATTGCCAATACAAATAAAGCAGGTGATAATGGGCAGCCTTGTCTAGTTGACCTTGTTAAGCAAAATGGTGTTGAAATCTGACCATTTGTAACTACTTTAGCTTGAGGATTAGTATTTAAAGTTTTAATCCATTGTATAAAAGATTTTCCTAACTCATATTTTTCCAATACCTTAAATAAAAAATCCCATTCCAATCTATCAAATGCTTTTTCTGCATCCAAAGCAACTGCCACACTCATTTCCTCTCTTTTTTTGTGCCAAATGAATTATACTAAGTAACCGGGTTATATTATCCATTGATTGTTTTTAATAAAACCTGTTTGATCCATATGTATTAATTTTGGTAAATATTTAGATATTCTATTAGATAAAATTTTTGCTAGTATTTTATAATCTGTATTCAACAAAGAAATAGGCCTATATGATGTTGGTTTTAAAGGATCTCTATCATTTTTTGGCAATGCAGTTATGATTGCTGTTAAAAAAGATTGTGGGAGTTTATGCATTCTTTCCACTTAGTATATTAATTCCATAAAAGGAGGAATTAATAAATCTTTAAATTTTTTATAAAATTCAGGAGGAAAACCATCTTCTCCTGGGGATTTATTACTCTGAAGTGATCCTAAAGCTTCTTCAACCTCTTTTAATGTAAAGGGCACGTCTAATCCTTTCTGTTCTTCCAAATTTAATTTTGGAAGGGTTATTTGTGATAAAAATGTATCTATCTCAGCAATCTTATTTTGTGATTCTGATTGATATAGTTCAGTATAAAATTTTTTTAAAGTTTCATTAATTTCTAAAGGTTTATAAGTAACCTTATTTACACTTGTTCTAATTGCATTTATTGTTTTAGAAGCCTGTTCTGTTTTCAACCGCCAAGCAAGAATTTTATGTGATCTTTCACCTAATTCGTAATATTTCTGTTTAGTTCTCATAATTACTTTTTCTGTACGATATGACTGGAGTGTATTATATTGTAGTTATTTATTAACAAGTTGTCTTCATTTTTCTTCTGTCATATATCTTTGAGATTCTTTTTCTAACTTTATGATATCTTTTTCCAATTGATCTATTTCTGCTGTGTATTCCTTCTTAATTTTAGATGTATAACTTATAATCTGACCCCTTAAATATGCTTTCCATAGTACAATTTTATCCTCAACTGAATGTAAATTTGTATCCAAAAAAATTTGAATTTGTTTTTTCATAAATTCACAAAAATCTTGATGTTTTAATAAAATTGAATTAAATCTGCATCTATAGATCGATTCCTCCTTATCCATCATTATCATTATCATTATCAAGGGGGAATGATCTGACAATATTCTTGCTTTATATTCCACACTTTTCACTCTATCTTGAATATTTTTTGATAATAAAAAAAATCAATCCTTGAGTAAGTTTTGTCTATTTGAATAAAATTAATAATCTCTTTCTCTTGGATTAATTTTTCTCCATATATCAATCAGGTTTAAATCTTTCATTAATGATAAAGTTAGTTTTATTACTTTTGATTTTGTAGCAACTTTATTTGATCTATCCAAAACTGGATCTAAACAAAAATTAAAATATTCACCTATTAATATTTTATCATGTGCATCAGCCAAGTTCAAAAAAACTTCTTGTATGAATTTTGCATCATTTTCATTTGGTGCATAGATGTTCATAAAAGTCCATAATTCTGAAAAAATTTGACAATGTATAATCACATATCTCCCCACAGAATCAATTATTACATTTTGTATTTTAATTGGTAAAGATTTATTATCCAAAATTGCAACTCCTCTCGATTTTGAATTAAATGAAGCTGCAATGACATTTCCAACCCAATCTCTCTTTAATTTCTTGTGTTCTGTTTCTGTTAAATGTGTTTCTTGTAAAAAAGCTATATCTCCTTTCATTTTCTTAATACATGTTAAAACTCTTTTTCTTTTCACAGGTCCATTAATTCCATTAACATTAAAACTTAAAAAATAATCATTGATAATACCTTGGGAACTCTTTAAAAGTCTCCATGTTGCTATGAGTCTCTCCCCAACCATCCAGGCAAAAAAGAAGAAAAATAGAAGAAAGATAACTAATATATAAGAAAAAAAAAACAAAATACCCCCCCACTAATGTTGCAAATAAAAAGAACACAACATTACCCCCCCCCCCATTTTACGGGTCATGGCAATCGCCATGATTGTACACGTGAAACTCGCAGCTATCGATCAGGAACTTCTCCAGCTCCCCCGCAAAAAATAAAGAAAGAAAATATATTAGTGAAGAAAAAAAAAGAAAATAATTAATGTCTCTACTCCCAATTAATACTCCTTGACTATTTTTTTTCTTATAAATGTCCGTCAAGTCCAATCTTGTTTCAGTCTTCAACATAGTCCATTTCATTTCTATAATTCTTTACTCCTCTTCGTGGACATTAGGTAATTCTTGTACAAATTTCTCCGCTTTCCAGTAATCAACGAAAAATCTTCTTTCTTCGTTATCCAGGAAAATTATCAATTTTGCTGGGTAACTCAATAAAAATTTATAGCCTTTTTCCCATAAAGATTTTTTCACTGGATTAAATTCCTTCCACCTCTTCAGAAGGTTGTAACTTATGTCTGGATAAAAAAACTCTTTTCCCTTCTATTATCAATGGCCCATTTCTCTTTTTAGCACCTTGAGTAGCTGCCTTCAAGATCATTGCTTTATCTTGGTACCTTAAGCATTTTATCAAAATTGATCTTGGATTTTGATCTTATTGAGGTCTTGGTCTTAAAGCTCTGTGTGCTCTTTCAATTTCAATTACTTGGCTTCCTTCTTTCATTTCCAAAATTTTTGGAATCCATTCTTGAAAGAATTTTATTGGATTTTCTCCCTCTGTACCTTCCGTAAGACCAACAATTTTGATATTATTTCGTCTTCTAAAGTTTTCAAGCGCTTCTATTTTTTCCAACATCCGTTTTCTTTCTGTTGTCCAGGCAAGGTTATTGTCTTCTATCTTATCTGTTCTTTCAGTGTTTTCTTCCACTTTTACTTCCATCTCTTTAACTTTATTATCCATCTTCTTTTGTTTTTCCACCACATTATCAAGTGTATTCTGCATCCTTCTTATATCTGTTCTTATAGCTTTTAATTCATTCATAATATATATCAGGATATCTTTTATGTCTCCTTTAATCTCCTCCTTCTTTTCCTCTTCTTCTTCCTCTGAATTTCCCAAAGAGTCTGATTCTACTTCCAATTCACTTCCAGTCGTAGTTGGGATTTGTAATTTTGTTAATATCTGTTCATGCATACTTGTTTCTTCGCGCATACGTTGTTCTTGCCGTTTCTTCTTAGAGACAGCCGACATTGCTGCAACTTCCTGTCCCGCATCATCAGAAGTGCCATGCACTTCGCTGGGAGGAGATCCAATTTGAGTCCGAGGCTTCACCGAGACGGTTAGGCCTTTTTCCCCGCCAATTTGCGCAGTCTTCGAAGTAGTAGCTTACTTCTGCTTCAGTTTAGGAGCCATGTCAAAAGATAATCCTGAGTTGCTTATAAATAGTTTCTAGTAGGTATTTGTTAACTCTTCTTCATTTAAACCTTATTTCATTACTTTTTACGAGGGAGCTGGATTCCCAACGTCTCGATCCTACATCATCACGTGACGCCCCCCCCCATGTCTTCTTTTAGCCCTCCTGATTTCTTTCTTAAGTTTTTTTTTGCACTTTTTATACTCCTCAAGTACGTTATTTGCTCCCTGTTTCCTATATATGTAGTATAGTCTAACATCCTCCCACTTTTCAGCTTGTTGTCTGCTTTTGATCCAATTCTAATATGAAACAAAGCTTCAATATACATAACATTCCAGGTGGGTGAATACAATATCGCTGTCTTGCAACAGAGTTACAAGTGGAAGAAAAACACCACTGCAACTGTCTGCTTCCCTTGCCTGATGAATTGTTGCCTTCATTTTGTTTGTGATGGCCTGAGACATCCTTACTATAATTGATGACACACTCTTCAACACATGAATCTGCCCTTGAGGTGCAGTTGGCATTTGATTGGAGTAATTATGTGTGTGTTTGGCTATTAAAGACAAATCGGCCCTTGAAAAGTTTCAGTTGAAGCAGATTTGTTTTCTTGGTAGAATTGTTTTTAACTAAACAGCTTATGACCATTTAGCATGTCTAAAGGCAAAGGAGATCAAACCAGACATGTTGCACCCTGGCTGTGAATGGCTCTCAAAAGCTATAGTGGGCCAAAAGGAGGAGGGAGATGGACAATGTACTTCTATCTTTTTATAGTTTGTGCGTCTCTGGTTTTCTTGGGGCAATTCACTGTGTGGGTGTGTGAATCTCAAAGTACCTTTAATGTACAACCACCAAGACCCATTGGTGGAAGTACAGTTTGACACGGTCCTTGCTGCAGATATGGTTACATTTGCTTCATTTTTTTTCTCTGACAATACTCTTTTAAGTTCTTTCCTCTGGTTCATCTAATTTATACAGCAATTGTTTTTACCAGCTTTGCCATTTTCCTTTATTAATTCAGTTTCCGCTTTTAACAGGGCCACACTTACATTGTTACACTCTTTCTGTTTATGTCCTTGTGGAAATGTTAACAACTGATTTAATATTTCTTGCTAGTTTGTTCTTGTATTTTCTCATTCTTTTTAATTTGTTGTTATCCTCTATTGATTTCAAGTCAACCAATCCTCAGCCTTCTTACTATTTATTTGTAATTGTATAAATCTATCATTTCAAGCTAACTTCCATAAGACAGACGAGCAAAATTAGGCCACTCGGCTCATCGAGCCTGCTCCACCAATTGAGCATGTCTGATTTATTTTCCCTTCAAACCATTCTCTTGCCTTTCCCCATGACGTTTAACACCCTTACTAATTAAGAACATATCAACCTATGCTTTAAATAAACCCAATGAGTTGGCCTCCACAGCTGACTGCAGCAATGAATTCCACAGGCACATCATCTTCTCGCTAAATGAATTTGTCCTAATCTCTGTTCTAAAGGGACATTCTTGATTCGGTCCACTGCTAGAAACGTCCTGTCTATGTACTTTATCTAGGCCTTTCAACATTCAATAAGTTTTAATGAGATCCCCTTATTCTTCTAAATTCCAGCAAGTACAGACCTAGAGCAATCAAACTCTTATATGTTAACCTTTCCAATCCTGGGATCATTCTCGTAAACCTCCTCTGGACCCTCTCCAATGCCAGCACATAGTTTCTTAAATAGGGGCCACAAAACTGCTCACAATACTCCAAGTGCCTTATAAGCCTTTGCTTTACGAAGTCCTTGTTTTTATATCCTGGTCCTCTGCAAAGGAATGCTAACATTGCATTTGCCTTCCTCACCACCGACTCAACCTGTAAGTTGGCTTTCTGGGAATCCTGCACAAGGACTCCCATGTCCCTTTGCACCTCTGATTTCTGAATTTTGTCCCCGTTTAGAAAATAGTTTACACCTATATTCTTTCTACTGAAGTGCATGACCATACACTTCCCCACACTGTTTTCCATCTGTCACTTTTTTAACTGTACTTCACTGTATTGGACGCAAACTTGGCCACAAAGCAAATAATTCTGTCACCCAAGTAACTAACATATAAAATGAAAAGAAGTGAACTTAGGGCTGACTATTTCCCTGTAGCCTTCTATGACCATCATAACATTGCCCTTTATTCCTGATGAAGGGTCTCGGCCCGAAACGTTGACAGTGCTTCTCCCTATAGGTGCTGCCTGGCCTGCTGCATTCCACCAGCATTTTGTGTGCGTTGCTTGAATTTCCAGCATCTGCAGATTTCCTCATGTTTGCCCTTTATTCATGCTGTTTCTAACTCCCATTATAATTTGTAACCTTCTCTGGACCCTCTCCAATGCCAGCACTTCCTTTCTTAGATATGGAGTCCAGAACTGCTCACAGTACTCCAAATGATGTCTGACCAATGCATTATAAAGTTTCAGCATTATATCCTTGTTTTTATATTCTAGTTCTCTCAAAATGAATGCTAGCATTGCATTTGCCTTCCGTACCACCGACCCAGCCTAAAGGTTGTCCTTTAGGGAACCCTGCACTATGACTCACAAGTTCCTTTGCACCTCCTATTTCTGAATTTGTTGCCCTTTTAGAAGAGTCACTGTCTTTACTCCTTCTACCAAAGTGCATGACCATACACTTCCTTACACAATATTCAATTTTACACTTCTTCGCCCATTCCCCTAATCCTTCTAAGACCTTCTGCAGGTTCTCTGCTTCCTGAACACTATCTGCCCCTCCACCAAACTTTATATCATCCACAAACTTGAACACAATGCCACTAATTCTGTCATCCAGATCATTAAGATATTACATAGCATTAATGGTAAGACTTGGCAGTGTGGAGGATCAGAGGGATCTTGGGGTCCGAGTCCATAGGACACTCAAAGCTGCTGTGCAGGTTGACTCTGTGGTTAAGAAAGCATATGGTGCATTGGCCTTCATCAATCATGGGATTGAGTTTAAGAGCTGAGAGGTAAATGTTGCAGCTATATAGGACCCTGGTCAGGCCCCACTTGGAGTACTGTGCTCAATTCTGGTCGTCTCACTACAGGAAGGACGTGGAAACCATAGAAAGGGTGCAGAGGAGATTTACAAGGATGTTGCCTGGATTGGGGTGCATGTCTTATGAGTAAACTCATAAGGGCGAGTAAACTCAGCCTTTTCTCCTTGGAGCGACGGAGGATGAGAGGTGACCTGATGGAGGTGCATAAGATGATGAGAGGCATTGATCGTGTGGATAGTCAGAGGCTTTTCCCCAGGGCTAAAATGGCTAACACGAGAGGACATAGTTTTAAGGTGCTTGGAAGTAGGTACAGAGGAGATGTCAGGGGTAAGTTTTTTACGCAGAGGGTGATGAGTGCGTGGAATGGGCTGGCGGTGGTGGTGGTGGAGGCGGATACGATAGGAGACTTCTGGATAGGTACATGGAGCTTAGAAAAATAGAAGGCTATAGGTAAGCCTAGGTCGTTCTAAGGTAGGGACATGTTTGTGGGCCAAAGGGCCTGTATTGTGCTGTAGGTTTTCTATGTTCCAAGAAAGTTAGTGGACTCAACACCAACCTCTGTGAAACACAACTTATCTCTGGCAGTCAATCAGGATACACTTTGTATCAAAAGTTCAGGCAGGTAGGCAAATGGGTGGGGTCACTCTGCTTGTAAAAATGAAAGCAAATCCTTAGAAAGTGATGACATGCAATTGGAAGATGTAGATTTATTGTGGGTAGAGTTAAGAAACTGCAAAGGTAAAAAGACCCTGATGGGAGTTACATACAGCCAACATGTGGGTTACAAATTACAATGGGAGTGAAAAACGGCCTGAATAATGGGAATGTTATAATAGTTATATAACATTTCAGTATGTTGGTAGATTGGGAAAATCAGATTGGTGCTTGGTCCCATGGGAAGAAATTTGTAGAATTCCTATGAGTTTTTTTAGAGCAGCTTTTTCTTAAACCCACTAGGGAAAAGTCAATAGTGAATGAGGTGTTGCGTAATGAAGCAGATTTGATTAGAGAGCTTAAGGTAAATGATCCCTTGGGAGACACTGATCATATTGTGATAGAATTCACCCTGCCGTGACAGGCAGAAGCTGAACTTGGATGTATCGGTACTGGAGTAGAGTAAATAAATTACAGAAGCATGAGAGAGGACCTGGCCAAAGCTGATTGGAAGTGGACGCCAGCAGGGATGATGGCAGAACATCAATGGCTGGAGTTTCTGTGAGTAATTTGGAAAGCGTAGGAAAATTATGTGAAGGACTTTATGCAGGGTTGCTGTGACAGCTGGCAGAGCTTCGTGACAACCCTATGGCAACACAATGCTTCCTCACATCTTGCTGAATTAGTTTTCTACTTATGTCCGTCTATGGGGCGAACTGATGCCCCTTGACCCCTTAGATTCTAGTCCACTCCCTTTCTTGTTCCTCCAGCAACAATGACATTGCAAAGGCCAGGCTCACTGAGGCCAGTCACAAATTTCCCTTGGTCAACAGGTCTGCCTGATTTGCTAAATCACTCCCACTTTGCCCCGATTTCCCAAGTATCGCAAATGCAGTGTATTAGTGATCAAGGTAAACCTAGTCACCGCTACTGAGCAACTTGTCATTCTTTGAAAACCTTTGCAGTTGGAGGCCATCGGGCGGCTCCCATTCAGCGTGACCAGTTTAGAGTTAGTGCTTCCGAACTCTCACAGGTTAATTCTGTACACTGCTGTAATTTTTTTTTCTCTCGAAATCTTTTTATTGTAACACTGCCGTAATTTTGTGCTCAATTTTTAATGAAATCCCCAAGATGAAAGCACCCCCAATAGAAGTGGTTTAGTGACTGCAAGTACTAAGAACCTTTTGATGTGTGTAATCATCCGGTGTTCTGTTTTACATATTGGTTTCAAATGTTTCTTGCTGACTTTAAAAGAATGTGCTTTTTGCCTCTTTGTATTTAGGACTTCTAGGGATGGTGGCCCATGTGATGTACACACAAGTGTTCCAGGTGACAGTGAGTCTTGGGCCTGAGGAATGGAGACCACATACCTGGGACTATGGGTGGTCATTCTGGTATGAAGCTTCTTTTCTTTCATATTCGTCTCAACATGCTGGTTTCCAAAGCCTCGTGAGGACGAGGATTCCACTGTAACAATTCCGATGATTGTAATTGCCTTTCATAACTCCTTTCCTTTAATCAACACTCATTGGGGACCCAACTAACTGCTGACAGGTTATGCAGTACAGGTATAGAGGATAAGATAAAAGGATGCATAGGAAGCATTGTTCATATTCCAATCTATACTGTCATTTTGCATACAAACATAGTTTAAAGAATTTCATGTTTCAGTGGACTGAACTTAAAGTAGGCCTTTTTTGCATCTGTGTCCTCCTGAAGCCAAATACGTAGCAGCACTGATTTACGCATTCTCATTTACAGCTGGCACCATCCAATCATTCTATTTCCCCTAATAGCACATTCATTGCTTATCACCATCTCTGAGACACGAGATAGTCGTGCCTGCATATACTCCATGAAAGCATTATCATATTAGTCAAGGCACATGTGCAGTTCCCTTTGAATGATTAAAGGATCTAAAGTGGCTGAGAAATTGTGATAATAGTCACTGCTAAAATAGAAATGTCTTCCTCTAGTCATTTAATTATAGAACTACACAGATTGAATGGTCCTCTGAAGATCACTAGAATGCAATGGAGATTTATTTTTTCATCTTGCTTATTGTGACTGACAAAATAAACATTTGCAATCAGGGCCAAATTATGTGGAAGTTTCTGCTTTTAAAGAGGATGAGAGCTCTGATGCGAACAGCAGGCTGCTTAACTAGAGCCTTGGAGGTTGATCTTATCCCAAATTAACCTGAACCTGCTCTCCGCCTGCCCCATGAGGGAATTTCTGTCATACCTTGCTGAGAATGATGAGCTCTTTTGGGATTGGGAGAGGGGATAGCTGGTATTCCTGAATGGAATTCCGGGAAGAGAAGGGTTACGGTGAGAGGCACAGAGCTTCACCATGAGTACTGTGAACCTAAAAGAAATCTAAACTAACTATCCCCTGAAACATCTGCTAACACTGAGATGGGTTAAGCATCTGAAACACTAAGATTACAGCAAGATACAAATATTCTAACGTCAGGGAGGCTAAAAAAAATAGCCTCATTCTAACTATTCCCAAACAGTCTCCAACATGTGGAGAGAGTTAAAATTGGAGCTCTAGCAGACAAGAAATGACTTTGTTCCATCTAAATCATCCATTTAAAATATTCCTTAAGTCCCTTTCTACTAGCCTTAAATTTTCATTTAAAGGATATCTAGTTTATTTCTATAACCAGTAATGTTTCTACTTCTAAGATTCATTCCAGCTTTAAAGTGAATTTTAATTTTAAAAAGTGTTTTCCTTTGTTATGCAACTGAATATTTCAATTTATCTAGAGACTATTGTAGTGATAATTTTAGTGAACTGTCAACTAATTCAGGTCATTGTTCGGCTCATTATATGAATATAATCCCATATAACACGTCGAGTTTCTCCGTGCAAAGTTAAACTCTACATTTTTCTTCACTGAACTGTATTTGCTGTTACTCTGCTCACTGTTCTTTTAAATTGATTGATTTGAATTGATATTTTTGTCTTGCTCTCAATATGGTGTTTTCTGCAAATGTTCAATGTTTTGAGCATAATTCCTACTAATTAATCATTTGTAAGCAATAGCTACCCAGTGTTGGTGCAAGAACGTGTGCCAACACTTGCGGGCTGCCCCAACATGTCCGTAGGTTGTGGTGTTTGTTAACACAGACAACGCATGTCACTGTATGTTTCAATGTACATGTGATAAATAAATGATCAATGTGGTAATCTAATGCCCATATAATACCCTTTGTCCTTATCTGCCAATCCACTCTGTTGTAATGTATTTCCATCTACATTTTTTCATGGGCTTATACCTTTCTGTAACTACCTATACACTGAGGCAACTTTCAGCTTCTATATCATTTCACTGGGAGAAAACAATTCTTCACAAAAATTAAAGAAGAGTCCAGGTCCAATCTCTGACCTGTACCGACTTGGTTGATTTTAAACTGACAGGATGACAGTGATAATGTTGTGTTGGGGAGAGAACAAACAGTGATATTTCCCATTCCGATATGTATTCCACTTCCCATTCCGATTCCGATATCTCTATCCATGGCCTCCTCCACTGTTGGGATAAGGCCGCAGTTTGTAGATTGGAGGAACAACAGCTTATATTCCATGTTGGTAGCTTCCAACCTGATGGCATGAACATCGATTTCTCAAATTTCCAGTAATGCCTCCCCTATTTTCTCTCTCTCTCACGTTATCTACTTGCCCGCCCATCGCCTCCCTCTGGTGCTCCTTCCCCCCACCCTCCCTTTTTTCTTTCTTTCGTGGCTTTCTGTCTCTTTCACCAATCAACTTCCTTCATCCCTCCTCCTCCAAATTTCACCTATTGCCTGGCGTTTCTCTCTGTCCTCCCCTCAACTTTCAGATCTTCTCCTCATCTTTTTTTCTCCAGTCCGCTTGCTCTTGATGTATGTATAGAATGCCTTGGGATTCACCTTACTCCTACTTGCCAAGGGCTTTTCATGGTGCCCTGTCTTGCCTAATTTCTTTCTTTAATCTTTCCAGCTTCTTTATATTTCTCATATGCTCCATTTGACCCTGACTTCCCAAGCTTTATATACTTTTTTCTTCTTGACTAATTTCATGACCTCTCTGGATATCGATCCATCCCTGTCCTTCCTTTTCACAGGAACCTATCTTTCCTGTACTCTGTGCAATTGATCTTTAAACACCCTCCACATGTCTGATGTGGATTTACCTGAAAAAAAGGTGTTCCCAATGAACTCTTCTTAGTTCCTGCCCAATTCCCTTATAATTTGCCCTACTCCAATTTAAAACTCTCCCACAAGGACCACACCTATCCTTATCTATAGTTATCATGAAAGTGAGGAGTTGTGGTCCCTGTTCCCTCACTGCTCACCTGCTGAAAGGTCAGTCACCTGGCTAGGCTCATTACCAAAGAGCAGGTCCAGAACATCCCCTCCTCCCATTGGCCATCCACATATCGATTTAGAAACACTCCTGGATACACTTAACAAATTCTGCCCCAACTAACCCCCTTCAGTTGAAACCCCTCCCCCCAAGACAATAACCCTATTATTTTTACACATTTCCTTAATCTGATTACATATCTGTTCCTGAATGTCCCGGTGGGTATTGAAGGGTCTGGATTACAATCTCATCAGTGTGTTTGCACCTTTCCTATTCCAGAGTTCTATCCAAATGGACTCAGTGTCTGACCCCTCCATTATGTCTCCCCTGAGCGCAGCTGTGATATTGTCCTTGATCAGTCGCACAACTCTCCTTCACCCTGCACTTCTACATCCTTCTTTGTCTTTTCTAAACCTTCATAAACCTGACACATTAATCACCCATTCCTGCCCCTCTCTCAACCAAGTTTCAGTAATCACCACAACTTCATAGTTGTTGTGGCCATTGAGGCAATAGCTTTTCAATAAAGGCTGCATTGAAAACTAACCCATAGATAATATAACAAAAATGGAATTTAATCTCGGTTTCTGCTTCTGGTTTTTATACACAACACCTGAAGCCTGGGCTGGGATCGTACACTGCCAAAGGACACTGTTGCTTTTCGTTCCTTAACATAAGTGACAGGCTAATTCAAATATTTCCTGGAACATTTTGGCTAACTTTGGAGTAATTGGTTTGTACAATACTTTATTCAACTTCTTGTTATCTCATCCAGTGGGAAGCAGACTTCTCAAAATTTGTTTAAAAGAATTCCTTGAGTCTTCTTTTACTCATTATTTCAAATTTGGACATCTCAGTTTGGACAATTTTAGCCAGAATTCCAGTTTTCCAAAATATCTTTGATTTATTTTGTGAGTGGGAATTAGCAGTAATAACATACTTGCTGCAGCACAGAAGGGGACCATTCAGTCCATTGAGATTATGCTCAATCCCAACAGAGTAATCCCACTAGTATCATTCTCCTTCCTACCATTCCCTGTAATCTTCCACCAACTGTACAGTTTATTAATGGGATTTCAGTACCTTTAACCATCATAAACTAAGGGACTGAAATTGTTCAGCTAACTGTGTTCCACACAACCAGGTTCAAAAAAAACAACCACTACTTACCTTCAACTGTCCTGTTCTTGCATCTACTTGCCCATCCCTAATCACTGCAACTCTATCGTCACTCTGACAACTTTGCACTATGATGGAATTTGTGGGTTTTGGTGCTAATTTCTCATATAATTCTGTATAATTTACATTTAATTCATGTTTTGCTTGTGACTATTCTATCTCCAATTGTGCTATGATGTTGCTGCAAGAAAGTTTTTCATTTCACCTGTACCTACATGAACTTGTGTATATAACAGTAAACTCAGATTTGACTTTGAATTACTGATAAACTTTAATTTTATAAACCAGTAACTGAAATATATACCCTTTGAAACTTATCGGGGTGCCACGGTAGCATAGGGGTTAGCTTGAGGCATCGGAGTCTGGAGCTCAGTTCCAGTGTCCTCTATAAGAAGTTCGTACATCCTGCCTGTGAGTATGTGGGTCTCCGTCAGGTGCTCAGGAATCCTCCATAGTCCAATGATGTACCGGTTAGGGAGTTAATTGGTCATTGTAAATTATCCTGTGCTAAATAGGTGAATTGCTCTGCAGTGCAGCTCATAGGGCAGAAAGGTCTGTTCCACACTGAATCTGTGGAAAAATAAATAAATAAAATAGCTTGTTAATACATTACTTGCAGTGTTCTTACCTCCAAACTCTGCTGTACTCTCTCTATACTCATGATTTGGCAAAGCACAGCTCTAATGTGTTTTATAAATTTGCTAATGATACAACCACTGTTGGCAGAACCACAAAGGGTGATGAGGGGGCTTGCAGGAGCAAGATATATCAGCTGGTTGAGTGGTGTTGCAGCAACAACCTTGCACTCAATGTCAGTCAGACCAAAGATCTGAATTTCAGAAAGGGTAAGATGAAGGGAACACACTTGAGTCCATAAAGAGGGGCCAGAAGTGGAGAGAGTGAGCAGTTTCAAGTTCCTGGTTGTCAAGATCTCTGAGGAAATTACTGGACCCAATACATCAATGCAGCTACAAAGAAGATACTGTAGCGGCTATACAGTATTTCATTAGGAGTTTGAGGAGATTTGGTATGTCACCTAAAACACTCACAAGTTTCTAGATTTCTAACTGAGCGAATTCTATCTGGCTGTATCACCGTCTAGTATGGGAGGGGCTACTGCACGGGATCGAAGGAAGCTGCAGAGAATTGTAAGCTTAGTCAGCTCCACCGTGGGCACCAGCCTCCATGGTATCCAGGAAGTAGGCACACAACGATTGAGGAACAGCTTCTTCCCCTCTGCCATCCAATTTCTGAATGGGCATTGAACCAATGAACACGTACAAACAACGTGTTGATTTGACCACAGCATCTGCAGTGTACTTTGTGTTTATTGAACCATTGAACACTACCTCATTACATTTTTATTTCTATTTTTTGCACTATTAGTTATTTCTCTGTTATTAGGTATTGCATTGTACTGCTGCCATAGAGTTAACAGATTTCACGACATATGCTGGTGATATTGAACATGATTCTGATTCAGACTCTGAGTAATTTGTACCTCTTCTCTGTGCCTGGAGCTATGAATCTCCTGAACAACCATCAGAACTTGTTCCTTTGTCAGATATATTGTCTCAAAACACTTTCACTCCGTGGCCCAGCCCCAACCACACATAGGTGGGCCCAGAAATTAGATCTTTCTGTTTTCATTTGCTGACAAGAAAGGTAAGAGCAGGCAGTGATGGGTGGCAGAGCCATAAGGCCACAGGACTCTCCATACTCATGGGTATTTGTTTAAGCCCATCAAGGTAAAGGACTGGGAATAATTGACATACCTTCCACATACACTCAAAGGAAAAAAATCCATCTCAAGTATGAATGTCAGGGTATTTTTAAAACTTCTTCATCCATGTCTGTATTGCTCAATCGTATGGAAGAGCAATGACACCATACAGATGAGATAGCTCAAGCCTTGACCATAGCTACATAGTCTTTGGGTGACAATATGTTGAGCTCCAGAACTAGAATGACAAATGTCATGAAACCATCGAATCATATGCACCAACTATCAAACACCAATTTACACAAATTTCATTGTATTCTTTCTACTTTCCCATTAACTTCCACCCAGATTCTGCCCCTCACACACTAACTGTGGCCAAGTAACCTAGCAACCTGAACATCTGTAGAGTGTTGGGGAAAACCCACGTGGTTGCAGGGTGAAAGGGCAGACAACACTGGAGCTCGGGACATTGGAGCTCTGAGGCATCGGGTTCCACTGTGCTGCCAAAACTGTTCCACGCTTCCTTTCTTTTACTCCTTGCACTAAGCAGGCCATGCATCACTATTCAAACAGAGGGATGATCATAAAAGGGAATGTAGAAGTGAAACCCCACTCAAAGAGTTATTAACTGCAGCAATCCCTCCCAGATTGTGCTCACAAAATGCCTCCTGGCAGAACAGGACGAGCTGTTTTGGACGTGGGCAGGGATGTCAGTGTTCTTTGTTCTCCCTAATTCCAGTAAGAATAACATTACCAGATTCCTCTCAGTCAGAGGTATCCAACCTGGGGTCCACAGACCCCTTGCTTAATGGTATTGGTCCATGCAACTAAAAAGGGTGAGAACCCCTGTCCTAAGACGAAGGAGAGCAGACTGGTGAAAAGCATACCATATCTGTGAACCCCTTAGTGCAATCGTTCACCCGATCTCATCTGCCATCTTCATGAGTTAACAGGAGGGTGTTCCAATCAGAAAATGCAATGATGTCTTAAGACCCTTCCAGCATATATTTGGAGTGTGACTCTTCTATGTCTGAATTCCAATTAACATCTTCATTCCAAATTCTTTACAATCAATCAATATTAGATTTAAAATGAATAATTGAGGTACCTTCTATTTTTGTGCGAGAGCTTTACAAGCATTGTATGACGGTATACTACCTCACTTCTCTCTAGCATGGTCTGGCTAACGTTTCAATTGTGTGCCTTTTGCACGGCCTCAACTGAGGTTAAAACGTTTGCCTATCAGTCCTATAATCCCTTTTCAAAATCTGAAACCTCTTAATCAAATTGCACCACCTTATACACTACAAAGAAAAAAAAATTAGTTGAAACAGTCACTCCTCAGTTTAATACATTGAAGTGTTGGCAAACCTGTAATGAATTTTGTTGCATATCTTCAATGTTAGCTGTTGTTGGTGTATACTGTACTCTAATATAGCATAACTAGAGATGTGTTTAACTATAGCAAAACTTCCTTACATTTAAGAGCCTTTTAATTATGAAAGATTAATGTTCTATTAGCCTTTTTTATTTTCTGCTTTGTACCCGTTCAAGGTCACCTGTCATGTCTCCTTTGTATACCTGTGGGTAGTAGGCAATTTGGCAATTTATACCATCTATGATGAATTGGCTTCATGTGTTACAACTACTCACCAACTGTTTCAAAATTGGCTATGATACTCCCACATGAAATCATTGTTTACCACTTGCTCTACAGAAAGTGTTCTCTCTGTGGTGGCTTTGTAGGGCTGTGTTGCCAAGACATCTGCTGCTGTGTTTAAATTGATGCTTCGTGCTTAAAGGTGTAGTTGCACAGGTGTTGTGTTAAGACCAATTCTGCATCTTCAATAGGACCATCTTGGGATTTGCAGACTTCAGAATCAATGGCAAAAGCCTGTGGTCAGGATCTAACATTGTCAGTCTTTACAGCAGGAATTGGGCGAAACCTGTCACTGCAAATACAGTTGCTAATATCTCCTTCTTGACGAGATTTTCTTTATTTTTGGTCAGTGTGCAGATTTTATGATGAAAGTAATCTCGACTCTACCCTCACCAGAAGTACTGAAGTTATAAGTCAGCTCTGTGGCCCCTTCTAAGGACACTTGGGGGATGGCAAGAAGTGCAAGTCTTGCTGATGGCCCTTATGTCCTGAAAACAGTTGACTCACTGAATGGGGCTGCATGGTGGCTTAGCAGTTAGTGTAACACTATTCCAACACCAGCAACACGGGTTCAATCCCACTGTCGCCTGTAAGGAGTTTGTACGTTTTCCCTGTGGCGATGTGGGTTGCCTCCAGGTGCTCTGGTTTCCTCCCAAATTCCACATATATGTGGGTTATTAGGTTAATTTGTCACATGGGTGTAATTGAGCAACACAGGCTCATTGGTCCTGAGTGGCCTGTTAATACACTGCAAACAAGAGAAAATCTGCAGATTTATAATGGATATAGTGAAGTTTAAGAGATTACTAGACAGGTATATGGAGTAATTTAAGGTGGGGGGTTATATGGGAGGCAGGGTTTGAGGGTCGGCACAACATTGTGGGCTGAAGGGCCTGTACTGTGCTGTATGTTCTGTTTCGGCCCGAAACGTCGACTGTATTTTTTTTCCATTGATGCTGCCTGGCCTGCTGAGTTCCTCCAGCATTTTGTGTGTGTTGCTGTTAATATGCTGCATCTCTAAATAATTTAAAAAATATAGGAGTACTTCATCCAGGTGTGATATGTAGCTTACTGAAGTGACCAAATTTTTGCACAGGAAGGCTATTGATCAAAATTTGGATGATGAATTTGATTATCATGCTCTTTGAGTTCTGTACCCGGCTTTATGAGAGGCCTCAAGAAGTACAGGATCCTTCTAAGCAGCAGCTGGACTGGGGTCTTAAAGCCTGGCACAAGATAAAGGTGCTGCAGCTACTTAGAGATAGCTTGAAAAGAAATGCTAGACGAGCCTAGTTTTGTCACACATCAAGAAAGGACAGATAATTGCTCGAGTGAACAAAGTGGCAGTAGTCCAGCAGGGTCCCAGTGAAAGGCAACAAATACAGCAGCATTTGTGCAATATTGAGATGGAGGAGCTTTGTGAGCAATGCACTTTGAATATGCTGTAGGCAGTGATAATAAAAATAACAGCAATTTTAATTTTAAAGTAAAGATCCATAATAAAGGTATTAATAATGAATGCTAACACATCCATAGATTGTTCCTTTGTGTTAATCAAGAATTGAGTTAAGTGCTATTGATGCAAAACACTTGAAAATCGAGACCTTAAAAATCTGACTGGTGCTTCTATGAGAGCTTTAGGAGAAGCAGAACGTGGGCAGAAAGCAAGCTTGCTATTATAGTGGCTAATTACATTAACATACTGATAGGGACCTTGATAGGGAATACTCTAATGGGCTGAAAGAATTGAGAAGCAAAAAAAGATACATTTAGAGTAAATACCTCAAATCCAGACTCGAGCAAGTTGCTACCAACATGAACAAGATTCACATATGGGCATTAAAGATTAGAGATTAACTTTAGTTGTCATGTGTCCAGCCAACATTGAAATGGGTCGCTTCTGTCAATGACCAATACAGTATGAAAATGTGCTCAGGGCAGCCTGCAAGTTTTACCATGCCTCCATTGGCCACAAGAGAATGTCTGTAACTTACTGAACCTAAGGCAGGGGAAAGCAGAGTACGTAGAGGAAACCCACACTGTCTTGATGAGAATGTATCAAACCCTTACAGGCGGCAGTCAGGATTGAACCCTAACTGCTCTGCTGCTTGACACCCTGACATAAGAGACATAAAATTCTTACATTTATCAAACCAGACAGCTGACTATCCATTATAAAACCTAAAGTTGGCTTTGAAAAAGCAGGTATAAAAGTTATAACAACTTGAGTGGTACAGGGTGCAGATGAGAGTGACGCAATGGGTGATACTCCCAAGGCAGTGGGAACAAACCTAGCTCGGCAGAAATCAGTACATTATGAGAAATCACCACTGCCCATATCCAGAGACATCGATGCAGATTTGACAGGGGTGAGAAACTTTTACAAAGCCAAACCTCTCATACTTACAGCCCACTTAATTTAGGTGATGAGAGAAGCACTTCTTGACAATTGAAGGCCACAAGGGTTGCAATTGTATACCAATGAAGTCTTGAATAAAATTGGCACCAAAAATATTCTCAGAATAAGTTGCTGTGACAGAATCAGCAATCCTTGTGCAGCCAAGATGATTATCTAATTACATCAGCAGCAGAGGCAGAGAACCTTCTAATACTCAAGGAAGTCTTTAGAAAATTGCATCAAGGTAATGGCAAGTTTAATCAAAGCAAATGTGCCTTCATCCAGGAGGAGTTAATTTATTTAAGCCTGTGAGCTGATGAAAGTTGACAATAGTCATTAAAAAGAAACTGAAGCCATATCAAAGACAGGGAATCAAAATGTGTTAGTGAGCTCAGGTCGTTTTTGAATAGCTTATGATCATTAGACATAGGAACATGAATCAGCTATTTAGTCCTCATTTCAGTTCCATATTCATCAATATTATGACAGATCTTTTACTTTAATGCCATTTTTCTGCATTTTCCCCCTACCTCTTTATGCCCTTAATGTGTGGAGATTAATGAGCTCTGGTTTTGAAGGGATTTGGATTGAGATTTCACAGCTCTCTGAGTTAGAGAATTCTGCATAAGGAAATTCCTCCTCAACTCAGTTTAAGTGACCTACACACATACTATTCTGAGTTTTTGGCCTCGGTTTTTGAATCTCTTAGCAATGGAAAACACCTTCCCAGTTCCCTGTTTATCAAATTCTGGATGAATGTTGTAAATCTCAGAATCAGATTAGTTATAACTGACTTACATGGCATGAAATTTGAAGCAATACACACACAAAATGCTGGAGGTCAGGCAGTTTCTATAGAAAACAATAAATATTCGACATTTCGAGCGGAGACCCTTCTTCAGGACTGAGAGAAGGGTTAAACTTCTTCATCCCTCTGAGAGACTTTGCAGTGGAGTAGTAAATCATAAAGACGAGGAGATGCTGGAAATTCTGGAGGAACTCAGTAGGTCAGGCAGTCACTGATGATGTGATATTCGTTGTTTTGCAGCAGCAGTATGGGACAATTACGTCAAATTACTGTAAATCACAAAACGAAATAAATGATGCAAAAAAAAGAAAGGAATGTCCATGTAGTGTTCATGGGCTTGTGGATCGTTCAGAAGTTTGCTGCGTCACTGAGTGTGGGTCCTCAGTCTACTGCACTTCTTCCCTGGTGGTGGTAATGAGAAGAGTGCATGTTCCAGATGGTGAGGATGCATAGTGCTGGCCGTCACCTTCTTGAAGATGTCCTTGATGGTAGGGAGGGGATCTCATCAAAGGCTATAGAACTAGTCTATTCAATCTCTCTGAAAACCCACCAAAACTGCAACCAGTTTGTTTGAGCCTTCACTGAACTCCTTGTATGGCAAGCACACTCTATTTTAGGTAACGGACCAGAACTAGGCACAGTGCACACCAACACCCTATATAATTGCATCCTTACACCTATAATCATATCCTATCATTATTAAGGCCAATATGATCACTTGCTGTACTTGCATGTTGGTAGTCAGGGACTTGTATGCACAAGGACACCGGCGTTGCTTTGAACATCAACATTACCCAATATTTTTTATTTTAAAATAATTTGCCTTTCTGTTTTGTGCACACATATGGAAATCTTCGCATTCCCTCTACAATATATTCTTTCATTCATTCAGATGTGCTTTTCCCCTAGAAGCTTCTTTGCATCCATCTTCCACCCTACTGACATTCCCACTTGGTTTAGTATGGCGAGCTCTAATACTTTGCCATATTCCTACCCAATCTGACCACAGATTTTATCAATTCTTAAACAAAGGTGCACTTTGGCACTGGAGTAAGGATCTGTGAAAATCCTTTGATGTATTTACGAAAAAGCTCAAGAGTGAATTGTTTTTAGGACATTACAACAGCGAATCTGTATTAAAACAGACTTGCAGTGGTTCCAGCTATCCAGTGCTATAGGGAGGGAGTTCCAGCACTCAGAGACAACTGCACTGAATGGTTGACAGTGCTTTTCCAAATTAATAATACACATGACTCATATTCACCAGTATTCTCATGAGAGATGGGGTTGCTGCTTTTGTACTAGATGGAAGGGAGTTTGGAAAGTGCGGTGGAGGAAGTTTCGTCAAGTTGCTGTCAGTGCATTTTGTGGCTGTGCTCACAGCAGCCATGGTGAGTTGAAGGCTGCTTCAACCTGGGTGATAATGAACTTTCAAAATATTATATCTTATAGGTGATGGGAAGGCTGTTAGGAGTCAGGGGTGAATCTTTCATTGCCAGATACCCAGGTTAAGCTCCACTCCTGTATCAATAGCGTTTATGTGGTTGCTCTAGTTAAATGGATGATCAGCACTAGTAATCCCATTGAACACCAGCTGCAGGTAGTAAGACTCTTCTTTATTTGAGGTAATTCCTTGTTTGGTGTCCTGATGTGGGGTTTTGACCCAAAATGTAGACAATTCCTTTCCTCCCTTAAATACTGCTGGACTGATTGAGTTCCTCCAGCAGATTGCCTGTTGCTCAAGATTTGTGAGTCTACAGTCACTGGTGTCTCACTTGAGATAATCACTAAGCACTATTTAACCTGAATACTTCTGTTACTTGCCTGCCCTGCCTGAGTATTCTCTAGGTCTTGCTTCTTCTCAGCATGCTGTCACCCACTTCTCCATCAGGTTGTTGGGCTGTCTCTCCACTGCTCCAGCTAGGAGTTGAGAGTGGAGTTGACGTGAAGTCCTATGTATCCCTCATGGCTTGAAAGCCAGGGGAAATGGAGCAGTTATACATTGTAGTGAAGTCGTCACAGATTCTTTCAGAGATTCTATGGATATGTCCTTGCATGAGCCAAGCCCTCCCCACATCAACCCACAGTGTTCATTAGAGCTGACCAATTGTTGACAGCACTGTTGTAATGGCTCAGTTAAGAACTCCAGATGTGACTGAGTTGTACTTTACCATTCTCAGTGACAGTTACTGTACAGGGTCATAGGAATCTAAACTCTGAAGAACGCTGCCTTTTGTTTTTGATGTCAAGGTGTCCAGGTATGAGCTGCTTCTCAATTGCCTGTGTCCTGGGTCCCTCCCACCTGCATTGGACCTTACCCATCTATCTCTGCTCCAGGTGGTCCTAGGTGTCCCTAAGATAATGGGTACTATATAATTTAAGTCAGGGTCACCTTGTACAGACACTTCTGTACCTAGCATCATTTTATGTACATGTAATCAATCTATGTATTGCGCTTTTAAAATATTATGTTCTTTATTTTATTTGTTTTTTTTTTGTGCTGCTTTGGATCCAGTGTAACATTTATTTCATTCTCCTTTACACTTGTAAACTAGAGATGACATTTAACAATTCTGAATACTTGAAACCTCTGCTGAAGACATCTTCACACATGAACAGAATATTGACGTAGGATTTCCCTCTATCTGAACATCCCATTTCTTATCTGTGATGCACAATTTCTTCTTTGGAAGGAAGGGAATCTGTTATCCATATCTGAATGAGATGTTTTGCTAATGTATATTCTGTTTGTGACAAGAAGTTTGAAGAGAGTGTAAGTTATGTGTGATACTTAATAGAAAGGGGCAAGGCGCAGGTTGTTGCTGGAGACTGAAGGAGAAAGGTGGGGGTTTGGAGAAGTGGCTTATGAACTGTATTTGGCAGAAGAGACTATAATACAGGAACTCAATGCCAGCAAACTCACAGAGATTTCTAATTCTTGCAATCTCTTGTATTATTTGGAGCTCCTTGAACTAATCTCCTTTCTCACCTCCCAACCACCTGCCTGGAGACTTAACATCATTCTGTACAATCTGGGAGAGAAGAAATAAAAGAGGACAGTCATCACCTCAGGCCTATTCCATTACTGATTCACACTCTAATTCCACTTGGCTTCCTTACTCCTACCTTCTGTACACCAGCCCAGGAAAAGCCCATCAACTTAGTATTAAAGTTATCATATGAGCCAATATCTGTTGTTTTCTATGAAATCCCACAACACCTCTCCAGCCATATCAGATTAGCCGCTAACAGAGTCCCAGGAGGAAATACTTTGATTAATCTGTACTATCATTTATTTTCTAAAAGACTAAATCCTTCATTCAAGTTCTTATTAATTTAAGTCACTCAGAGATACAGGGCAAGAATAATTGATCTGTGCTGGGCTGTCATCATCCCCTTTATGTTGCACTTCCATCTGTTTCTAAATTGTTTCACCAGCCATTTTGTCCCTTCCTCTCCTCGTAGTTCTGTATCTTGCTCGCAGTTTTGAAAGTTCATCGTAACCCTGTTTCTCCTGCCCAGATACTCCACGACCTGCTGAGTCAGTGTTTTATATCTCCTGACTCCAGTATCAATACCATTTTGTGCGTGTGCCCCAATATCTTCTTTACTGGCTGTAACATTTTACCATTTAAATAGTACTGGGACTGACGCTCCTTTAATCCAAGATTAATATCCTTTAATTGAAACCAAGCTGCCACAATTTTGCCTATTAACTTAATCTGTCAAGGTTTCCTTTTAACTTAATACATTGAATATCCTGGGGAAATTTGGATAAAGGGGTCTCCATTGCATTAGTACATCATATTAATAGAGTGAACTTTTGAAGATCTAATACCTTGTGGTATGCATCTAGTTAAGGATGTAAGAGTAATCAACTGCTTCCTGCCTGCATAATGTTACATTGAATTTCATAGCTTAAAGAGGAGGAAATGATTAAATCCAGCAACATTTGACAACCTAGTAGGCTGCAAACTCAGGGAAAGTGTCATGTAGGGCAATATCTTTGTCAGTGGTCACAAATGAAATGGAATAAACACAAGAGATTCTGCAGATGCTGGAAATCCAGAGTAATTCACATAAAATGCTGGAGGAACTCAGCAGGTCAGGCAGCATCTATGGAAGTGAATTAACAGTTGACATTTCAGGCTGAGAGCTTTTTTCAGGACTGGTAAGAAAGGGGGATGACACCAGAATAAAAAGGTGAGGGGAGGGGAAGGAGGACTTAGCTTGAAGGTGATAAGGTGAAGCCAGGTGGGTGAGAAAGGGCTGGTGTCTGATAGGAGAGGAGAGTGGACCATGGGAGAAAGGGATGAAGGGGAGATACCAAGAGAAGGTGACAGGAAAGTGAGGAGAAGAGGTAGGACACCAGAGTGGGGAATAGATGAAAAGGGAAGTGGGAAGGAAAAGAATTACCAGAAGGAGATATCAATGTTCATGTCATCTGGTTGGAGGCTATCTAGATGTGAGGTGTTACTGCTCCACTTTGAATGTGACCTCATCATGGCAAAAGAGGAGGCCATGGACCAATGTGAGTGGGGATAGGAATTAAAATGGTTGGCCACCAGGTAAGTACACTTGAGGCAGATGGGGCAGAGGAGCTTGACAAAACTGTCCCCAACTTATGTTGGGTCTCATCAGTGTAGAGGAGGCCACATCGGTGGCACCAGATACAACAGACAACCCCAACAGATTTGCAGGTGGTGACGCCTTATCTGGAAGAACAGTTTGGGGCCCTGGTTGGAGATAAGGGAGGAAATAAATCAGCAGATGTATGATTTCTGTCACTTTGCAGGGATGTGTGCCAGGAGGGAGACTAATGGGAGGGGCAAATGGACAAGGGAATCACAGAGGGTATGATCCTTGCAGAAAGCGAAGAGTGAGGGAGAGAGGTAAAGATGTGTTTGGTGGTAGGATCCTGTTGAGGTTAGCAAAAGTTGTGGAGAATGATTGTGTTGGATCAGAAATGTCTTCCTTCTTCAAAGCCTTCATCTCCACTGCATCTGCTCCCAGAATGAGACCTTCCTTAGAGATGTCCTCCTTCTTCAAAGAACAGGGTTTTCCTTCCTCCACTACTGATGTTGCTCCCACATGCATCTCCTCCAATTCTCGGTCATCAGAGCTCACCACAAAATAAAATAAGCAATTGCTTATTTGAAACCTTAATCCCTAGGTTTTGGCATTTCCTTGTAAAACATTACATTATATTACATTATAGTTCAACCAATGGAACTAATCTTGCATTCTTCTTGCTATGCCTTATTAACTGAAGAGATGTCATTTCATTTTAATGTCTGCAGTAACTGTTATGAATGCATTTGTTATCCTTTATTCATAGATAACATAAACTGGTCTCTGCAGAAAAGGTGAGGTGGGTAGAGTTTAGGTAATCAGAATTACAGAGGGATTTTTCATGTCTTCTAATTAATGTCATGTTGCAATGGCTGGTGTGATCACTAATCAAAAACTTGTATATTTCAGGACACAAACACGAGGAAATCTGCAGATGCTGGAAATTCAAGCAACACACACAAAATGCTGGTGGAATGCAGCAGGCCAGGCAGCATCTATAGGGAGAAACGTCGACAGCGCTTCTCCCTATAGATGCTGCCTGGCCTGCTGCATTCCACCAGCATTTTGTGTGTATTGCTTATATTTCAGGAAATGATTCTTTTGATTGTAACCTACCAACACGTGTATGTGTGAGAGAAAGAGTGACCAGGACAGAGAAAATAAGGGAAAACAGGAGGAAGGAAACGGTGTTGAAAAAATATTGGCTTTGAGCACTCCATTTAAGCTCAACATTTAGGGAATGCAAAGTAGGATAAAGGTAGTTAAGGGCATAATTACTATTGGAAATCAATATACCTGATCTGTGGGACATCTAGAAGCAGAATCAATGCAGCAAACTGACTGCTGTAAGTGCTAAACATGTACTTGAGGTATCCCTCAGCCCTACTAAAGGGCATGAGGCCCCTTCCCTCATCTCCAATGGTGGCCAGGAAACATGTGAGGATAATAGATTTAAGATTCAAGATTCAAAAACTTTATTGTCATTCTAAATGTATATCAGCTCTGCAGGGCAGAATGAGACAGCGTTTCCCAGGAGTAGTTCAATCATAACATAACAAACGCAACACTAAATAATAAACATAGCATTAAATAGTAAAACACAACAGCCACATGTCAGTTAAAAACAAGTTATAAGTGTCCAGTGCAAGTTAAAAGTGTCCAAAGCAGAGTCAGGTAGAGCAGCTATTTAGCAATCTGACTGCCTGTGGGAGGAAGCTGTTTAGTAGCCTCGTGGTTTTAGTTTTGATGCTCCTGTAACATTTACCTGATGGCAGAAGAACAAACAGTTCATGGAGAGGGTGTGAGGGGTCTTTAATGATGTACCGTGTCTTCTGGAGGCATTGACTCTGAAAGAGGTCTTGGATAGAAGGTAGGGAGACCCCAATAACCTTCTCTGCTCCCCTAACCACCCTCTGCAAGGCTTTTTTGTCGGCAGCACTGCAGCTGGAGTACCAGGTTGTGATGCAAAAGGTCAGTACACTCTCAACCACGCCTCTGTAGAATGCAGTTAAGATGTTAGTGGGGAGTGATGCTTGTTTAAGTTTTCTCAGAAAGTGCAATCTCTGCTGGGCTCGTTTCACAATCCCAGTGGTGTTCCTGGACCAGGTGAGATTGTCCGACATCTGCACTCCAAGGAACTTGACGTTTTCCACTCGCTCCACTGTGGAGCCGCTGATGCTGAGGGGTGTGTGCTCAGGCTGAGACCTTCTGAAATCGACGATCATCTCCTTGGTTTTGGTAACATTAAGCATCAAGTTGTTGTCACTGCACCAGCTCTCTAGTTGTGTAACCTCCTCCCTGTACATTGTTTCATCATTTTTGCTGATGAGCCCCACCACTGTGGTATCATCAGCAAATTTAATGATCAGGTTCTGCTTGAATCTGGCTGCACAGTCATGTGTTAGCAGTGTAAACAGCAATGGGCTGAGTACACAGCCTTGTGGGGATCCAGTGCTCAGTGTGATGGAGTCAGAGATGTTCCTGTCAACATGGACTGACTGTGGTCTCTCTGTCAAGAAATCCAGAATCCAGCGACACATGGCAGTGTTAAGGCCAAGCAGCGACAGTTTCTCCACTAGTCTCTGCAGGCTGATGGTATTGAACGCTGAACTGAAAACAATGTACAGGATTCTGGCATAAGTGTCTATATTGTCCAAGTGTGAGAGAACTGTGTACAGTGTGGTGGATATTGCGTCCTCCGTAGAGTGATTTGGACGATAAGCAAACTGTGAGGATCCAGCGATGAGGGGAGGCTGGCTGTGATATGAGGCTTGACAAGCATTTCAAAGCATTTCATCACTATGGGGGTCAGGGCGACGGGACGGTAATCATTCAGACAGGCTACAACTGATTTCTTTGCTACAGGGATGATTGTGGAGGTTTTGAAGCATCTGGGGACAATGGCTTGACTAAGGGAGATGTTGAAAATGTCTGTCAGGACATCTGCTAATACATCAGCACATTCCTTGAGCACACGTCCAGGGACGTTGTCGGGACCTCCCGCTTTTCGTGGGTTAACCCTGGCAAGGGTCCTCCATGTGTGCTCTGAATCAATGATTGGAGCCGGCTGGTCAGATGAAAAGAAGGGACTGCCTCTCTTCCTTGCTGTAGTGTTTGATGCTTCGAAGCATGCAAAGAATATGTTAAGCCTGTTAGATTCCAATTCCACTCCCAGTCATCAGAAAGGCGATGGACAGTGCTTTAAGGTGGCTTTCACTAATTACTTGCTTGCTGATGGCCAGTTTTGGGATTTGCAAAGACCATTTGGCTCAGATCTCAGCATTGCCATGGTGTACACATGGACCAAAGAGCTAAGTTCCAGCAGTGAGGTAAGAGTGACTGTTCTTGACAAGAAAGGCAGCAGTTAAGCCAATATGGCATCAAATGGCCTAATAAACTTGAGATCAAGGAGCATGAAGTGGAAAACACTGAGCTGAAAAGTTTTTCGCATTGAGTCACAGATTAGATGGTTGTGATTACTGGGAGGCAATCATCCCAGCTGCAGGACACCATTACTCATGGCGGTTTTCAGTTCCACCCACCTTCAGCTGCTTCATCAATGATCTTCCTTCCATCATATAATTCCACAATGTTTCATTTTGTTTGCAGCTCCTTAACAGTCCATGTCTCCCTTTGGCAAAACCTGGACAAGATTCAGTGATAAGAAACATTGATGTCACTTAAATGTCAGGTTATGACCAAGAAGGCATCATGTTACCTACTCTTGATATTTGATATCATTGGCATCATTAAGTCCCATCTGTCAACTTTGACTGAAGACTCAATTAAACCAATTACGTAAATATTGTAACTACAAGAACAGCTCAGGAACTGGATATCCTCCTTCACTGCCTGATAGTCCAAAGCCTTTCCACTAACACCAATCAAGATCATGATCATGAAGGAGGATCTCAGCCAAAAACATTGACTATCTATTCATTTCCATAGGTGCTGCCTGACCTGCTGAGTTCCTCCGGAATTTTGTGTGTGTTGCTTTGAATTTCCAGCATCGACAGACTTTCTTGTGTTCACGATTGAATACTGTCCACCTACCTGAATATGTGCAGCTCCAACAATACTCAGTGTGTTGATATTATCCAGAACAAAGTAGCCTACTTGCACTCCATTCACCATGCTAAACGTGTATTTCCTCCACCATAAATACACCATAGTTGCACTATGTGCCTTCCACAAAACGCACTGCAGGTAAGCCAAGCCAACAGCACCTCCCAAACTCAAACATAGCAGCGGGAAGGACAAGGACAACAAATCCACGGGAGTACCACCATCTTCATTGATATTCCAAGTCTTTTTGCATTCACCTTTGGAAATACATGACTGTTCTTCATTGGCACTGGGTCTATAGCTTAGAATTCCCTACCCAAAGGCAGTATAGGAATATCTTCATAAGAAGTGTTATAATGATCCAAGAATTCCACCACTATATTTTCATGAAAATTAGGAATGGGCAATTCATACTGGTAGTGCAGCAATGCCCATATACCCCAAAAAATAAACAAATACAAAAAGAAATGGCTAGAATTGGTGGGCATACCTCGAAGAGATTTTGCAGCTGAGTCATTCCTGATGCAGGGTCTCGGCCTGAAACGTTGGCTACTCTTTTCTCACAGATGCTGCCTGACCTGCTGAGTTCTTCCAGCGTTGTGTATGTATGCTTTGATCCACAGCATCTGCAGTTGTATTTTTGTGTTAGAATTGGTGGGTTCTTTGTAATGTAACGATCTTGTTGGGACCTGACTGCAATTTTAACTCAGCTCTGCATAGGAATCCTTTGCAAATTTCCTCCAATGGAATGTAGCTAAAAAGTATCAACTTTAGAAGATGCCGAAAAAAATGATGTTTTCAGCATAATCTTAAAGAAGCTGATGCCAATATTGTCCATAACAGGAAGGAAATTGTGTTTTAGTGATTTAAGATGAAACAGACACTTTGACCCAGCAAGGCTGTACAAGCCATCACCCAACGACTTATTCTAACTTATCAATGCATTTTTAAAATTCTCAATTCATAGTTAATGAGGTAAGAGAGGAGTGCATCAGTCATGTCAGGAGCAATGACCTGAGAGAAATTAAAGTATTTCCAGTTCTGTCAGACAGAATACTATATACAGCTCTGAGGCACATACATATAGCTAGGGTGCCTAAGACTTTTACACAGTACCGTGGTAATTTTATGTATTGCATTCTATCGCTGCTGCCAAAAAAGACTAGTTTAATGTCATATGTGAGTGATGATAAACTTGATTCTGGGACTGTTGTGAACTGAGAGTGGGAAGGGAACAGGGAGAGGACAATCATGGTTGGGAAAGGGGGAGGGGGGGAGCACCAAAAAGAAATTCTGTGATGATCAGTAATCCAATTGTTTGGAATCAAATGACCTTGCCTGGTGTCTCAGGTCTGGGTGTGCCTGCATCTGTGCCACCCCCTGCCCCCGGCATGCCTTGTTGTCTGCTACTTGTTCCACACCCCTCCCATGGTGCTCCTCCATTGCCGTTCCCAAAATCCTTTGCTCCCGCTGAGATTTACAAACTCACTCTCCATTCCACGTTGACAAATACAGCGCTGTGCAAAGGTCTTAGGCACCCTAGCTATATATACGTGCCTAATACTTTTGCACAGTACTGTATGTCTTGTTTATTAAGCTTCAACCTAGTCAGTCTATAAAATTCTATAAAAGGCTATAAATAAAATTCCTCAGTCCAATAGCCTTGACCAGGCTAATGTTATTACTTTTATTCTGTGAGAGAACTGTGGGAGACCTTTCATCATAAGGGGCTTCATGAAGACTTCATATCATCACCTTCCCAAAGAAAGGAATTAAATGACAGTTGTATCTCTGAAACCCAGATCCAATTCAAAAGCCTGGAAATCCTAGCAGGAATGGAAGTGGCTGGTGGAGAAGCATTCTTGTCTGCCTCTATACTGTAACTGTCTGGGATTTCTCTGCACGTGTCAGTTTCCTCCCACATCCCAAAGACATGTAGATCGGCAGATTTGTCGGCCATTTTATATTGCCCCAGTGTGCAGGTGAATGAAAGTATCTGTGGGAAGAATAGATTACAGAGGAAGTTAGCATGGCTTTGTGAGTCAGCATGCACTCTATGGTGTGAAATAGCTTCCCACTCTGTTGTAGAGGACAATGGAATCTACATATCTACATATTTCTTTAGAGTTAAATTCAGAGACTTTTAGGAAAACGCTTTTTTAAATGTTGACTCATTCACTCATTCAGCTTTCTGTCAGCCCTTTTAACTTGGTTCCTGTAAAATAATCTGCATTTAGTTATTTGCATTCTGAAGTTTTATCCTGAGAGAAGACTGGGTGGCAGGCTTTTGCTTGTCGATTTGCACAGCTGCCACTTTTCCTACAGAGGTCACTGCATTGCACTGTTTCAGCTATTTGGGGGTAGCAAGCTGTCACTCAAAATCCCATAAAGGTTTGACTGGTTGCTGCATGTAAAATGTTGTTTTCTTGTCAAAACTGAGTTAAATTACAGCCCCAGCTGTGTTGGTGACATTTTTTTTCCCCGGGACTTTGGTAAATTAGGGGATGGTCTAATTGAGATATATATAAGGGAATTTGTTAAGTCAGGCAAAGAAATAAATTACTTGGTCTGGCAGGTGACTTGAGAACAAAGGAGACAGAGTGATTTTATAAATTGTTGGTGATACAAGGCTGTACTTCCACAGACAAATAGTTCTGCACATTGCAATCTCTCTTTTGCAAATGATATCACAAGGCAGATGAAACTGTGAATAACAATTTTTTGTTAGACAAAGCTCTCTCAAAAATGGAACCAACCTGCAAATAGAGACAAAGTACAGATCATCTGTGATTTAGTTGGATGGTGGAAAAAGCCAAAGAGGCTTTATGGCCATTTTCTATTTTCTGTGCTTAATCCTTTGATCCCATTGCTATCCATCTTTTAAATGGAACTGAGTATAGGACACACTCAGGAAACATTGAAAACACTCAGTAGGTCAGGCAACATCTGTGCCAAGGTCAACGGTCCTTCAATGAAACGGGTGAGGAGTTTCGATGTAGGATCTTTAACTTGAAATCTTTTAATTATTTGTGTATCTTTCCACAGATGCTGCCTGAGCTGCTGAGTGTTTCTGGCATCTTCTGTATATATTTGAGATTTCAAACACATGCATTTTTTTTATTTTCGATTACAGAATGTACAAGATTCCACTTCTTTGTTATAAGCTAAGCTTTAATAATTTCCACCATATTCCAGTTTCCTGAACCCATTTCCTTAACATCTTTACTAAATAACCCTCGCGGACGTTGACAATAATATTTCGTAAAACACCCTACCCTAGATGTGATGATGAATTATTTTTATGTGCAGGTTTACTATTTGATGCTCTTTTTGTTTGGTTTAACATTACTCTGTATATTGATTTGCAATTACTTTGACACGATGCCTCTTCCATGATACTTTTTTGTTCTGCAGGACAGATGCAGTATCAGTACCCCTTGACAGTGATGGCACTGTGCTCATAATTTTAATGTAATTAAGCATATCATAAAAAGCTGCAATTCTGATGAGCTGAGCATTGATGTGTAGAGTCTTAAGCAAGAGAGATGACAAAGGTTGAACTCTCTGTGAAATTTATCTGCAGCAAACAGCACAGTTCATTAATGCTGAAATTAATTTCCCAGTAAAATGCAATTGTGAATATGACTCATGCTGCAGAGTTAAACCATATTTCCCTTTTACTTGCTAATTTAAAATCTAGATATTTTGCCTTTTTGAAAACAATACCCTTTTCAGATTTGATTACGTTTCTGATCAAATGTGGCCCCTAGTATATTCATAGTGGAGAAGACTCATTGGCTCACATGCAAAATGCTGGAGGAGCTCAGCAGGTCAGAGAGCATGAACAAACAGTCGATGTTTCAGGCTACAACCCTTCTTGAGGACATTGCCTGACATTTTTGTGGCACAAGTGTTATTTACTACTTATCGACCCTTGCCTGAAAGCCGTCTCTAGGTGTTATCCCATTGATGCACCATCAATAACTCACTCTGAGACGTAAGGTGAGATATCGGCTATTATTGACTGAAGAAGGAACCAGCAGTGAGTGACCATCATACTACATCCTGGAGACTGAGGCAGAGGATCAGACCTTGATCGCCTTTATACAGGGGCCTGTGGGAGGAGCCACAGGGGCAGTCAGAAGGGGGCGTGTCCAGACAGGCACATAGTTCACCACATTCATCCCCCCCTTTGTTTGAAAGAGTCCCCATGGGGCGAAGTTTCTTACAGGTCAAGTCTATCAGGTGGTCGAATCTGTCGCTGCGATCTACGTAGCACCGACTGTGATTGCACCGATGCCGGCAACATTGGTGATTGCACAGGAGACAGAGGTTGTGCTGGTTCCAGCTCACGCATGTGCGAGGCACCTGGTATATATGTGTCATGAGGAGTCTGTGTAGGGCCTGGTGAGTGCGGTGTCACCTCGGGTACAGGGTTTGTAGTTACCGGAGAGTGTTCAGGGTAGTGGTCTGCTGCACCTGCGGGCGCCAGGTCGCGGATGGAGACCGTGTCCTCCCGCCCATCAGGTAAGACCACGTAAGCATACTGGGGGTTCGCATGCAGAAGGTGAACCCTCTCGACCTGCGGGGAGTATTTATTGCTCCTCACATGGTTCCGGAGCAGCACTGGCCCTGGGGACATCAGCCAAACTGGTAGGGTGGTCCCAGTGACAGACTTCCTGGGAAAAGAGAATAGGAGTTCATGGGGGGGAGGCCGCCATCCGACCACCTGGGCCCTCCAAGGACTTGTGCTTGGCTCAATGATCCCCTCCCTGAGCAGCCGCTGCACCTCCGACTGAATGAAGGCCCTGTCCCCCGCACTGTACCTCCCGCTTTTAGTCACCACCGGTTTACAGTCGGGGTCAGGTTGGCGAACAGCGGTGGGGGAGGGACCTTGAGAGTGGAGAGACTGCAAGTGGTGTCGGTAGCGCAGCTGTCGTGTTGGATGGGATGTGTGTGTCGCTGTGTGTGTGTGGTCAGTAGTGATGAAGTCCCACAGAACTGAGGATTCCGGACACTGAGTGGTGGGAGGGGCCCGTTGTATGCCATAGTCACACTTTCAAGACAGCTCTGGAAGTCCAGCCCCAATAACACAGGTGCGCACAGTTTAGGCATGACCAGTAGTGCAAAGTTCCGATATTCTGTGCCCTGCACCACCAATGTCGCTACACAACCCCCCCGGATGTCTGTGGAATGCGACCCAGAAACCAAATGGATCTTCTGACTTACTGGCCATGTTGCGAGTCCGCAGTGTTGCACTGTGTCCGGGTGAATAAAACTCTTAGTGCTGCCCGTGTCAAACAGGCATCTAGTCCTGTGCCCCTCCACTCGGATGTCCATCATGGACCTTGCAAGCGGGTGGGGGGCGCTTTGGTCGAGGGTTACAGTGGCCAGAGTTGAGCCGTCGGGGTACCCGGTAAGCATCGGAGGGTCGGGGGCGGGGCGTGCTGACGCCGACAAAGATGGCCGCCCACATCCGGGCATGCAAGATGGCGGCCCCCACGTTTCACCCACAGCGCTGCACTCCGCTCGCAGTTTAAACTTACAGACCTTGGCGAAATGGCCCCGCTTTCCGCAGCTGGAGCAGGTCGCTTCTCGCGCTGGACAGTGTTGTCGAGAGTGCTTTTTGTGGCCACAGAAATAACAAAGCACAGGCTTCTGACGGGCCACCGCCATGGTCGGGTTTGGGGAGCTCGTGGAATCGTGACTGGTAGCGGCGATTTCGCTCGCGGGAGCCGGCGGTGGCAGGGTCTGAGGCGTCCACGGAACCGGCGGGGAATCACGCGACTGGACAGCATCAGCGTAGTGCAGCGCAGCTTCCAGAGTGTTGGCCGCCTCGATCGCCGAGCGTAAGGTAAGATCGGAGTGTTCCAGCAGCCGCTGGCGCATGTACACTGACCTCAGTCCCGTCACAAAGGCGTCTCGCACTAGCAGCTCCGCATGCTGTTCTGCCATGAGCGTCTTGCAGTCACAAGCTCGGACGAGTGTCTGTAGTGCTCGGAGAAACTCGGCGCTCGATTCTCCAGGCCGCTGTCGCCGGGTAGCTAAGCGATGTCTTGCGTAGACGGTGTAGCCGCAGGTACTGTCTTTTGAGGGCGTCCAGTGCCCTTTCGTAGGTCGGCAGGTCCTGGATAATGGAATAAACTTTTGGGGTGACCCTCGAGAGGAGAATTCTGTGCATAACGGCCGGTTCAGTCGCACGAAGCTCCGCCAAGTATGATTGGAAGCATGCAAGCCAGTGTTCAAAAGCAAGAGCTGCGTCAGGGTCTTGAGGGTCCAAATCCAATCTTTCCGGATGTAAAACGGTTTCCATGTTTTAAAACTTTCAGTCAATAAAATTGATGCACCATCAATAACTCACTCTGAGTAAGGCGAGATATCGGCTTTTACTGACTGAAGAAGGAACCAGCAGTGAGTGACCACCATACTACATCCTGGAGACTGAGGCAGAGGATCAGACCTCGATCACCTTTATACAGGGGCCTGTGGGAGGAGCCACAGGAGCAGTCAGAAGGGGGCGTGTCCAGACAGGCACATAGTTCACCACACCCGTACAGGTATAATCTGCTTCCTTTGCTGAAGAGTTTTGAGTGAAACTGATCATTGTGAAAATACTGCCCTCTAACTTTTTGACATAAGGTAGATTGATGAAGCAGCTGAGGATGATTGGCCCTAGAACAATGTTCTGATGAAATCATGGAGCAACGTCCTGGGTTTGGGCTGATTGACACCCAACAACCACAGCCATATTCCCCTGTGTGAACTATACTGCAACTATTTAAGTATATCCTCATTGATGTCTACTGATTTTAGTTTTACCAAAGTTCCATGATGTCACACTTGGTGTAACACTGCCTTGATGCCATGGACAAGCAATCTCATTCTCACTTTGATCCAAGAGTGCATAAAATGAAGGAGTGCTGGCAAAATTCAAGATGAACGTTAGGGAGATGAATGGATCCATGGTCAACATCATATTCTGTAACTTTGCTGACGATTTAGGGTAGACTCCTCAGGCAGCAATTATCTGGATTGAATCTCTTCTACTTCAAGTGAATAGAACTACCTGAGCATTTTCCACATTGTCAGGCAGTTGTCAATGCTGTAAATTTACTGGAATACCTTCGCTCGAGATGATGTACTTCTAGAGCACAGGCCTTCAGCACTTAAGGCAAGTTATTGCCTAGTCCACAGCCTTTGTTGTATCCATTGCTTTCAGCCTTTTCTCCATATGAGCAGAGAGTAAATCAAATGGACCGAAGACCAGCTCCTGTGCTGGACGGGATCTCAGGAGGGAACTGAGATAGATCATTCACACAGTACTCTAGTTACAAATACCTTTGCCTTTACATTCACATGGCCGGCCCACTCGCATTTGAGAATGGAAAGTTCTTTGAAGCTGCCTCTTCCTATCAGCTGATGAATTGTCCACTAAGATTCATGCCTAGAAAATAAAATAAAAATAAGTAGCAAGTGCTGGCAGCATTTCACAGGTCAAGAAGCACCTGTGGACGGAGAAGCTGTTGACATTCCTGGAAACGGAAATACAAGTTGTTTTCAGTGAAAAGAATGGTGGTGGTGGTGGGGGGTGGGCTGTAAAACAAATATTGACAATGTTAGTTCAAATGGCTTAATGGGGACAATTGGCCACACAACACACACAAAATGCTGAAGGAACTCAGTAGGCCAGGCAGTGTCTATGGAAATTAATAAACAGTTGACATTTTGGGCCAAGACTCTTCTTCAGGACTAATACATTACCAGCATATTAAGGTTCTTTGTCTGTGTAATACGTTGTAAATGGTGGAGTTGTGATCATGACTATAGGAACAGAATAAGAAAAATTAAGTCAACATATGACAGGCAGAGATGGCTAGCTCTGACACAGCCAGAATGAAAATTGGATGATTTGCTCTTGACTTCTGCAGTCTGCAACATGTCCAGAGGAAAGATGACATGATGTTTCTTGAGCTTGTATTAGGCCCCATTGCAACGGCCCAGGAGATACACAGAGTAGGACCTTTGACTCACTGCTATGAACTGAAGTAGAGACGCTCCACAAAGTGATCATCGGGTTGCATTTGAGCTTTCTGATATCGAGGAGACCACATTGTGAGCACCAAATTCAGTACGCTGGATTGGGAGAGGCGCAAATAGATCACTGTTTCACCAGGAACTGTTTGGATCCCTGGATGGTGGGAAGGGAAGAGGTGAAAGGACAAATGTTGAAACCATGTCCCCTGCCCCCCACCGTAGTTGCATGGGGAAAGTGCTGTGCAATAGGAATGGAAGATTGAACCAGTGAGCTGTGAAAGGAGAGATTCCAACAGAAAGTCAGACTGAGGACTGGTTTCATAGACAAAAGACAGAGTGTAGGAATAAACAGATAATCTATAGGTGGGTAGCTGTGTCTGTTGGTAGGGGGAATCGGTACTATGAATCCAGCTGTTTACCATCTCTACCAGTGATTTGGACAAGAGGATCAACAGTAATAGATCCAAGTTTGCTGATCATATAAGGTTGGCCATGAGGAGGATGTGGAGCCATCCGGGGGTATAGAGTGGTTAAATGAATAGGCTAGGACATGGCAGATAAATCATAATGTGGACAATGACAGTTCGCACACTTGGGCAAATAAACAATCAATGGAACATTTTCTAAATGGTGAAATATTGAAAGTTCAAGACCTCAAGCATGGCACAAAGCCCATGATCTACCAGTCAGCAGTGATCTCTGGATACCTGTGCACAGCATGTATCTAAAGCACTGGAAAGGTATCACCAATGCCAGTGAAGGTGTTAACTCTGCTCTGAAGGTATTCAGGGTATTATACAAACACAAGTTGAGGACGTTTCTAGCAGTACAAGGCATGGAACCTGATCATGTTTCTACACTGCTTCTTCTCGCAGAGAAAACATGCTTACTGATTTCCTTTGAAGTTTCCTATTACAAGATATTAAAACGATATGCCTGGAGCTGTCAACTGTGATTATAGAGATGAATATGATAGTGGATATTCTACTGAAATTCATGAATTGAAGTACAAAGGTTCTGGAATCAAAAATCCACTATATCAACTTCTTCCAGCATGCCGCTGAAAACTTGATGATTGAATATCTATTTTTAACAATAGAACTCGATTTCCAAAAGTCTATAATATTTGCATATATAAATTATATCTGTGCATGAACACACCTTTGGGCTGTTCAAAACTCTGTTTCCTCTACAATAAGTAATAAGTGAATTTGTATTTATCTGATGTAACCATGGGAAATGCAAACTGGATCGGGAAAAAAAATGTACGTAGAGTCCAATACATTGTCCTTTACAATTTCACATTTCACTAAAAAGTTTTTGAAGTAGTTATGAGTTTCAACGTTTCTGTGAGAGAATTTAATCAAACCTTTCTTTCTTTCTTATGAGCGTATTGGCTTTTTGCTTGCTGGAACAGGCATGGAGAGACAATTCAAATGCCTAATAATTAATTGTGGCATCTTCTATTTTTCATCAATGCTATTTTTAACAATCTTTCCTAGTCTTAAACTCTGGTGCTACTTCCCATCAGGTTAAAACCATTGTTTGTTTTCATAAGTTCTTCCCACTCTCCCGAAAAGGGAATGACCTTGAAAGTTTTACACTTGGACTGTTCTTATGATTGTGGTTATGACGACCAAATCATTCTTTTTGATATTCTCTTCTGAGATTTAGCCTGTAATCTGGATCAAGGATAATTGTCCTTCCTCTGAGGGAAAGATGCCTGTGGGTGAATTCTTGTAACATGGGGTGGCCAATGCACTACCACATGGGCTGGAAACAGAAAGATCTTGGTCCAGTGGCAAGGAGGTCCAAGGGAAATGGAGACCAGGCTGTGTTGCACATACTCAGAACATAAATACATGTATGTGTGCATGTAGACACACACACACACACTTTTCCTTCTCCCATTAATCATCCTCCCCCACACAGCCCATACAGACACAGTAATCATACCATATGCCATTGGCGCATTGTAATCTCCTAGTCTATGGACTGTTTAGTGGGTCTCAGCATTTCACTTTCTGGCTAATGGTGACAAGTTCATCCTCACTCAGTTATCATCACATACAATAACTCTTAACTCAGGAGCCTGCCTCCCACACTCCTCATTAATGCAAAAATCCTTTAGCTTCATGTTCTTCTTAAACTCAAGTTCTCTCTGTTCCTGCACTTCTCTTAAACCTGAGTACAAAACATCCGAAGCCACCCCAGGGTGAGTACTCAGGGAGTGTGCACACCAGCTCACTGATGTCTTCATGGACACCTCCAACACTTCACTCATCCAAGCTGCTGTTCCCACACGATTCAAATCAGCCAACATCATCCGTGTACCAAAAAACTCTACAGTTTCAGAACTAAATGACTTCAGCCTGGTAGCACTGATGCCAAAGAAGTGCTTTGAACGGCTGGCGATGATACACATGAAAACCGCCATTCCTGCCGCACTAAACACTCACCAATATGCTCATCAACAGAACCACTACATCAGAATCAGGTTTAACATCACCGGCGTATGTCATGAAATTTGTTGTCCTTGCGACAGCAACACAATGCAATACATAATAAAAATTATTAATCGTACATATTAAATCATAAAATAAAATGAGTAGTGCAAAAACAGAAAAAGAAGTATTGAGGTCATGTTTGTGGGTTTAATGTCCATTCAGAAGTCGGATGGCAGAGGGGAAGAAGCTGTTCCTGAATCACTGAGTGTGTGCCTTCAGGCTCCTGTACCTCCTTCCTGAGGGTAGCAATGAGAAGGGGGCCTCTCCTGGGTGATGGGGGTCCTTAATGATGGATGCTGCCTTTCTGAAGCCTCACTCATGCACCTGGCCCTGACACACCCAGAAAACAAGGACACTTATGTCAGATTGCTGTTTCTTGATTTTGGTTCAACACTCAACACTATTGTCTCACTGTGCCAGAGCAGGTCTGCCAGATGGAATTTCTCCCTTCGCCCCTCCTCCAGTAGCCCCAGAATTCTCATCCTCCTCGTCTGGCAAAGCTGACGTTATGCTTATCGGGTGAACATGCTCAGTAGATGGGGGGATGGGAGGACTGCCAGCTCCTGGAAAGTGGTTAGTCGTTGATTGGATTTGTTGTGCAATGCCCTTGGGATCTTATTGTGAGGAATATATTTGTCCTTGTGAAGAAGCATGTGAATTACTGTATTTTGTTTTTTTGTGTAACTGTTCATGTGCAGGGTAATAATCCTCCACCTGCCTCCCACATTCCAAAGGATGGACTTTCCCTTTTCTCCTAGAGTGAAGAGGAGATTCTTTCTTAAAAGTCTTTGTTTTAGTGTAAGTGAAGAGGGAGAGAGAGAGAGAGAGAGAGAATGTGCATAACTTCAGAGCTGTAGTTCTAAAGGTCTGATGCTACATATCTGTATTTAACCTTTTTCAATTTTACTATTTTTCCAACTTTTTCTGAAAGCTTTCCACCCTTGGCACACAGTAAGAACCTCTGCACTGAATGCACTATTGCGGCCTGCTATCTGGTATTTTACAGTCCACACCTTCAAAAGGGTTCACTGAAAACCAATGGTGCAACACTGACAGACCTAGATGAGCAAACTCTTTCCTTGTCTAAGTACACCACAGTGCACTGGGCATTGGACTTCCAAACCAACAGACATCAGTTCGTCAGAAAGCACAACCGTGCCTCCCTTCCCGTCACCCTCGGGTGTCCCCAGGGCTGTGTGCATCCTAACATGGTGCAGAATTTGTACCGCAGTGGACAGGAAGACTTTACAATGGGTAGTCAAAACTGCCTAACACATCACTGCACCAGCCAACCCACCATCAAGAACATACAGTATACAAACAAAGGTCCAGTGAAAAAGGCCAGCAGTATTATGAAATATCACACTCACCCTGCTCATGTGGTGTTTGCCCCACTCCATCCGTAAGGAGCTATACAGTATCCAGACCAGGACACCAGAATCGAAACCTATTACTTCCCCCAAGCAGTAAGGCTGATCAACAGCTCCACCCACTAACCCACCTCACCACACCCCCTACTGCCTCTACTTTTCATTTCCTGCCAGAGTCATCTTATGTACAGTCACTCCTGTACCTCATATCACTTTATGTATACATAAACTATCTCATGTATTTATATTAATTGTGGGCTCTTTGTTAAATGTGTTCTTTATCTTAGTGTGTTTTTTTAATGTGCTATGCCAGAGCTGGGGTAACAATTATTTCGTTCTCCTTTACCCTTCTGAACTGGAAATTAAATTAAACAACTATGAAGGCCAATTAATTTCAAACCTTAGAAAATGTATGGAAATTTTCTAGCAGATACTGATTCAGATTTGTTTATCACTTGTACTCTACATTGAAATGCATCACTTGTGTTAACAACTAACAGACTCAAGGATGCTCTGGGGGCAGCCCACAAAGTGTCGCCACACATTCGGGCAGCAACATAGTATGCCCACAACGTTCAACACAAGCAACAACGTTGTTGACCTTCAACCATGGAACATCTGGTGCTTGAGTTCCAGTTTTGCATGGACCTCCGATCCTGGTGGCAATTGCTTCTTCTACTACATTGTTGTTGAGTGAGAGAGAGCAATTTCGCAATAGGTTGAGAAATTGGATGGTCCATACTCAGTGGCAATTGGGGAGGTGTTTGTGGGGTCAGACAAGGGGAGTGATAGGAAAGAAACCATTGAGTTCTTGGCTGGGGCCAAGATGAAGGAGAGGCCCACACAAACAATGTTAATAGCTGCTATCAATCTCAGTGTCGAAGAACTCCAGAAACTTTTTGCACCTGTTATTGATGGTAAAGATGCAAGGAATATGGGCTCAGTGTTTGACAAGGAAAATCCAACCCTACTCTTTAAAACTCTGAAGTCTTGGGTTAACTAATTCCAAAACCTGTTCTTTATGTTACAACACATAACCTTGAACGTGTCAAAGTCAATAGTACCCTTCAGACTTTGAATTTTAATGGTTCTTATGTGCCTTTATTGGATGATAGATTACATGCTTTGATTTTAATGTATTTTGTGCTTCAGGATTATTGGTTACTTCGAGCCTCTTTCAAGTAATATACACACAGCACTCACTCACCACCTTCCCAAGGGAAAATATTGGTGCCATAAATACATCAGTGTATCTGTATTTATCCTTATTAATCAGTCAGGCAGATGTTGGGCTCCAAGCACATGCATAAATAGGTCGAGGAGGCACAGCAGACTCTACAGAATCTGCACAGGTTTTCATGTGCTCGCTGCTGGCATTCAGCTTCATCTCTCCTCTCTCCATCAATAGTTTCTAGATTGCCAGACTGATTCTTTCGCCAGATCAGAAGACTCAATATTGTAAATCCCTCTCCGTCCTAAACTCTGTTCCCTAGCCACGTTGTCTGAGCCCTTTCCAGATAGCTCACAAGTGCTTTTGTATCCAGCTCTGGAAAGCTTGAGGCTCGATACCTATGCCAACCTTAGGAACATCTCCTGCCTTTGCCCGTGTCTGGGCTTGATGCATCTTTATTCTTCACTCTTAGCTGGCCTTCCACTTTCTACTCTCCATAAACTTGAAGGATTCTGATGCGGCTTTCCAACCGAGAACCTCATATGGCAAAGGTGGAGAAGATAAGGGTGTGTAGAATCCAGATCCTGATTCCCAAACATTTTGCTTGTCCAGGAAGAACATCCCTGCACCTCATTGTCTGCCTGCACTGCACTTTCTCTGTAACACGATATTCTGTATTCTTTCTGTCTTGAATTATGCACGGCATGATTCGTCTAGATGGCACAGAAAGCAAAAGGTTTTCACTATAACTTGATATAGGTGACAATAATAAACCAATTACTAAGTTCAAGTAAAAGGTAGAAATGTGCTCTGCTGCTACATAAGATGTCTCCAGTATTGTTTTAAGGACTGGCCAGTCAAAATAGGCAGAGTGTGCATACTATTTACTGTGACCAACTACAGCTGAAAATGAGTCGTGCAGCCAGTGTAATGCTTCAGTTTGCACGATGAAGTAATTTCTTTCTGTAGCAAGCTAAAAACCTGAGATGATATGCAGTTTTTTTTTTACAAAATATCTTTATTACAAATTCAGTGCCAGAATGTATACAAACCAGTGACTAGCTTAATTACTACACATCTACTAGACAAACGACATTAAACTAAAATGTTTACATCGCTGTCAATGATGGTGCTAATCCCCCACGGAGCCCAATGGTCCCGTAACGCCTCTGTGGTCACCGTGGACAGTGCGTGTTCCCTCTCAATTGTTACCCGGGCATGGACATACCCCCTAAATATTGCCAGACAGTCTACCCAGGCAGATCCATCCGCCAGTCGTTTCCAGGACCCACAGATAGCTGTTTTCGTCAGCCTCAGGAGCAAGTTGACAAGGACATCCTCATCCCTCCATGCCCCACTCCTGATATGCAGTTGGGTATTGCTGAGGTGTCTGAAATACCCCACTCTGTCAGTTTCAAACTGCAAGCCATTTGACAAGAAGGGATGATCAGCTAGTTTTTAATTCCTTCTCCTTCAGCCACCCCTCCTTCCCTGGTGTGTATTATTGAATTAAAGCATATTTTATAAAACACATTCTCAATTATTAGTTCTATGTATCTTCTATGTAAACTTCTCAAATTAACTATTTAAAAATGGAGGCAATTTAGTTCATGTTCAAGCAACAAAGACAAGATTTCCTTCTCCACTCACATTTAGTATACAAGGCTCCCATTTTCTTACCCAGCATTCCCTCTTCTACCTTGGTGCGCATGCCCAATAACAGGGGAATTGAACATTCCAATTAAATGCCTACATGGCCCAAAGGAACAGAACTCAACAATCTCCCATCCTTTTAATGTGCATAAGAAGTGTACATGGGTTTAGATGTTTTACTTTTATCTCTAGTTGTTAGGCCCGATGTATTTCTTAAGATATCCTATACCCTCACTTAGGATATTGGGACCAGTTCTAACCCTCGATGTTAATATAGTTCTTAAGGTATCAAATGCCTTCACTAAAGTGCCTTCAGAAGCACAAGAGCTGGTGCTCCCTTTGTGAGATAGTCAGCTATTCGTTCTTTTGTAATTGACCATAGCAGGTGATCAGTTTTCTGTATGTGGACATGTTCTTTGATGCTGCTTATCTCTAGACGAAGACTTTTCTCTGTAACTGACTTGGTGGATTTGATGGCATCAACTGGAGTGTAGTTGCCTGTGACATGTTATTTGTAGACATGTAATTCGGTATCTTTGGGCCACCACGGAAAAGCTCAGAATAGGGTGTGGGCAGGAAAACAGTGGTGTCAATACCTTCAGACGTTGCAAGATTCTCTTCTGCCAGCGTACTGTGTACAACTTCGGATCCTTTTTGTCTGCAACTGACAACAGAAAGGTGAAAATCTTCCCTCTTCTCCCATTGGTACAATAAGATGATCCCCTTGAGTCCCTCCATCAGGGAGATTACCCAGTGAGGCATCACTGAAGACAACAAGCCTCAGTGAACCATCTTTTCCAGCCTGTTGAAACTTAAAGCCTACTTTTTCAGATGGAATTCTGCACATTGTCTTGTTTGCGTCATGTAAAATTTGTACTGGATACAAAGCTACAGGCATCAAACTTGATGTCCTGTCTGCTCTACCTTGCCACACATAGAATCTGACCTACCTCTAAGCTGAGTTGCTCCACGTCAGTGTCACTGAAGGGTGCATCCCGTTGTGTGGCACGTGAGGATTCCATTGTCTGAAGATTCCTGATTTAGTTCCACTGTTTGGTGCAGTTATACTATTCCATCACCACCATGGATGTTTCGGTAATTGCATCCCCCCCCCACTTCACCTTACCCATTCCTGTTTCCCTCTTATCTCCTTACCTGCCCAGCACCTCCCTCTATTGCTCCCTGCTCTTCCCTTTTCTCCATGGTCTCCTACCCTTTCCTATCAGATTCCCCCTTCTCCAACCCTTTTTCTCCTTCACTTGTTAGCCCCCCAGCTCTTTGCTTCACTCTTCCCCTCTCCCAGTGTCACCCATCACCTGCAACCTTGTACTTCTTCCTCTTGCTCTAACTTCTCATCTTTTTTGTCCAGTCCTGAAGAAGGGTCTTGACCCGAAGCATCTCTTTTCCATAGACACTGCCTGGCCTGTCGAGTTCCTCCGGCATTTTGTGAGTGGTGCAAGGACAGAGTATGTATCCCTACATAGCAGAATCTGTCATGCTCCTCATGTCTAACCTGGACGGCTGACTTTAGCTGAGGGATGACTGTTGTTTGTGCACCTCCCCAACTGAACTCATCTACAAGTATTCCAATCACATGACATTCTGAACCTTGCCAGTAAAAAACAGTTAGTTCTACTTGGCCATCTTTCCACCTGTTTTCAACATTATTTCATTGACTCTCTTATGCCAGTAGAGTAATGCACCCAGTAGACTATACACCCACTGTCTGAGTTTCCACAGTGTCCCTTCACTTCTGGCTTTAGGCAGGGGTTGAATGGAAATGTCATGTGGCAGCTCCATTCCCTGTAAGAATATGGATTTTATGTCCGTGCAATGGGGTTACCAATGATTTTGACCTATCACTCTGAGAAGTTGTCAGAGGGACTCTGATGCACTTGTTGGTGAGTCTTTTTTGAGATCTTTTGTGTTCAGTTCTTCAAAACCTCTAGCCCCCAGGCCAAGGCTTGCTTTTGGTGTAATTCCTGTCAGGGTTTCTTTCATGGTGGACACTCATCTTGTAGACCCTGTCTTTTGGCCAGTGCCTCTGACTTCCTGAAACATTCAATTAGTTCTCCAAGTACTGATTTCACCCTGTTTTGCAGATTGAAATGACACCTTAGATACTAGGCCATCTTCATCTTAAATTTCTCAGATGGTCCACCCAGATCTATACTTGATTCATTATGAGGCCTGTCTACATGTGACATGTCAACTGACCGTGTAGTGACTGTGGCTGGTTCGAGGTCATTCAACTTGTACCAACTTTTGTTTCTCCCAGTGGCGTTACCTGCTTGTCCTAAAACTTCAGCTTTATATGAGATACTATTGCCTTGTTCTACAAATCTCACAGTTTGCCTGTTTTAAGACTGAAATGTCCTTGTTGTCTCTACACCTGTGATGACTTTTGTCCAAGTAAGTCTGTTGAGTCCCCAACTGCACTCTCCTCATCCCTGTCTGTGCTATGTGACACTGTATCAGGTAAGTGCTCTATGTAGTCTAGAATAATGCATTCTCACACATGTACCTCCATGTCACGCGAATACCACAGCTCCATCCTGGCCAATGACAACTCCAGGAGCTTTCCATTCTGTACAGCCTGCTCCTTTGTAATTCACTTTGTCCACTATTTCATCTGTAGGACTGTGCTCTCAAAGCTCTTCGAATTCTCTCTGAACACTCTGCTTCAGTGAAAGCCTTCCTTAATTCATGCAGTGCTGAATTGTGTTTCCCAACTCACTCACTTGTAGTACCCTCTAGAGTAGGTGGCCTGTCAACCTGTACAGAGGGAAGATTTGGATTCTGGCCAAACACCAACAGATGCGGGCTATAGTCATGTACATTATGTATGGTATTATTCACCATAAGGACCCAGTCCAGGACTGGGTTCCAATCACAGCCATTGCTTTTCTTTACTTTCAGCATTATTTCACTGAGCATCTGAATGTGTCGCTCAAGAAATCCATTACTTCAAGGATTATATGCCGCTGTTGTCTTTGTTTCAATGTTAAAGTTTTCTGCCATATCTCAGAATTCCCCATTATTAAATTCACTACCATGATCACTAAACACTTTCCAAGGTGGGCCAGGAATGGATGAAGTTTTTTCCTATCTCTGAGGGTATCTTTGTGTTTACAGTGCTCTTAAGCACTGAAACATCTGAATTCATCAATGATGTGGAGATACTACACTCAATAGGTTTCAATGGGTACATTTAATGTCAGGGAAACGTGGACAATGTACACCCGGACATTCTTTTTCATTTTTGTGTCACTGCACTCCTTGCTCCAGTTCATGTTGGTCTCCGGCTCCTGTTCCATTGTAAATGCTAGTGGCAAACCAACCGCAGGCTTGGGCTTGGGCTTTCCGAATGTCTGGCATGTCTCACAGCTGACGACTATCTGCTTTAGAATGGAAAAATAATCTGCATTTGGTTCATGGGACTCCTGAGCAGTTTCTGAAGTCAACCAGGCAAAGTGTGTCCAAACTGCTTGTGAAGCTTGAGCAACACTTTTGTCATCTGGGTTCATCTTCTCTGTGAGTTATGACTTCATTGTCACATTGATTTTCAGTAATGTCTTTATCTAGAATGTTCACACAGTAACGTACAGAGCTGGTGAGCTGAAGACACACTGGCTGTTGAAACATCGTTGCTTGGTCATAAGTTATAGGAGCAGAATTAGGCCATTTAACCTGTCAAGCCTGCATTGCCATTTCACCTTGGCTGATCTATTTTTCCTGTCAGACCCAATCTCCGGCTTTCCTCCTATATCCCTTTGTACCCTGACCAATCAAGGATCTATCAACCTCTGCCTTAAGTATATGTAAAAATGGCCTCCACGCCTGCCTGTGGTAATGAATTCCACAGATTCACCACTCTCTGGCTAAAGAAATTCCTCCTCATCTCCATTATAAAAGTACACCCCCTCTTTTCTGAGGCTGTGTCCACCTGACCTAGACTCTCCCACAGTTGGAAACATCCTCTCCACATCAATTCTATTAAGGCCTTTCAATGTTCGGTAGGTTTCAATTAGGTTACCCCTCATTCTTCTGAATTCTAGTAAGTACAGACCTACAGCCATCGAACACTCTTCATATGACAAGCTGTTCAATCCTGGAATCGTCTTTGTGAACCTCCTTTGAACCCTTTCCATTGTCAGCACATCCTTTCTAAGATAAGAGGCCCAAAACTGCTCACAATACTCCAAGTGAGGCCTCACCAGTGCTTAATAAAGCCTCAACATTATATCCTTGCTTTTATATTCTAATCTTCTTGAAATGAATGCTAACATTGCATTTGCCTTCCTCACTATAGACTAAACCTATAAATTAACCTTCAGTGAGTTCTGCACAAGGACTCCCAAGTCCCTTTGCATCTCAGATTTATGAATTTTATCTCCATTTAGAAAATAATCTACCCTTTTATTTCTTCTACCAGAGTGCATGACTGTACACTTCCCAACACTGTAATCCATCTGCCATTTCTTTGTCCATTCTCCTAATCTTTCTAAGTCCTTCTGTGGTCTAACTACTTCCACAGAACTACCTGCCTCTCCACCTATTTTCATATCGTCCTCAGACTTTGCAACAAAGCCATCAATTCCATCATCCAAGTCATTGACATACAATGTAGAAAGAAGCTGTTCCAACACAGACTCCTGTGGAACACCACTAGTCACTGGCAGTCAACCAGAAAAGGCTCCCTTTATTCTCAATCTTCACCTCCTGCCAATCAGCAACAGCTTTATTCATGCAAAAATCTTTCCTGTAGTACCATGGGCTTATAGCTTAGTAAGCAGCCTCATGCGTGGCATCTTATCAAAGGCCTTCTGAAAATCCAAGTACATAATATCAGCCGATTCTCCTTTGTCTATCCTGCTTGTTATTTCTTCAAAGAATTCCAACAGATTTGTCAGGCAGGTTTTTCCCTTGAGGAAACCACACTGACAGCTGCGTATTTTACCATGTGCCTCCAAGTACCCCGAAACCACTTCCTTAATAATCAACTCCAATATCTCGCCAATCATTGAGGCCAGACTAACCGGCCTATAATTTCTTTCTTCTGCCTCTCTCCCTTCTTGTAGAGTGAAGTGACATTTGCAATTTTCCAGTCTTCTGGATCCATTCCAGAACCTAGAGATTCATGAAAGATCATTAATAATATATCCACAATTTCTTCAACCACCTCTTTCAGAACGCTGGGGTGTACACCATCTGGCCCAGGTGACTTATCTGCTTTCAGACCTTCAGTTTCCCAAGAACCTTTTCCCTTGTAATAGCAACTTCAACACACTTCATGCCCCCGGCACTCTGGAACTTCCACCATACTGCTAGTGTCTTCCACAATGAAAGCTGATGCAAAATACTTATTGAGTTCTCCTGCCCTTTCCTTGTCCCTCATTACTACATCTCCAGCATCGTTTTCCAGCGGTCTGATAGCCACTCTCAGCTCTCTTTTACTCTTTATGTATCTGAAGAAACTTTTGATATCCTCTTTAATATTATTGGCTAGCTTACTTTCATATTCTGTCTTTTCCTACTTAATGACTTTTTAGTTGCCTTCTGTCGGTTTTTAAAAGCTTTTGAATCCTCTAACATCCCTTTAATTTTTGATCTGTTTTCTGCTCTCTCTTGGCTTTTTTGTTGACTTTAACTTATTTTGGAGATACTGATCACAATTCTATCTCCTTTACCATAGCATTGGAGAGAAATAGGAACAGACAAGTTAGGAAAGCAAACACGAGAAAATCTGCAGATGCTGGAAATTCAAGCAACGCACACAAGTTGTGTGTGTTGTTTGAAGTTAGGAAAGCGTTTAATTGTAGTAAGGGGAAATATGAAGCTATCAGGCAGGAAATTGGAAGGATAAATTGGGAACAGATGTTCTCAGGGAAATGTATGGCAAAAATGTGGCAAATGTTCAGAGGATATTTGAGTGGCATTCTGCATAAGTGCACTCCAGTGAGATGGGGAAAGGATTGGTGGATACAGGAACTGCGGTGTACAAAGGCTGTTGAAAATCTAGAAAAGTTTACAAAAGGTTCAGAAAAACTTGATAATGATAGAGATCTAGAAGATTATAAGGCTAGCAGGAAGGAGCTTAAAAAATGAAATCTGGTGTGAAAAGGGGCCATGAGAAGACCTTGGTGAGCAGGATTAAAGAAATCCCCAAGGCATTCTATAAGTAGAATGTTTCTATGTTCTAAGTATGTGAAGAACAAGAGGATAAGACATGAGAGAATAGGACCAATGAAGTGTGACAGTGGGAAAGTGTGTATGGAACCGGAGGAGATAGCAGAGGTACTTAATGAATACTTTGCTTCAGTATTCACTACGGAAAAAGGATTTTTGCAATTGTAAAGATGACTTACAGCAGATTGAAAAGCTTAAGCATGTAGACATTAAGAAAGAGAATGTGCTGGAACTTTTGGAAAGCATCAAGTTGAATAAGTCTCTGGGACGGGACGAGATGTATCCCAGGCTATTGTAAGAGGTGAGGGAGGAGACTGCTGAGCTTCTGGCATTGATCTTTGCATCATCAATGGGGACAGGAGAGGTTCCAGAGGATTGGAGGGTTGAAGATTTGCTGATGACACAAAGGTTTGGGGTTTTGTGGATAGTGTGGAATGTTGTCAGATGTTACAGCGGGACATTGATTGGATGCAAAACTGGGCTGAGAAGTGGCAGATTGAGTTCAACCCAGATAAGTGTGAGATGGTTCATTTTGGTAGGTCAAATATGATGGCAGAATATAATATTAATGGTAAGACTTGGCAGTGTAGAGGATCAGAGGGATCTCGGGGTCCGAGTCCATAGGACTCGCAAAGCTGCTGCACAGGTTGACTCTGGTTAAGAAAGCTTACAGTGCATTGGCCTTCATCAATTGTGGAATTGAATTTAGGAGCCGAGAGGTAATGTTGTAGCTATATAGGACCCTGGTCAGATCCCACTTGGAGTACAAAGCTCAGTTCTGGTCACCTCACTACAGAAAGGATGTAGAAACTGTAGAAAGGGTGCAGAGCAGATTTACATGGATGTTGCCTGGATTGGGAAGTATGCCTTATGAGAATAGGTTGTGTGAACTTGACCTTTTCTCCTTGGAGCGGCGGAGGATGAGAGGACACCTGATAGAGGTGTATAAGATGATGAGAGGCACTGATTGTGTGGATAGTCAGAGGCTTTCCCAGCGCTGAAATGGCTAACATGAGAGGGCACGGTTTTAGGATGCTTAAAAGCAGGTACAGAGGAGATGTCAGAGGTAAGTTTTTTATGCAGAGCGTGATGAATGCGTGGAATAGGCTGACAGCAACGGTGGTGGAGGAGGATACGATAGGGTCTTTTAAGAGACTCCTGGATAGGTACATGGAGCTTAGAAAATTAGAGGGCTATGGGTAACCCTAGGTAATTTCTAAAGTAAGTACATGTTTGGCACAGCATTGTGGGCTGAAGGGCTTGCATTGTGCTGTAGGTTTTCTATGTTTCTCTTGTTAGCTACAGTTGTGTCATCTTGCCTTTAGAATATTTCTTCCTCTTTTAGATGTATATACTGTATCCTCTGCCTTCCAAATTGCTTACAGAAATTCCAGCCACTTCTGCTCTGCCGTCATCCTTGCCAGTGTTTTTTCCAGTCAATTCTGGCCAACTCCTCTCTCATGCCTCTGTAATTCCCTTTACTTCACAGTAATACTAATACATCAGATTTTAGCTTCTCCTCAAAATTCAGGGTGAATTTGATCATTTGCCCCTAAGGATTCTTGGACCTCAAGTTCTGTAATCAATTCTGGTTCATTGCTCGACACCCAGTCCCACTATGGGATCAGCTATCACTAGAGAATAGATGATCCCCTAGTAGACTCAACCATGGACTGCTCCAAAAAGCCATTTCTTAGGCATTCTGGAAGTTCCTCCTCGTGATCCAGCACCAATCTGATTTTCCCAATCTACGTGCGTATTGAAATCACGCATGACTATTGTAACATTGCCCTTCTGGCATGCATTTTCTATCTCCCATTGGAATTTGTAGACCACATCCTTAGTACTGTTTGGGCTTCTGTATATAACTCCTGTCAGGGTCTTTTTACCCTTGTAGTTCCTTAGTTCTACCCATAATGATTCAACACCTTCCAACCCTATGTCACCTCTTTCCAATGATTTGATTTCATTTTTTTACCAACAGAGCCACGCCACCCCCTCTTTCTACCTGCCTGTCCTTTTGATACAATGTGTAGCCTTGAACGTTAAGCTTCCAGCTATAATACTTCAGCCACGATTCAATGATACCTACAACAACATATGTGCCAATCTGTATCTGTGCTACAACTTCATCCAGTTTATTCCATATACTGTGTGCATTCATATATAACACCTTCAGTCCTGTGTTCACTCTCTTCGATTTTGTCTGCCTTCTACATTGCAACTCATCCTCTTGACTGCAATTTTGCCCCATCATCAGCCTGTCCTTGGTAGGAGTCTCACCACACACTGCTTTTGCTTACAAACCATCTACCTCATCCTCAGCACTATCACTTTGATTTCTGTCCCCATGCCAAATTTGTTGAAACCCTCCCAAACAAGTCTAGCAATTGCCGTATCCAGTACTGCCCCTGCTTTCTTTTGAAAAGTTTTATTGAAGAGTAATGGAATGTTCACTGGTACCACTTCCATTTCAATGCAACATTTGTCTGCCCTATTTTTGCAGGAATTTTCACCCTTTTGGTAGAACGTACAATCTTCCCATCTCCAAATTTGAATACTTTGTTACTGAGTGTGTCTGTGTACACCAGTTTATGTACTTCATTCTGGTTTCGTTCACTTATATAGCTCTCAAATCATTTTTCTCCACACATTGTGATTGTGCATGCTGCTATCAACAGCAGCAGATCCTAGAGATTCTATTATCAAAATCTCTGCCTCAGATCTCTCTGCATTAGTAAGTGATTCCTTCACAGACAATGTTATCTGGTACTCCTCTATGTTTTCAGATTTGTTATTTTCTTCAGTTCGGTGAGGACAGTTTTTTGCCCAGTGGTATGTACTCTAACAGCACACTTTGATCTTCTGCCATACTTGTTTAATGGATTTGTGCCCTTGTCTTGTCATTCTGGGCGCTACATATACTATTCTCTTTTCTGCTCAGTAAAATACGTTGTTTCCTGATTCAAATTAATTTTGACTTTGTTTTAGTGGCCTTTTCTCCAAAAATTATCCTCAGTGCCAATTTTATAGGTACAAACGTATATTCCGTACATGCAGTTATCACCAGCTGTCTGAACTTCATGTCTAGACATGTAGCATACAACAATTTGAAAGCTTCAGGAAGATCCATCTTGTATTTACACATGCAACTGTACTGTTGTTCAAAATCAATAGTATAATCAGCCATATTTGTAGAATTGGCTTTGGAAATTCTGTCAAAGTCTGAATATTCCTCGTAAATCTGATCTATTTCTTCCTTCAGAAAAACTGAGTCAGCTGCATTTGTTAGTGTAGTCATACCATCAAGTCTTCCACCAAGATTCCCTCTCTCGCTCTGCACAGGCCTGCTGCTTCTTCTCAAACTCATCAACACGACTCAATATTCAGTTTCATCTTTCCAGCTTTCATAAGGTTTGCTCTTGTCGAATGCCGGTGGGATCCTCTGCTACCTATGTTAATGTTCGAACAACAAAGGCAAGATTTTATTTTGGTTTAACTTTACTCTCTCTGTTCACATTTAGTACACAAAGCAGGCATTTTCTCACCCAGTGCCCCCTCTTCCACCTCCGTGCACAGCCATTTTACGTAGCCCAAATGAACAGAACACAACAATTTTGGATCCAAATGTCAGAGAACACAATTGTTAGTCTTTAGTTTATTGACTACAACTCCACTGTCAGTACTATAATTCCAAGCTAACTCACCCCCAAGCTCCTAAACCTGGCACTCAACACCTACCTCTGCAAATGGATCTTTCACTTCCTCACAATGGACCACAATCAATAAGGATAGGCAGCAGCATTTCTGCCATGATTATTCTCAAAACTGTTGCTGCACCAGGCTGTGTCCTCAACCCCCTATACACTCACGACTGTGCGGTCAGATCCTGCTAGAACTCCATCTATGAGCTTGCAATGAAGTGAGCCACATCTCAAATAATGATACAGCAGAGAACAGGAAAGAGATGGAGAGCCTAATGACATGGCATCATGACAACAACCTTTCCCTCAATGACAACAAAACAAACAAACTGGTTGTTAAGTGGTGACATGCATGCTCCTGTCTGCATCAATGGTGCCAAGGGTAAGAAGGTAGGGAGCTTTAAGTTCCTAGGAGTAAACGTCAGCAGTGTTCCAACCACATCCATGCCATTGCCAAGGAAGTGCCTCTGCTTCCTCAAGACACTCAAGAAATTTGACATGTCCACAGTGGCACTTACCAATTTTTACTGATGCACACTATCCAGATGCATCGTGGCTTGGCACGGCAACTGCAGGAAGCTGCAAAGAGTTGTGAGCACAGCTCAGCACATCACCCTCCCCCCACGGACTCTGTCTAAACTTCTCATTGCCTCAATAAAGAAACCAGCATAGCCCAGGAACCCAACCACCCCAGACATTCTCTCTTACACCCCGTCCCAATCAGGCAGAAAATATAAAAGCCTGGAAGTAAATGCAACCTGGCTCAAAGACACCTTCTGTCCCAGTGTTATTGAAAGGTTCTCTTGTATGATAAGACCTGACAATCTACCTCATAGTGATCTTGCACCTTATTGCCTACCTGCACTGTACTTTCTCTGTACAGTAAAACTTTATTCTACACTTTGTTTTTTTTTTAACCTTGCAGTACCTCAATGCAGTATTGTAATGAATTGATCTGTATGGATGGTATTCAAGACAAGTTTTTGACATACCTGGGGACATGTGACAATAATAAATCAATTTGACAATTATCAGATTTTACAGCTGTGGGAAATGATAACATAAGCCACTGCTTACACCACATTAAAATCTCCTGAGACTTTTACACCATTTTGTAGTCGTAGAATATCCCATGACAAGTGGCAAGACTGAGTTTGTAGAATTAAACCCGTTAGACTGTTACAGAAAAGTACTGATGTATAAATGTACAGGGATTGAAAGAGCAATGATTTTTAGAGATCTATGATTATCATTGGATATCATAACGCACCATCATCCAGGACATGCCCTCTTCTCATTACTACCACCAGGGAGGAGGTACAGGAACCTGAAGACCCACACTCAATGTTTTAGGAGCAGCTTCTTCCCCTCCACCATCAGATTTCTGAACGGTCCAGGAACCCGTGGGCACTATCTCACTGTTTTGCTGTCTTCGTCCAGTATTTCTCATGTAACTTATAGTAATTTTTTATATATTGCACTATAGCGTTGCCACAAAACCACAATCTTCACAATGTGTCTGATAGTAAACCTGATTCTGAATACAGTTGCTGTGTATGTTGCAAATGTTAAACTTATTCCTGTAAACTTACAATGCTGGAATAGAATGAAGTTGGGGCAGTCCTTGAAACACTGTAACTTCTCCTTTGAGAGTGTTTTGAAATGCTTCCTGAAGTCGTTTCATAGACAAAGTACATGTGGTTCCAAGGACCTCTGCAAAGCCTCAAGATACAGTGTGAAATTTGGCGAAGAATCACTTGTCCTTGATGCAATATTTATTATATATTTATATTTCTATACTACTCTGTGTTATGTCAAATGGATATTTTTAGCTAGAGGGAACAACCTAATAGAGTTCCTTAATAATTTAGTAAGTTTGGTTTAATTTATTGTCAGCAAAGGTGATATGCAATTTTTAAATTAAAAAAAACAACATATTTATGCAAATAAACAACGTCAGAATAGAAATTAAGTAGACTAACCATCATTAATACTTCACACAAAATGCTGGAGGAACTCAGCAGGTCAGACAGCATTGATAGATATAAAGAGTTGATGTTTTGGGCCGAGACCCTTCATCAGGACTGGAAAGAAAGGGGCAAGATGCTAGAATAAAAAGATATGGGGGGGGGGTGGGGGGGAAGGACAAGCTAGAAGGTGATAGGTGAAGTCAGGTGGAAGCATCTGCAGAAACTCCTGTTGTATTTCATTTGACAGTCAAGGATTTAAATTACAAATAAAATCAACAGTAAATTTTTAATCAACCATTATTTCCATGCTGCTCCCAGTCCTCTTCTGCACTCGCTGTGATTGTTCTGCTATTTATCCAGCAATTTGTGATGTGAATTCACTGCTGAAGGGTTAAAGAGCGCTCTGTGAACATTACAATGACTAATTCTTGTCGGAAGCACTAATGATCAACTCTGTTGTGAGTAATTGTCCACAGGGACGGAAGGCAAATTGCAACTCTTCCCTCAAAACCTCAGAAGAGGCATAACGGGCCAGATGGAACCCTCTCCCACTACAAATTTATATGAAGCTGACAGAGACTGCAAGTCAGAATTGAACATTAGCACGCATTTGATACATGGAAAGCAACAAACATAAGAACAAAAGGAGGTTACAAGGTCTCTGCTGATCAGTATGACTATAACTGATCTGATTCTGGCCTCAGCACCCCATAGCATGATGCTACCTCCACCATACATTACAGTAGGGATGGTGTAACCTGGCTGATGTGCAGAATTAGATTTATGCCACATGTACCGCTTAGCGTTGCGGTCAGAGAGTTCCACTTTAGTCTCATCCGACCACAAGACCTTCTTCCACCTCTTTGCAGTATCTTTTAAGTGATGCTTTGCAAAGTCTTTACAAGCAAGGATATTTTTTCTTCCAGGACTTCTTCCTTGCTACTCTTCCATAAATACCCTTTCTGTGCAAAGCTTTAGAGATTGTCGAGCCATCTCCAGTTACAAGCACTGACTTCTGCAGTTCACTGAGTGCCTGTAGGTGCCTTTATTACAAATGCCATTTTTCTCCAGAGCCTAAGTTTAGAGAGGCCGTCTGACCAGCCAGTGCAGCCACAGTTTCATTTTATTTGCACCTTTTTACGACGGACTGCACTGAGCTCCAAGGTATGTTCAGTGCTTTTGAGATGGTCTTGAGCCCTGCCCCAGGTTTGTACTTCTCTATTATCATTTCCCTGACTTATCCTGAATGCTTTTTTGTCTTCATTTTAGTTTGGCCTGTTGAAAACCTATTGGACCTTACAGGGAGAGGGGGTACTTATTCAGGTGATCTTCCAATTTTCTGCACAAAACAAATTAGGCGAATTGGTAAGGTAATATACAGTATTACACCCGAGGAAAGTTAGCATAGTAATTGCAAAGGAGATGAATACTTTTTCAGCCTCACTATTTTGGTTTTTAATTTTTAGTAAATTGTTAACAGGTTTTGGAATTTTTCTTTGATTTGACATGATGCACAACATTTTGTAGATTAGCTCAAAATAAAATCCTACTTCAATATAACTTAAGTTCAGGAAATGAGACAGTAAAGTGTGAAAATAGTTGTGGGGCCCGAATACTTTTTCAAGGTACTGTAAAAGGAACTTCAGTTTAATAGTATTTTAGAAGTACTGCTGGTGTTCTAATTTGTTCTGTATTTCATTTACATACATAATTTGTTACTCAAACAGTAGCTTGTTTTGTTTATACATTTTTAAATATCTCTATGAAAGTTTGGCTAGTTGAAGGAGCCACTTAATTGGGCCTGAATTTACTGGTCACAGTGAGTCCCAGTTAATTGGAATCCTCTGTCAGGATGTGGTGTGAATTGGAGGGAAGTGCAGTTGGTGGTGATATTGCCAAACAACTACAGCTTTTATTCTTCCTGGTCACAGAGGTAGCAGCAAGTCCTGATGAGGGGTCTCAGCCCGAAACGTCAACTGTTTACTCTTTCCCATAAACGCTGCCTGGCCTGCTGAGTTCCTCCAGCATGTCGTGTGTGTGGTTTGTGGAGGTACTGTTAGAACAGCCTAGGAGATCTTTTCTAGTGTTTTTTTTTGTTGATGGCACACAGCAGAGAATGGATATTTAGGGTTTGATAGGATGCCATTCAAGAAAGTTGGATAATATTTACTGCCTTGAGGGTTATTGGAGCTGCACGCAGCCGGGTAAATGGAGAGTATTCCACCATGACTAGAAATGGAAACTGATGGAAAGGTTTTGGAATGTCAGGAGCTGAGTCATTGGTGGTGGGCCACCTACCTCTGACTTGCTTGTGTAATCACATTATTTATATGTCTGAACAGTAATGCCCAATGGTTGGTGGTGGACTCAATGGCAATGCCACAGAATATCAACAGGTTCTCTCTTGTTGGAGGTGGAATTGCCCTTTAGGCATGAATTTCACTGTCCTTGTTTGACCAGTGCCCCTCCTCCCTAAATCCATCCTTTGGGGACCTCAGCAAATGCTGTACGCTGCAACGATGTGGCCTCATAGTTTTCTAAACTATAGAAAGCAGAAGCCTGCTCATTTGACAGTTTAACCGTCCCTGAAACTAATCTCGTGAATTTTTGCTGCATTACCTCTATAGCAAATATATCCTTTTCTAGGTGAGGAAAGCAAAATTGTACACGGTACCCAGTTGTGACCACTCCAGGGCCCTATCCTTACCCTTGCACTCAAATCCTTTAGCAATAGAAAGAGAACAATCGCTCCAGTTAAGGTTAAGCCCCTTTAATGCTAAAGCATGCTTCATTCTTGTGATTAACTGCTACCTCAGCAGTCTAAGAGTCTTTAAGGGAAAGGATAATTTTGCAATGTTCCACTGGAAGAATGCAGGTTGCTGTGCTTATGCAGGCATAGAGCACTTGGAACCAAACTCAGGTGTTAGCCTATCCTTCGTCTGACAAAATTTCATCTTGTCATAAATAAAAGCATAATGTGGCACAGAAGAGAATTTGGTTAATTTCCTGTCTCTTTCCTCTCCACAGTCTCGCATGGGGATCCTTCACCTGCTGCATGGCAGCCTCTGTCACCACGCTGAACTCCTACACAAAAACTGTCATCGAGTTCAGGCATAAGCGCAAGCTCTACGAGCAGAGCCTTAGGGAAGAGCAGATGTTCATCGACCGCGATGCCATCAACTATTTCCGAGAAAGGTCACTCCAGTCAATTTCCAGCTCAGTCGAAGTCTTTGCGGATCCTGTCACAAATACGAGTAAATCACGGATGCCAGAGACGTCGATGGACTTGAGTGAGATCCCGGAGATACTGGGCGAGGACCAGTGTTAAACTCTATCTGATGCTGTGGCCTGGGAGACAATATGTTCACAGTAAACTCCCACATGTCGACTGAATAAGCATATAACAATTAGAATGCACTATCCCTTTTGTCAGTGTACATCAGCTGTTTTGATGTTTAAAATGATTTGATGAATGGGAAATAAGACAATATATTGATGTATAGAATGCTTACAATAACATTTTTATATTTTTAATAAGGCTATGTAATATATTATTCTAATGTGATATTATTTATTTTCAACCAAATGTATCAATATATGTTCCAAAACCTAATCATATGCTTTTAATGTACATCATTTCTTATATATCCTCAATAAACATTCGATCTTCTTTATTCTCTTAGTTCACTTGATGCCTAAATCCATTCTTGATATTGGTTTTATCTTCATTATAATTTTAGATGCTAATGCACCAATAAGGTATGTTCATTTGCTAATGATTTAATTCCAATTTCAAGTCATCAAGTTTATTGTCATTTAGCTAGGTACATGTATACCGTCAAATGAGACGTTTCTGTGAACCAGGGTGTAAAGCACAGTAGTACACATAACACACATATAATATACAATAATTTAGGAAAGTAAGGATAAAATCTATAGATGAATTATGCATTAATATGTAAGTATTGTCAGATACTGAACAGGTTAACTGGTGACACCTGGAATGCGAAGTAGCCAGGAGTTCAGAAGCCCAATGGGTTGAGGCAAGAAATTGTTTCCCATCCCGACCATTCTCGTCTTTATGCCTCAGAGTCTCCTGATGGTAGAAAGACAAAGGGGATGCTGGATGGATGGGAGGGATCCTTGATAATACTAAGAGCTCCTGGTAAATGTCCCTGATGGATGGTAGGGAGACCCCTGTGATTTACACGGACCTTTTTAGGGACTTCTGATTTGATGCTCAACTGCTCCCATACTGGATGGAGATGCAGCTTGTCAGGGTGCTCGCAATGGTTCTCCTGTGAAATTTAGTTAAGATGTGGGGGGAATTCCTTAGGAATTGGAGTATTCGATCAGTTCTTACATTTGATTGTCAAATTGATAAATTACATATTTCTGCCACACCTTTGTAATGTTCCCCTGGAAAGACAGTTATCAAATAATCTTGGTGGACAACAGTCTGCCGTCATGGAAGGAGGACGCTTAGCTGCTGACGAGCCACATATGTACTGTATCGCCCCTCCATATTTCATAACGTTACTGAATCAAGGAAGGGCGATTTGGCGAGGACTGATGAAATTATACTTGGCTGTTACTGCAAAATATGTAAGAGTGAATTGGCCAGAGTTAATTTTACATCCGGCTCATTGCACACTGCACATGCTTTACATTTGATTCATTTTTACCTCACAACAGTTCTAAATCCAGCTTGCTAAACCCCCAATAAAATCACCCCTTTTTACAGTTGACCTGTTTAACAGATGCGCCATATGACCCATTTTACACCTGCCCCATTTTACAACACCCAGCCAATTTTACACCAGATCATTTCTGCACTTTCAGACAGTCTAATTTTAACCCTCACTATTTTACACCAGCAGGCCGATTTTGTGCATCACTCTCTTTACACCTGACCAATTTCCTGCCAACTCTGTTTTGCACTGATCCATTTTATAGAAGCTGTTTTAATCTCACCTCATTTTTACACTTAGCCCATTTTACACCCAATCCAATTTACCGGTTCCCATTTTACACATGGCTATACTACATTCCGTGTTGTCCACCCATTCTTCCTCCTTTTTTGTGTGGGGGGAGGGGAATTCGGGAGTCAATGTTCTTGTGGGATTTTGTGCAGGGGGAGGGGATCTGCGTATTGATGTCCTTGCTGTGTTTTTTTGTTAGTTTATTTGTACAGGGAGAAGGGATTTGAAGGATGATGGTCTTTTTCATTTCGTGTGGGGAGGAGAGGGTTTGGGGGATCAATGTTCTTGTTACATTTTTGTTTGTTTCTTTGTGTGGGTAGAGTGGTATTTGGGTGCCAATGTTCTTGAAGGGAGGGGGGTTTGGGGGCTGATGATCGTGTCGGCGTTTTTTTTTCTTGGTTTCATGGCTATCTGGTGAAGAAGAATCTCGGAGTTTTATACTCCGATAATAAATTTGAGTCTTTGACTTGCTCCACAGATCCCAACCCATTTTACACCTGCTCCATTAATGCCCAACCCATATAAACATTTTTTTTAAAAAAAATCAACAGTTACTAAATTAACACCAAAGGTTGGTTTTGCATACAGAAGCGTTAAGGAATGAATTTAGTCAGTGCTGACCCAGAGAAAGATTACTACTAATACAATAGATGTAAGTGTCTTTAATTCAGTTAAAAAAGTCACACAAATATCAGGTGCTGTTTAAGAAGTTGCATCAATGTAAACAACCCTTGACTATAATAGTGGGGCTGGAATTTCACTCTTAAAGTAGTCCAAGAGATGTCACCTAAAACGATCCAATGCTGTATCTGAGCATTAAAATACTTATTGCCTAATATCTCAGTGAACATAAAAACTACATAAAAAGGCTCATGTTAAATATATTTATGAAGCTCCATAAATTTTGCCCTGTGGAAGTCCTATCTCCTATACACAGAGGGAAGAAGGTATCGATAATTTGATTTGTTTTGCTTAGCATCTTTGTAATATCACCAAATCTCAGAAACTTATGGCATGGGTGGGGGGGGGCACTTACTTCACTGTACTTGGGCTCACTCCATGAACAATCTAATAAATTAGTCCCTTTGCACTGATCTTTCCTTGCAGGCTTGAAAACTGTTTCACAAAATTATTGCAGCACAACAGAAAGCCATTTGATCTATAGAAAGTGCATTAACCTGCGTAAGAGGATTCCAGCTAGTCCCATTTCCTCACTCCTCTCTCCAAGCCCTGCAAATCTGCATAACATTTTTAAAATTAATTTTCTTTTTGAAAGTGCTTGTTGGATCTGCTTCCATGAGATGAAGCTCCCTACACTCACTGCATGAAAAGTATTCTCTTCAGTTACAAATCTCTGCCTCTGGTTACTGTGGATCCTGCCTGACGAAGCAGTTTCCCATTGCGTGTTTGATCAAAAGCTTCAATGTTTTGAACACTTCTATTAAATCTTCTCATAACCTCTATTCCAGAGAGAATAATCTATCTAGGCAACAGCAGTCCATCATTCTTCCTGCAATTCCAATAAATCTATTCCGCATCCTTTCTGTGGCTTTGAGGTAATTTTTTTTTCAGTGTGATGTACAAAAATGGACAAAATAATCAAAGCAAAATCGAAACCAGGATTTTTAGGGGTTTATAATAAAACTCATGCTTTCATACTGTGGCTAACAAAGACACCACATGCCTTTTTTTTCAAACAGCTCTTTAAATTGTCCTGACACCTTCAAAGGTCTGCTCACATGCAGGGAACCCAGCTTACTTAGTTCCCCTGTAACCTATAACCATTTCACTCTTCAGTTCTTATTGAATAAAATTTCTCGTGCTTCAGAATTATGCTTTATTACTCGTAAATCAGTCAGTTTTACCAGATTATGGACTGTCTCCTCTTCAAACACACCGTGAGACTTTGATGTTATGTCCTGAAAAATCATGTCCAGGTCATTCATGTGTAAAAGAACCATGGAGATAATATTGACACTGTAGAAATTGCAGCCACTCTGTGCTCTTCATCTCTCACACTCATCGTGCAATGATGACTCAACTCCGTGGTACTCAACTTTGCAAATATGTTTATTATGTGGCATTTCATCAAACCATTTACAAGCTCATAATATATGTACAACTTCTTGCTATTTGTTAAAATCCTGCAAATCGTTGTCAGTCATGCCTTGCTCTTTGCAAATCTATTGGTCTTATGTTCCTGAGAGGGACAAATAACCTTGGATAATTAGTTTTGATTTTAGGTTGGTAAAGTGTTGGGAGATTTGGTGGGTGGATGAGAGAGTGGGATTTCATTGGCATTTTACTTCCATCACTCATTATTATAATGCTGTTGCGGTAGGTTTAATGTGCCCCACAACGTGCAAATCCAGTGCCAGAATTTGAAGAGAAAGTTCAGAAATGGAAGTTGAAGGAGTTTATTGTCAAAAATAACTGGGAAATAACTAGAGGAGAAGAAATTGGAATTATGACTGGGAGAATCCGGAGCACGACCATTAATGATCAGCAATTGGTACATTGGAAGACAGTGAGCCAGTAATGATGGACTGATCAGAGATAACAGGTGATCAGAATCTATTGCAAGGAGGGATCTGAGGTTCAAATACAATGGAGTTTAAATGCTTGAACTGCTTGGCAATTAGTTAATGCTATACATTAACTAATGTATAGCATGTATGTATAGCAAAATGTTGTACAGAGTGAGAGATGATGATGAAGTTGACTTTAAAGCAGGCAAGTATTGTGGAGACTGCCTTAGCAAAAGCATGTGTGAGGTTTGATGCCTAACTATGGGTAAATAGCACATTTGCCCACCATCTAGCCTGAATAGACAGTCTAGGTTGGGGAAAGGGACAGAGGGCAAGAACACGGAGGTTTAATGAGAACCAACTATAATGGCTTTGATTTTAATTAACCCAAGGCTTAAAGCTAACAACTTGGGTAGCAATATTTATAATGTTGGCAAAGCTACTGTGGAGCACTTGATCCCGTTGTCCACATCGAGAGTGGCAGAGGGGTACACTGGAGTGTTCCATGAGACATTTCCTATAAAAATGTCAATTCAAACAGATTCAAAAGTTATGAAAAATACTTGAGAGAATTCTGAATCTGAGTTTTAATCACTGTAAGATAAGGCAGCTTGCCAAAATGAGTGGCAGTCTTTCCACTGATGGAGTAGCTAACACAGATAAAGCTTGTCATCTTCAAAGTTGTTAAACATTGTATATAGACACCAGTCAAGCAAATTCCTTTGAGTCATCAACTCGCAAAATTTATGGCACAAAAGGAGGCTGATCAGAACCAGATGAAGACCTAATCCCAGCTGCATTGTCCACAGCCTCTGGTTACAGCATTTCAAATGGAGATGCAAACTCTTTTGATGCAAAACACCGTCTATTATGGTGGAAGTAAGAATCGTAATTGCACGAATACGAACAGGACACCAAACCAAACCTTTGATACACATTTTATAGGCAATCGTGACTGAAGAATCTGGCTGAAAACTTTGGATCTCGAGCAAGGGGTACCCGGGGCACTTTGAGAGGCAGATGTCACAACGCATCTTAAAGTTCAAAAGTTCGAAGTACATTTATTATCAAAGTATATATATTTTATAGAGTTGGTCACACTACTGTAAACTGACTTCACACATGTCAGACTAATAATGATGTAGCAGTCAATGTGGAGAATGGACAGTTGTAGAATGCCAATATAATCAATATTGGCATGTTGCCTGCAGTACAATGAGTGGTCCCGTTGGAACACTTACATTAACTTTTAGGGCCCATTCTATTTAATCAGCCTGGCTTCACCTCCTCAGGCCTCTGAAACTTCATTCTAGATGATTGCATACCGAAACACTCCAGAAGATTGAGTGGCTGCTCTTACGGGAATGTTAGTTATCCTGCTGGATCTTAGAAGATAGATCTTTACAGGGGGCTTTCAAGCTTCCTACACTACATTTGAAATGGCTTAAAAGCCATGATAAAATGATCTGCCACAAGTACCCTTTTTTTCTCTCTCTCTCTTGATGGTGAGTGAGAGTCTGTTGATCTTCGAGTTTGGGGGAGCGGGGAGGCTCAGACAAGTGATGTGGCAGACTGTAACATCGAAACAGCTAGCTGTTGGTCTCCCCTCTCACCGCGGCAGGAGTGCTATCTCTCTCTTCCTCGCTTGGGTGAGAGAGAGCCTGTCTGAGATGTCAAAGCATTGGGATGGACAGCAATTTCTGCTGGGCTCTGGATCACGGGGGCTTTGCTATTGCTTCCATGGTGGGTGGGGGAGTGTGATGTTTTTCCTGAGTCAAATGGAGGGAGGGGAGGAGGAGGGTTTAATAATTTTGCTGCTGTGTGTGCATGGGAGAGAGGAGGGGGAGCTCTGGGGTTCTAACATTTTCTGCCATTCATTCTTTTGAGGTTTTTCTTTGTTTCAGGATGTTTGACAATAGATAATAGGTGCAGAAGTAGACCATTCGGCCCTTCGAGCCTGCATCGCCATTCTGAGATCATGGCTGATCATCTACTATCAATACCCGGTTCCTGCCTTGTCCCCATATCCCTTGATTCCCCTATCCATAAGATACCTATCTAGCTCCTTCTTGAAAGAACCCAGAGAACTGGCCTCCACTGCCTTCTGAGGCAGTGCATTCCAGACCCCCACAACTCTCTGAGAGAAGAAGTTTTTCCTTAACTCGGTCCTAAATGACCTACCGCTTATTCTCAAACCATGCCCTCTGGTACTGGACTCTCCCAGCATCTGGAACATATTTCCTGCCTCTATCTTGTCCAATCCCTTAATAATCTTATATGTTGCAATCAGATCCACTCTCAATCTCCTTAATTCCAGCGTGTACAAGCCCAGTCTCTCTAACCTCTCTGCGTAAGACAGTCCGGACATCCCAGGAATTAACCTTATGAATCTATGCTGCACTTCCTCTACAGCCAGGATGTCCTTCCTTAACCCTGGAGATCAAAACTGTACACAATACTCCAGGTGTGGTCTCACCAGGACCCTGTACAAATGCAAGAGGATTTCCTTGCTCTTGTACTCAATTCCCTTTGTAATAAAGGCCAACATTCCATTAGCCTTCTTCACTGCCTGCTGCACTTGCTCATTCACCTTCAGTGACTGATGAACTAGGACTCCGAGATCTCTTTGTATTTCTCCCTTACCTAACTCAACACCATTCAGATAATAATCTGCTTTCCTGTTCTTACTCCCAAAGTGGATAACCTCACACTTATTCACATTAAACATCATCTGCCAAGTATCTGCCCACTCACCCAGCCTATCCAAGTCACCCTGAATTCTCCTAACATCCTCATCGCATGTCACACTGCCACCCAGCTTAGTATCATCAGCAAACTTGCTGATGTTATTCTCAATGCCTTCATCTAAATTGTTGACGTAAATCGTAAACAGCTGTGGTCCCAATACTGAGCCCTGTGGCACCCCACTAGTCACCACCTGCCATTCCGAGAAACACCCATTCACCGTTTCCCTTTGCTTTCTATCTGCCAACCAGTTTTCTATCCATGTCAATGTCTTCCCCCCGATGCCCTGAGTTTTGATTTTACCCACCAATCTCCTATGTGGGACCTTATCAAATGCCTTCTGAAAATCGAGGTACACTACATCCACTGGATCTCCCTTGTTTAACTTCCTGGTTACATCCTCGAAAAACTCCAATAGATTAGACTTACCCTTGGTAAATCTATGCTGGCTCAGCCCAATCCTATCACTGCTATCTGGATATGCCACTATTTCATCTTTAATAATGGACTCTAGCATCTTCCCCACTACTGATGTTAGGCTGACAGGTCGATAGTTCTCTATTTTCTCCCTCCCTCCTTTCTTAAAAAGTGGGATAACATTAGCCATTCTCCAATCTTCAGGAACTGATCCTGAATCTAAGGAACATTGGAAAATGATTACCAATGCATCCGCAATTTTCAGAGCCACCTCCTTTAGTACCCTAGGATGCAGACCATCTGGACCTGGGGATTTGTCAGCCTTCAGTCCCATCAGTCTACTCATCACCATTTCCTTCCTAATGTCAATCTGTTTCATTTCCTCTGTTACCCTATGTCCTTGGCCCATCCATACATCTGGGAGATTGCTTGTGTCTTCCTTAGTGAAGACAGATCTAAAGTACTTATTAAATTCTTCTGCCATTTCTCTGTTTCCCATAACAATTTCACCCAATTCATTCTTCAAGGGCCCAACATTGTTCTTAACTATCTTCACATACCTAAAAAAGCTTTTGCTATCCTCCTTTACATTACTGGCTAGTTTGCGTTCGTACATAATTTTTTCTCCCCGTATTGCCTTTTTAGTTAAGTTCTGTTGTTCCTTAAAAATTTCCCAATCATCTGTCCTCCCACTCACCTTAGCTCTGTCATACTTCCTTTTTTTAGTGCTATGCAATCTCTGACTTCCTTTGTCAACCACTGTGGCCCCTTTCCCCCCTTTGAATCCTTCCTTCTCCGGGGGATGAACTGATTTTGCACCTTGCGCATTATTCCCAAGAATATCTGCCATTGCTGTTCCACTGTCTTTTCTGCTAGGATATCCGTCCAGTCAACTTTGGCCAGCTCCTCCCTCATGGCTCCGTAGTCTCCTTTGTTCAACTGCAACACTGACACCTCCGAGCTGCCCTTATCTTTCTCAAATTGCAGATAAAAACTTATCATATTATGGTCACTACCTCCTAATGGCTCCTTTGCTTCAAGATCGCTTATCAAATCCTCTTCATTACATAACACTAAATCCAGAAAAGCCTTATCCCTGGTTGGCTCTCGTTCAAGCTGTTGCAAGAATGCATCCCTTAGGCACTCTACAAATTCCCTATCCTGGGGTCTAGCACCAACCTCATTCTCCCAGTTCACCTGCATGTTGAAATCCCCCATAACTACTGCGACATTACCTTTGCCACACGCCAACGTTAACTATTACCGATGAGTAAGAATCTCAGGCTGTATACTGTATACAATCTCCAATATTAAATTGAACCACTGCACTATTGAACATTTTCTTCTGTTTCTGAATGAAAATTTGGTAGGTAAGATGCTTTCCTACCTGAGCAAAACACAGACGTGATCTGGAGCAGTACTAGATTGGAGGTCAATCCCAGTCTGTGCTGCAAAGTGACATTGTGTAGCGTCCTCGAATCATACAGCTAACTCTTCAGTCAATTGGGTCCATACCTACCATAAGTATTCATTTACACTCATCCTACATTAATCCTGTTTTATTCTCCCCACATTCCTATCACCTTTCTTCAGATTCAACTACCCATCGACTGCAAGTGGCCAATTATCCTACACCCTACAACATCTTGGGATTGGAAGGAAACTGGGAACACTGGAAGTCCAGATGGTCACAGGCAGAATATGTAAACTGCCTTTGAGTTTTAGTTCCACTGACTTCAAGTTCTTGCTTGAAAACGAATCTCTTTAGATAAAGGAAAACTGCCTAATGAGAAATCTTTCCTGGCTTCAGGAATATTGCTGTTCTCTCCAGTGTGTGGTCTCTCTGCTCCCGTGTCGGTAAATACACAATCAAGCACATAGTGGTACGGTAATGCAACCATTACTTCCAGACCTTGGGAGCTGCCTGTGTTGAATTTGAATATTTCCTCCCTTGACCACGTTGGTGTCCCCTCATTCTCCCTGCTTCACTGTGTCCAAAAATGTGCAGGTTGGTGGGTTAGTTTGCAACTGCCCCTGGTAGATGAGCAGAAAGGGCTAGCAACTGATTGGAACATGAAGAGAATGAAATAGGTTACAGTAGTATTAATGTAAAAATGGGAAGTTGATGGTTGGTACAGACTCATAAGCCAAAGAAACTATTTCTACACTGCAGGTCTCTTTGACTCATTGGCTCCATGACAAATTAGGTTTGCTTCTCAAGCTCTGCTTGATGACGACTCTAGGAATCTGTCGTTCCTTTTTTTTAAATCCAAGAATAATTAGAAGAGCAATCTGCTAGGAACTACCTCAATATCCCAATACCCCTCATAACAATCTGCATCCTCACCATCACTGACTTAAAAACAAGGTGAACTAGTGTGTCATTTTATAGTTTAAGAAAGTACAACATTTCCTCAGACTTCAAGACCATGTAGTGTGCTTGAAAGGATTACTGCACAGATTTTTAGTGGCACTGAAGTAAGCAATCTGTTCTAATCTTATTGAGGGATTAAGAAGGCAAAAGGAGCAGATACTTTACTCCAGATACATTACTGATGCACCACATGAATGTTTTTTAAGGCTCTGAGAGGATGGCTCCTGTGAATCGCATTATGCAACAGAAGATGAAGATAGATTGATAGATACTTTATCGATCCCAAAGGAAATTACAGAGTCAGAGTAGCATTACAAGTGCACAGATGTACAAATATTAGATGGGAAGTAAGAAAGAATAAAAACTAAAAAAAATAAGTTACCTCAAACAATCTAACAGGAGGGGTCATCACTTCCCCAGTTGTAGGTTGACTCATTATAGAGTCTAATGGCTGAGGTAAGAATGACCTCATATACCTCACTTTGGAGCAGCGCAGTTGTCTTAGTCTATAACTGAAAGTGCTCCTGAAGACAGGAGAAAAGCCAGGAACCATTATCCCCAGAAATCACTGAGATTTACTGATGGTTTCATAACGCATACACGCAGATGCTCACTAACAATCTCACGTCCCTCACAGCTGGTCTCACAAAACCAAGGCCATCACCACCAGACTAACATCATCCACTGGCTCAGTCGTCAGGAGGAGGGAGTGCTGGCTAATACTGTAGTGGGTGCAACAGAGTCTGTGGCCAGTGGCAGTGCCAGGATTGACACAACACACAAACAATGCTGAATGATCTCAATGCAGGGATTAAAAGAATCTATAATATTAAGATATCAGTAGAAAAATTAGCTGAATGAAGAAATACTTTACTAGAAATAAAGAAAGAAGCTTACAACAAAAGCGGGGAGGTGACTTTGTTATCCAAAGAAACAAAGAAAAGCGGATTGTAGCTAGATATAGTTGCTATAGGTTATTTTTAGGATATTCAGGGATCGAGTAAGGTCTGCATTGGTCCCTGGGGTGATGAAAGTGGAGAAACAAAATGTGATGGGTCATTTATATCTGTTTATATTAATAAAGAGTGATACTCACTTACTATTTTTATCAGCGAGAGGTGCCAGGAGTATTGAATCTATTGTACAATTTTGGAACATTTAGCTGAGAGAGGGGAGCAAGGGAAAGGGACATTTTTAAACCACTTGCTTCTTGCAAAACAGAAGAGGTTGTAGGGTGTCAGTGGATTGAGGCGGTGTAATGTACAGTAGCTATGCGTTTCCTGTCGATCTCAGCATCTTTTACTCTTTCAGACATTCAGATACTGGGGAATGGCAATAAGTCAAACTAACTGACAAGGTGCTTAATCAAACAGAAGAACTTAAAGAGAATTAAGAGGGGATTCTACTATGTGCTTACTCGCAAAGAGGCAGGCAAATTCAACATGTGTTGCAATGTCACCTTCAATCCTGGCACGAGCTAGAGAAAATCTGCTGATGCTGGAAATCAAAGCAACACGCACAAAATGCTGGAGGATCTCAGCAAACCAGGCAGCATCTATAGAAAAGAGACCGGTCTCGGTCCGAAACATTGACTGTTTACTCTTTTCCATAGACGCTGCCTGACCTGCTGAGATCCTCCAGCATTTTGTGTGTGTTGTTTTAATACTGGCATTGCCACTGGCCAGAGACGCTATTGTAAACTCTACAGTATTAGCCAACACTCCCTCCTCCTGACGACTGAGCCAGTGGATGATGTTAGTCTGGTGGTGATGGTCTTAATTTTGTGAGACCAGCTGTGAGGGATGTGAGATTGTTAGTGAGCATCTGTAGGTATGTGTTATGAAAGAGGTGAGACTGTTCTGTGTGTAACTGTGAGTGTGTGTGTGTGCACATCTGTATGTGTATGTTTTACAAATACGTTGTCAAGTACTATGTCCGTGTATTAGAGCCAGTCTCCAATCATAGAGCCATGGAGTTATAGATAAGTACAGTGCAGAAATATGTCCTTCTGCCTATCTAGTTCATGCCAAACCATTTAAACTGCTTACTCCCACCGAACTGCAGCAGGACCATAGCCCTACCATCCATGTATCTATCCAACTTCTCTTAAACTTTGAAATCATCACTTGCACTGGCAGCTCATCCCACACTCTACAACCTTCTGAGTGAAGATGTTTCTCCTCATGTTCCCCTTAAAGTTAGGAATCATCTTGGATCTCCTTCTCCGTAGACCTCCATCAATGCAGCTCCTGTGGTAGTTAATGCACGAAAATCACTCCACACTAAAGGAATTCACACACAGACACCTTCCAATCCTCCGAGTGTTGGAAGCAAGTCCTGAAGGTGTGTTTGAATTATGTACCTTGTGTGTACGTAATAAAGGGCTTCAGGTCCCAGTGTGCAATGCAGGTGGTTCACCCGCAACTGGAAGTCATGTTGGTAAGCACTCAGACACACACACACTCTTGGCAGGTTGAAGGTCCCAAGCAAAATGTAGTCGAGCTGAAGTCGTTCTGTAAATAAAATATTTCTAGTGATTTTACCCATGCAAATTTGTCTTTGCTAAAGAACAAACATAACATGGAGTCAGAAGTTGGTGTGAGATCTAAATATGAAGTGTAACTGACACAGCGAGTGACTTAGAAAGAGACGCTGGGTTCCAACAGAGAGGAGCTGCCAGCAAGACCGCATGCTGTCTCAAAGTTTGCTAAGGGATTCAGGTGATAAAAGCCCAAACAATTCTGTTATGGTAGCCTAACTCCACCCACACCTATGCAGTTTACCAGCAATCTAGCTGATGATTGGAAATACTTCAAACAGCGATTTAATATATATTTAGAGGTGAACAGAGCTGGAGGAATGGAGGAAAAATTGAAACAATCTATCATTCTACACGTTATTGGCAAAGGTGCTTTGGACATCTACAATAGTATTCAAATTAATGAGACATTCTTGACATTGAACACTGTGATGATAAGATTTGAAGAATATCTTGTCCCAAGTAAAAACATCTCATTTAAAAGATATAAATTATTTTCCCATAAACAGAAGCTAGGTGTTAGCTTTGACCACTGAGCTTCACACACTGAGTTTGGAGATGTGAGAGACTCACTAGTTAAAGACAGTGTAGTCTGCAGAATCCCAGATAATGGGCTCAGAGTAAGTCAGCTCCATGAAACAGACATAACACTAGAAAAGGCTGTGAATATGTGTGGGGCAGTGGAGACCACACGAGCACAAGCTAAAGAGCTGCACAGGGCAGAAAAAACAGTGCATTGGTGAAAACAAGAGGAGAGCACAAGGCGCTTCCCAAAGCCACAGCAGAGCAAAGAGGTAGGACTGAACAGTAATTGCAGCAAATGTGGAGGTAGGCACATCCCAAAGAGATGTCCTGCTTATGGAAAGTCCTGTAATAATTGTGGGAAGGAGAATCATTTTGCCAAGTGTTGTAACGCTGGGGAAGAGGAAGCTGTACACTGTTGAGGAGGAAATAGAGGAGGTTTTTGTAGATTCTCTACAGACCGCTGGTGCTGGTAACACAGAATGGATCGTTCCAGTGACTGCGAATGTTGCTAGTGCTGAACAGAGTGATCATGATGAAGAAATCCCCAGATTTGCTTCCACATCATGCAGCTTTGAGTTAAAATCTGACTCTCATTATCTCCACAATCCTCTGCAAAGGTGAAGAGAAAAAATGAAAAGGTAGATGGGGAGACCACACAGACACAAAGGTCAGAGCAGCAGCAGAAGTTCAGCACAAACCAACTGGAGGAGGAGTTGCTATTTACGATATGCAGCCAACAGAAGGAGAATTGTAAATTGACACAGAATCAGTTGGAACTCATGCAAAGATTCATGGATCAAGTTCAGGGCTCCATTACGAGGCACATGGTCACTCAGCAAGAAAAAGAACAGAGACAAACAGATGGGATTGTGGCAGAAGGATATAAAGGAAATGAACACGCAGATCAGAGTTCTCAAAAGGACACTAGTATTAAGGCAGCAAGTGAAAGCATGACATCTGTGGAAATAAATAGCCATCCAAAAGGATCACTAAGCCACCACAGAGACAGATTGAGAGTGGTTCAGTGAATAAGGAATTGTATTTGCATATTATATTCCATGCAATCCTTTGTTTTCCTTTGTGCAATGTGGGTGGCTTACCCGGAACTGAAAGTGACATTGGTAAACACACAGACACCGATGCTCTTGGCGGGCTGAAGTCCCAAATAAAGTGTGGTCGAGCTGAAGTCATTCTGTACCATAGTTCTAGCATTTTTACCCACACATGTTACATATGAAATAAGAAATAGAAATAGGAGTAGGCCATCTGGCCCACCGAGCCTGCTCCACAATTCAATAAGATCATGTCCCTTTCATAATTTTATATGTTTCTATAAGATCTCCTCTCATTCTTCTGAATTTCAGTGAGTACAGTCCCAGCTGACTAAATTTCTCCTCATAGACCAACCTCCTCATCTCTGAGATCAACCGGTGAACTTCCTCTGCACTGCCTCCAAAGCCAGTATATCCTTCCTCAAGTAAACAGTCCAGAACTGCATGCAGTACTCCAGATGCGGCCTCACCAGTACCCTGTACAGTTGCAACATAACCTCCCTGCTCTTAAATTCAATGAAGGCCAACGTTCCATTTGCCTTTTTGATAGCCTGCTGCACCGGCAAAATCTGACTTTGTTAAAGAACAAACATAACACCTGCCACAATTGAATGTGTGAGTTGTACTATATATAATCAGCAGATGTGAGTGATGGACTGGCAATAAGCTGGAGAATGTGTGGTAGGGCATTTGAATATGCTGAATGTGCATTCTGAATAGCATTTGCTGATAGATGAGAGGTGGGGGTGAGGCACGTGGAGAAATGAGGGAATGTTGGGAGCAGTTGTTGGGAGATGGGATCCATCTAAGACTCTAAGCACAAGTAGAAGGCTAATAAACATCTGCTGAATGAATACAGGTCTTTGCTACTCTATTCCTGAAAATCCCCACCTATGGCACATCCTCCTTCCCACTGTTTTGTAACTATTTTAGAGCCTTTCCTGGGCTTCTCTACATAAAGAATATCTCCAAAGCATCAGCTCTTCAATCCGACTGTGGCCTGAAATTGGAATGTCACAGCTTGAGTTCGGCTTCCCTCAACTGTGTAATGACAAGCAGTGTGTTTACAGGCAGCGAGCATCTTGCTTTCAACAGACAGAGCCAAGATTCCTTTCAGTATTGGTTGGCAGCTGCTGAGGTATTTAGAAACCACCGCATAAATCCAGGCTGAAATGTTCACCACAGCCACAGTACACATTGAACATTAATTATTAATGGAGAGTGAGCAGGAACTTTAGGTGGAATATCTGGCACGGGGAGTGACCAGTGGGAAGGCTGCCAGCCCTGTAATGGTGATATTCGGGAGGGGAAACAGTGATAGTGTAAGTGCTGGTGATTGGGAACAGGGTTGGATTGGTGAAAGCCAGTGTGATTGGGTAATCGAGCAGTTTTTTGGAGATTAGGGAGGGCTGAAAGCCATCAGGGAGAGTCAAAATGATGAAATGAGACAAGATGTTGGGAGAGGAAAGAGAGGTATTGGGAAAAGGGTGATTTTTGGGGATGTCGCTTGGGGTAAAGGATGGATCTAATTAGAAACGATGCTTATTATCCATGACGGTTTGTAGGTGATCTGGGGAGGGATGGAGAGCAAACAAAAATTAGGGAGGGTTTATGGTGATTGAGGTGCGTTTGGGGTAACCAGGGATAAAATGGCAATGATAAAGGGAACAAAAGTAATTGGAGAGAGTTTGAGTGATGAGGAAAGGGGTGATCAGAGTGCATTTTTAGAGAGAAGAGACTTTTGGAAAAGGTTTTGGGATTGATAGGAATGTGAGGTCCCAAGGAGCCAGAGATGATCCAGAGGGTGGTGGAAATCATGAACTGATTGACTGGAAATTTGGAGCAAGAAAGCTGCGAGTGAACTGCTGATTTTTCAGAGCGAAGGGAGGTTTTTTTACTACTCAGGGTTAAAGAGAGGTGAGACTGCACTGGTGCGCGACGTCAGCCAGTAGAGCGCAAAATTTTTAAAAAGAAGGCAGCCATACCAGCGGGCAGCGGAGTGAGAGGCAGCAGAGTGGTAGGGCTTTAGCTCAATGGGCTTAGGCAGTAACGGGATGAGGCGAGGTAGGAAGTATGTGTGTGAGGCCAGTTTTCTGTGCTAGGTGTCAGATGTGGGAGGTCCTGGAGTCTCCCAGCCCCCCAGTCAGCCATATCTGCACCAGGTGTATCGAGCTGCAGCTCCTGAGGGACTGAGTTAGGGAACTGGAGATGCAGCTCAATGACCTTTGTCTGGTCATGGAGATTGAGGAGGTGATAGATAAGAACTATCAGCAGGTGGTCACACCGAGGCCATGGGAGAGAGAAAAATGGGTCAGTCAGGAGGGGGAATGGGAAGAGTCAGGTACTAGAGAGTACCCCTGCGGCTGTACCCCTTGACAATAAGTACTCCTGTTTGAGTACTGTTGGGGAACAGACTACCTGGGGGAAGTGGCAGTGGTCATGCCTCTGGCACAGAGTCCGGCCCTATGGCTCAGAAGTGTAGGGAAGAGAAGAGGAAGGAAGTAGTGATAGGGCACTCTATAGTTAGGGGGTCAGACAGGTGATTCTGTGGACGCAGGAAAGAAACTCAGATGGTAGTTTTCCTCCCAGGTGCCAGGGTCCAGGATGTTTCAGATCAGGTCCAAGATATTCTGCGGTGGGAGGGAGAACAGTCAGAGGTCATGATGCATATTGGTACTAATAACATAGGTAGGAAAAGGCAGGAGGTCCTGAAAAAAGACCACAGGGAGTTAGGAAGGAAGTTGAAAAGCAGGACTACAAAAGTAGTAATCTCAGGATTACTGCCTGTGCCATGCAACAGTGAGTATAGGAATAGCATGAGGTGGAGGATAAATGTGTGGCTGAGGGATTGGAGCAGGGGGCAGGGCTTCAGATTTCTGGATCATTGGGACCTCTTTTGGGGCAGGTGTGACTTGTACAAAAAGGACAGGTTGCACTTGAATCCCAGGGGACCAATATCCTGGCGGGGAGGTTTGCTAAGGCTACTGGGGAGAGTTTAAACTAGAATCGTTGGGGGGTGGGAACCAAACTGAAGAGACTGGGGAAGAGGAGGTTAGCTCACACACAGAGAAAGCTTGTAGACAGTGTGAGAGGGAGGATACGCAGGTGATAGAGAAGGGATGCACTCAGACCGAAGGCTTGAGATGTGTCTATTTTAATGCAAGAGTGTTGTGAACAAAGCAGATGAGCTTAGAGTGTGGATCAGTACCTGGAGATATGATGTGGTGGCCATTACAGAGACTTAGATGGCTCAGGGGCAGGACTGATTACTTCAAGTGCTGAGTTTTAGATATTTCAGAAAGGACAAGGAGGGAGGCAAAAGAGATGGGGGCGTAGCATTGTTGATCAGAGATAGTGTCGTGGCTGCAGAAAAGGTGGACGCCATGGAGGGATTGTCTACAGAGTCTCTGTGGGTGGAGGATAGGAGCAGGAAGGGGTCAATAACTTTACTGGGTGTTTTTTATAGGCCACTTAATAGTAACAGGGATGTTGAGGAGCAGATAGTGAAACAGATCCTGGAAAGGTGTAATAATAACAGAGTTGTCGTGATGGGAGATTGTAATTTCCCAAACATCGATTGACATCTCCCTAGAGTAAGGGGTTTAGATGGGGTGGAGTCTGTTAGTTGTGTTCAGGAAGGTTTCTTAACACAATATGTAGATAAGCCTACAAGAGGAGAGGCAGTACTTGATCTGGTATTGGGAAATGAACCTGGTCAGGTGTCAGATCCCTCAGTGGGAGAGCATTTGGAGATAGCGATCATAGTTCTATCTCCTTTACAATAGCTTTGGAGAGAGATAGGAACAGACAAATTACACAAATAAGGGGAATTATGAGGCTATCAGGCAGGAAATTGGAGGCTTAAATTGGAAACAGATGTTCTCAGGAAACAGTACAGGAGAAATGTGGCAAATATTCAGGGGATATTTGTGTAGAGCTCTGTATAGGTATGTTCCAATGAGACAGGGAAGTTATGGTAGGGTACAGGAACTGTGGTGTACAAAGGCTGTAATAAATCTAGTCAAGAAGAAAAGAAAAGCTTGCAAAAGGTTTGGAGAGCTAGGTAATGTTAGCGATCTAGAAGATAATAAGGCTACTAGGCAGGAGTTTAAGAAGAAAATTAGGAGAGCCAAAAGGGGCCATGAGAAGGCCTTAGCAGGCAAAATTAAGGAAAACTCCAAGGCATTCTACAAGTATGTGAAAAGCAAGAGCATAAGACATGAAAGAATAGGACCTATCAAATGTAACAGTGGGAAAGTGTGTATGGAACCAGAAGAAATAGTAGAAGTACTGAATGAATACTTTACTTCACTATTCACTATGGAAAAGGATCTTAGTGATTGTAGTGATGACTTGCAATGGACTGAAAAGCTTGAGCATGTAGATATTAACAAAGAGGATGTGCTGGAGCTTTTGGAAAGCATCAAGTTGGATAAGTAATCGGGTCCAGACAAAATGTACCCCAGGCTACTGTGGGAGGTGAGGGAGGAGTTTGCTGAGCCTCTGGCAATGATCTTTGCATCATCAATGGGGACAGGAGAGGTTCTAGAGGATTGGAGCTTTGTGGATGTTGTTCCTTTATTCCAGAAAGGGAGTAAAGATAGTCCAAGAAATTATAGACCCGGGAATCTTACTTCAGTGGTTGGTAAGTTGATGGAGAGGATCCTGAAAGGCAGGATTTATGAAAATTTGGAGGTATCATATGATGAGGGGTAGTCAGCACTTTGCTGCACGATCAGCAAAGTGCAGGTCATGCCTTACGAGCCTGACTGAATTTTCTGAGGATGTGACTAAATACATTGATGAAGGAAGAGTGGTAGATGTAGTGTAGATGGATTTCAGCAAGGCATTTGATAAGGTACCTCATGAAAGGCTTATTGAGAAAGTAAGGAGGCATAGGATCCAAGGGGACATTGCTTTGTGGATCCAGAACTGGCTTGCACACAGAAGGCAAAGAATGGTTGTAGATGGGTCATATTCTGCATGGAGGTCACCAGTGGAGTGCCTCAGGGATCTGTTCTGGGACACTTATTCTTCGTGATTTTTATAAATGACCTGGATGAGGAAGTGGAGAGATGATGACACAAAGGTTGGAGGTGTTGCAGATAGTATGGAGGGCTGTCAGAGGTTACAGCTGGACATTGATAGGGCATTGAGAAGTGGCAGATAGAGTTCAACCCGGATAAGTGTGAAGTGGCTCATTTTGGTTGGTCAAATATGATGGCAGAATATAGTATTAATGGTAAGACTCTTGGCAGTGTGGAGGATCAGAGGGATCTTGGGGTCCGAGTCCATAGAATACTCAAAGCAGCTGCGCAGGTTGGCTCTGTGATTAAGAAGGTGTATGGTGTATTGGCCTTCATCAATCGTGGAATAGAATTTAGGAGCCGAGAGGTGATGTTGCAGCTATATAGGACCCTGGTCAGACCCCATTTGGAGTACTGTGCTCAGTCCTGGTCGTCTCACTACACAAAGGAAGTGGAAGCCATAGAAAGGGTGCAGAGGAGATTTACAAGTATGTTGCCTGGATTGGGGAGCGTGCCTTATGAGAATAGGTTGAGTGAACTCGGCCTTTTATCCTTAGATCGAAGGAGGATGAGAGGTGACCTGATAGAAGTGTACAAGATGATGAGAGGCATTGATCATGTGGATAGTCAGAGGCTTTTTCCTAGGGCTGAAATGGTTGCCACAAAAGGACACAGGTTTAACGTGCTGGGGAGTAGGTACAGAGGAGATTTTATACAGAGGGTAAGTTTTTTACTCAGAGAGTTGTGAGTGTGTGGAATGGGCTGCCAGCAAAGGTGGTGGAGGTGGATATGATAGGGTCTTTTAAGAGGCTTTTGGATAGGTACATGGAACTTAGAAAAATAGAGGACTATGGGTAAGCCTAGTAATTTCTAAGGTAGGGATGTATTCAGCACAACTTGGTGTGCCAAAGGACCTGTATTATGCTGTAGGTTTTCTATGTTTCTATAAAATGATAAGTGAAGAGTGGAAACAGTTCAAAGCTCACAGGACCAAAAAAGTTGAAGCAGGAAGTAGCCATTTGGGCCCCCTGCTTGCTGTGCTATTGAATAAAACCATGGCTGATATTCCATCTTAATCTCATTTTATTTGACACACATCTTTTTCTTAATTCCTAAAAGTCCAATGAACTCTGCCCTGGAATATACTTTGTGAACTGATCCTCCACAGCCCCTTGGTCAAAGGTTCCAATGATTCACCAACTTCTAGACTCTCAGCCATGTCTTTAGCAGCTGACACCATGGAAGATGATGGCCACTAATTCTAGGTACCCCACCTCAGGAAAATATCATCTCTGCATCTGCCCTATCCTTGAAAAAATCTGAAATGAAAAAAGAAATTTCTGGAAACACTTAGCGTGTTGGATAGCATCAATGGAAAGAAAATGGTTAATGCTTTAGGTCCAGGGTTCTTGTTCAGAATTGGTAAAGAGGGAAAAATAGTTCTAGGTAGCAGAGAAGGTGGAGGAGGGATGAGTGGAAAAAAAACCCAGAATATCTCTGATAGAATGAGATCCAATGTAGCAGTTAAGATTAAATTCATGTGTACAGTCTTGCTAATGGTGAGGCTGTGGGACATGCCAAGCAGGCTACAGAAAATTAGGAAAAACTCTGTCAAAAACAGTGTCACTTCTGCAGCCTGAACACAGAATGTGATCACCCCCAATCTGTGTTTGGTTTTGCCAGTGGAGAGGAGGTCTCATTTTGATTAGAAGAAGAGCAAGTAAATAATTTCTCTCTCTGGAAAGGCCACTAAAGATTTCTATATGAGATTACCTCCAATTCTTCTAAACAAAGAATACAAGCACCTGTAAAAGATTTTGTAGATTACATACTAATCTCATCAGGCACCTCAGAATCTATGGGACTCATCCTCATTTCTGAGGCACTGACAAAGAAGAAGAACTCCAAGGCCTGGACAACCTCTAGGTTTTTATGGATAAGCAACACAAAAAAAAGATTGCAATACCTGAGTGCCGGGAACTGATTACATCCAACAACTGAGCGCTACTCGATTCTGCTAGACAGCTATTTCTATCACCATTATAAGTCCTGCATAATTAACATCCTAAGAGCTGAAACTCGCCTAGATCAACCACAAAAACTCTATTACTATTAAAGAAGTCGAAAGGGCAGACCCACGTCAAGGTGCAAGATTAGCATGTGGTAGAATGCTTGCATGTGTCTTTTAAGAGACTTTTAGATAGGCACATGGAACTTAGAAAAATAGAGAGCTGTGGGTAAGCCTAGTAATTTCTAAGGTAGGGACATGTTCAGCACAACTTTGTGGGCTGAAGGGCCTGTATTGTGCTGTAGGTTTTCTATATTTTCTGTTTTCTATTTTTCCAGATATATCCTCTTTTTGTCACAGTCAAAAAACTCAGCAACAGTGGAGAGAGAAGTCAGGTTAACCAACAAGGAATTGACTAACATAAGCATTGGCACAACATGACCATACTGTGCACCAACTAAAGAGTAAACTTCTGTGTCTCATCTAAGTTTCTGCAACAACACTTCCCTCATCACAGGCATAATCACAACTGTTTTGAAGGGTAACAAGCATATGGGAACAGTACTGCCTCCAAGTTCCCTCCAGGTCCCATACCATCCATCCTGAGGAAAACATTGATCACATTCCACGATCTTTGTTGAGTCAATGTCCTGGAACTCCCTTGTTAATAATACTATCAAGAGGATATTTCATTACCACTTTCCTAAAAGCAGCTAAGGATGGGCAATAGTTGCTAGGTTTTGCTAGAACCATCCATTCTCCAAGAATGAATGAAATAAGATATTCTGGCATTCAAAAACTAAAGACACAACAGAAAAATTTCTAAGTGAAATGAACATGTACAATTAAATTGCTCCAGTTTACCTGATTAGGGAGATTATTCTTAATCTTAATAATCTTTAGAGGATGTAGCAAATCCCATTACCTAAACAATTAAGGAAGTGGAACAGATTGACAGATTTTCAGTCTGTTATGTTGATTTGTTAAAGAAACCCCAGTTTTCAAATTGCTTCACCCTGAAGAAAATATTGGAGATGTCTTAATGAAAAGTTGCTGGGAAGTTGTGATCATCATATTCCCGAGAAATCTGAAAAAGGTAATGTGACACTAAAATATTACATTCCTAGAAGACATCAAGGTACACAATACTAAACAAAAAAAGGACGAAAAAAATCAATGTGTTTTCAATTTCTTTTTCTATGCTGCAGTACAATATCAGAAATTGGAACACTGTTCAATAAAGTTGAAAAATAGAATGCTTTTTTCTTGTGACAGTGTTAAATATAAAAAAATAGTTTTAGAAGTACTGAGCTTGTTGCACCTAAATTCAAATCTCTGACAATGGATACGCACCAAAATTGAAAGTGTCAGTCTGATTCATGCAGCTTTTACTGTTGTGCAGTGATTTTTTTGGTATATATTTGCTTTTTTTTTCTTTATAAAGGTTGGAGATGTACTTTCTCAATTATAGGCAATGCATAGGCATTCAGCAACTATAGAGGAAACCATGAATTTATCTAGAAAACCCACAGGTTGAGTATATATGCTACTCTTTGACATGTTGACCTTGTTTAAGGGCTTCATTAAATTTCTGCTCTCATTTCATTGCCAGGGTTGTAGGTTTGCACAGCATAACCACAGATTAGTGGTTATTTTCCCACTCTGTGAGCGGTTGTACTGGTTCAAACCAACTAGCGCTGACTGAAGCCATGAATGCATTTCTTAAATGGATAAGTGATTATTGTCTTCAAGCATTGCTTAGTGCAGGGGTTCATGGACCAGTGCCATTAAGCAAGGAGTCCTGGACCCCAGGTTTGAACCCCTGCTTTGGTGAATGACTGCCTTGCATTTTGTGGATAATGCAAACTGCAACTGTGATGTGCAGGTAATGGCTTCAGAGAACACGTGTGGCTGTTAATGTGAATGTGGTTTCTTTTTTGGCGCAGTATTCAACCAGGGAAGAGGTAGATACGCCATCATGGTCCCAATGAGTCTTGTGGCAAGCCTTGGATGTAGGAGAGCCAACCATTAATGTGATGCCGAAAGCACAGTAAGTCTGAGCCTGGTTAAATGTAATCCTGGTCAACAGTGACCAGGACCATTGGATCATTCTCAGTAGAGCATTCAGAGAAAGTAATATGAAGAGCCAGTTGTAAGAGGTCCTCTTGGGGAAGATGTCTATTGACTGGGACAAATGAGGTGCTCACCATTCCCAAGCCCAAGTCTGATTGTTGCCAAGTATGTTGTACACATGGTCCATCTCAAGGTGGGAGATAAGCTGAAGGTGCTCATTAGTTAAAAAAAAGGAAAATGATGAGAATACTCAGCAGGTCTAGCAGCAATTGTGGAGAGAGAAACAAAGTCTAAGTTTCAGGTTTATAATCTTTCTTCGGAACTTTCATTGGAAATGAGAACTCTTGTTTCCCAGACTCTGATCCCTCCTCCTTCTCCCCAGTCATGAATCCCTCAGAGGTTTGACCTTCTCCTGCAACCATTTGTTCTGTTATTATATTGTATTTCCTTTCTGCAGGCAAAATGAACTTTTGAGAGCATTATAACACGATACAATTGCGCAGAAGTCAAACACCAATAAGTCAGTAAAACAGCACGTACCTATATTGGTTCTTTCAATAATGTTGAGAAGGACTCCTGCAGGTTAATGCAATGCTACCATCTAAAGCTCAATACAGAATGGGTTAGTTCTGGTGAGGCAAAATGAAAAACACTTCTTGTATACAATGCACTTATATTTTTAATTCAAATGCTAATACATTTAAATTCAAATGTTAATAAACTCAACACCTAATGGTGTTGCACAACAAATGCAATTTTAAGTTCCTAAATCTCTCCAACCATGTTCAAGGCTTTACTAGAAATTAAGAAATTAATTGTTATTTATTGAGATACAATGTGGAGTAGGCCATTCTGGCCCTTTGAGACACGCCTCCCAGCAGCCATCGATTTAATCCTGGCCTAATCACAGGGCAATTTACAATGACCAATTAACCTAACAATTGGTACATCTTTGGAGCACCCACAGTGAAAAAGAATGTACAAACTCCTTACAGGCAGTGGCAGGAAATGAATCCTGGTTGCTGGTACTGCGAAGCATTGTGCTAACCACAGGGTCACCATGCCACGTCATTATCAGGCTCAGTTTCTAGGTCATATAAACCATATAACAATTGTTAGGTGTTAGGGGTTATGAGGGTATTATATATAGAGCATAACATAGGAACAGGCTACTTGGCCCATGATGTGCCAAACTAAGTAAAGAATTAACTAAATGCCCTACTAAATGAATTCTTTCTACCAAAGTAGAAGGACTAATGTTCACCTTCCCCCCAGAAGCCCATGCCAGCCACCTACCACTCTCTGTTGAAAGAATATCACCCTCCATATTTCCTTTGAACTTGTACCCAATGCATGTCCACTAGTATTAGATATTTGACCCTGGGGAAAAAAGATACCAGCTATCTGCTCTGTCTATGCCTCTCATAATCTTCTAAGCATCTTTTAGGTCTCCTCTCAGCCTCCACTGCTCCAGAGAAAACAACACAAGCCTGTCCAGCCTTTTCTTGGAACAAGTGCCCTCTGATCCAGCATCCTGGTGTAACATGCTGTACGGTTTCACTGCTAATGTAATGGCTGCTCTGTAATGTTCCACTGCTGAGGTAATGGATTCTCTGTAGCAGCAATATTTAGGTTATGACTAGAGATAATGGGGCCTTTGGAATGTATATTAGCCAATGAGAGGTATGTTGTTCTTTCTTGGGGGTCTGCGAGCAAGGGATTTTGCAGTCTTTTGTCAGTGGGAGTTGAGAGAAGATGTGAGTGGAGAGAGTTGGTAGACCGCTGGACAGAGTGGACTAGGAATGAGTGTCCATAGGTTGGTGACGATCGGAGGAGGTTGATGGGAGACAACTGGATGAAATCGTGAGCTCCAACATGTGCATGAGACCGTTTCGTTAAAATGGGCACTTTTTCTTTACTAACCCTATAGTCAGATTAAGATTTATAAAGTTCAATCACTTAATTGCATATGGTGCACTGTCTGAGATTTTGCGGTTTGGATTTCTAAGCAGGCAACACATCACACAGCATCCACACAAATGAGATCTCTCAGTTTGGCTGGGCCAGAGGCTGTCTTCCCCTAGACAAACATGTGCTGGCTGAACCCAAGGATTGCACCGGTAAATCTCTTCTCTACCCTTGTCCTTGCTATAACAGGTCACCAGGGCTGAATGCAATAATCCATATGTGGTCTAAACAGAGTTTTATGAGGCTGCAACATTATTTCCTGGCTCTTGAACTCAATGCCTTAACTAATAAAGACTAGCATTCGGTATGTCATATGCCGTGTGCCATATTCCATATTCCATATGCCTTCTCTACCTCCCTATCAGCCTGTGCAGCCACTTACAAGAAGCTATGGACATGGACCCCAGGATCCCTTTGTACACCAACACTATTGAGGGTGCTCTCATTAACGATGCATTCTTCCTTCATGCAAAACCTCACATTTGGCTGGATTAATCTCCACTTGCCATTTCTCCGCCCATATCTATAGCTGATCTTTATCCCACTGCATCCTTTGGTAACCTCTATACTGCCTACAACTTCACCAGTCTTTTACATCCAACAGATGTCCATGGCCAGGGGAATAACCATATAACCATATAACAATTACAGCATGGAAACAGGCCAGCTCGGCCCTTCTAGTCCGTGCTGAACGCTTACTCTCACCTAGTCCCACTGACCCACACTTAGCCCATAACCCTCCATTCCTTTCCTGTCCATATGCCTATCCAATTTTACTTTAAATGACAATACCAAACCTGCCTCTACCACTTCTACTGGAAGCTCGTTCCACACAGCTACCACTCTCTGAGTAAAGAAATTTCCCCTCTTGTTACCCTTAAACTTTTGCCCCCTAACTTTCAACTAATGTCCTCTTGTTTGAATCTCCCCTACTCTCAATGGAAAAAGCCTATCCACATCAACTCTATCTATGCCCCTCATAATTTTAAATACCTCTATCAAGTACCCCCTCAACCTTCTATGCTCCAAAGAATGAAGACCTAAATTGTTCAACATTTCCCTGTAATTTAGGTGCTGAAACCCAGGTAATATCCTAGTAAATCTTCTCTGTACTCTCTATTTTGTTGACATCTTTCCTATAATTCGGTGACCAGAACTGTACACAATACTCCAAATTCAGCCTTACCAATGCCTTGTACAATTTTAACATTACATCCTAACTCCTATACTCAATGCTCTGATTTATAAAGGCCAACATACCAAAAGCTTTCTTCACCACCCTTTCCACATGAGATTCCACCTTCAGGGAACTATGCACTATTATTCCTAGATCATTCTGTTCTACTGCATTCCTCAATGCCCTACCATTTACCATGTATGTCCTATTTGGATTATTCCTACAAAAATGTAGCACCTTACACTTATCAGCATTAATCTCCATCTGCCATTGTTCAGCCCACTCTTCTAACTGGCCTAAATCTCTCTGCAAACTTTGAAAACCTACTTCATTATCCAAAGCGCCACCTACCTTAGTATCATCTGCATACTTACTAATCCAATTTACCACCCCATCATCCAGATCATTAATGTATATGACAAACAACATTGGACCCAGTACAGATCCCTGAGGCACAGCACTAGTCACCGGCCTCCAACCTGACAAACAGTTATCCACCACTTCTCTCTGGCATCTCCCATCCAGCCACTGTTGAATCCATTTCACTACTTCAATATTAATACCTAACAATTGAACCTTCCTAACTAACCTTCTGTGCGGAACCTTGTCAAAGGCCTTACTGAAGTCCATATAGACAACATCCGCTGCTTTACCCTCATCAACTTTCCTCGTAACCTCTTCAAAACATTCAATAAGATTTGTCAAACATGACCTTCCACGCACAAACCCATGCTGACTGTTCCTAATCAAACCCTGTCTATCCAGGTAATTATATATACCATCTCTAAGAATACTTTCCATTAATTTACCCACCACCGATGTCAAACTGACAGGCCTATAATTGCTAGGTTTACTCTTAGAACCCTTTTTAAACAATAGAACCACATGAGCAATATGCCAATCCTCCGACACCATCCCCGTTTCTAATGACATTTGAAATATTTCTGTCAGAACCCCTGCTATTTCTACACCAACTTCCCTCAAGGTCCTAGGGAAATATCCTGTCAGGACTCAGAGACTTATCCACTTTTATATTCCTTAAAAGCACCAGTACTTCCTCCTCTTTAATCATCATAGTTTCCATAACTTCCCTACTTGTTTCCCTTACCTTACACAATTCAATATCCTTCTCCTTAGTGAATATCAAAGAAAAGAAATTGCTCAAAATCTCCCCCATCTCTTTTGGCTCCACACATAGCTGTCCACTCTGATTCTCTAAGGGACCAATTTTATCCCTCACTCTCCTTTTGCTATTAATATAACTGTAAAAACCCTTTGGATTTATTTTGACTTTACTTGCTAAAGCAACCACGTATCTGCTTTTAGCTTTTCTAATTTCTTTCTTCAGATTCTTCTTAAATTCTTTATATTCCTCGAGCACCTCATTTACTCCATGCTGCCTATATTTATTGTAGATATCTCTCTTTTTCCAAACCAAGTTTCCAATATCCCTTGAAAACCGTGGCTCTCTCAAACTTTTAACCTTTCCTTTCAACCTAACAGGAACTTAAAGATTCTGTACCCTCAAAATTTCACCTTTAAATGACCACCATTTCTCTATTACATCCTTCCCATAAAACAAATTGTCCCAATCCACTCCTTCTAAATCCTTTCGCATTGCCTCAAAGTTAGCCTTTCTCCAATCAAAAATCTCAACCCTGGGTCCAGTCCCATCCTTCTCCATAATTATATTGAAACTAATGGCATTGTGTTCACTGGACCCGAAGTGCTCCCCAACAGATGCCTCCGCCACCTGACCGATCTTATTCCCTAACAGGAGATCCAACACTGCCCTTTCTCTAGTTGGTACCTCTATGTATTGCTACAAAAAACTATCTTGCACACATCTTACAAACTCCAAACCATCCATCCCTTTTACAATATGGGCTTCCCAGTCTATGTGTAGAAAATTAAAATCTCCCACAATCACAATCCTGTGCTTACAACAAATATCCGCTATCTCCTTGCAAATTTGCTCCTCCAATTCTCTCTCCCCATTAGATGGTCTATAATACACCCCTGTAAGTGTTACTACACCTTTCCCATTCCTCAATTCCACCCAAATAGTCTCCCTAGATGAGCCCTCTAATCTACCCTGCCAGAGCACTGCTGTAATATTTTCTCTGATAAGCAATGCAACACCTCCCCCTCTTGACCCCCGATTCTATCACACCTGAAGCAACGAAATCCAGGAATATTTAGTTGCCAATTACACCCCTCCTGCAACCATGTTTCACTGATAGCTACAATATCATATTTCCAGGTATCAATCCATGCTCTAGGCTCATCCACTTTTCTTACAATGCTCCTAGCATTAAAATAAATGCATTTAAGAAATTCTCCACCTCCTCCTCTCTGTTTATCTCTAACAGTACAAAGAACTTTACTGTCTTCTTTTTCTTCCTTCTCCCATACATCTGTTCCTACACTCTGGTTCCCCTCCACCCTCGTATCTAGTTTAAATCCACTGGAGCCTCTCTAGCAAACCTACCTGCAAGAATATTTGACCCCCTCCAGTTCAGATGTAAACCAACCCGCTGGAACAGGTCCCTCCTTCCCTGGAAAACTGCCCAATTATCTATAAATCTGAAGCCCTCCCTCCTGCACCATGTCTTCAGCCACGTGTTGATCTGCACTATCTTACTATTTCTAAACCCACCTGCACGTGGCACTGGTAGCAATCCTGAGATTGCTATCCTGGAGGTCCTGTCCTTTAACTTGGCACCTAGCTCCCTAAAATCACCGTTCAGTACCTCCTCATTCTTCCTACCCACGTCATTGGTCCCTACATGGACCACAACATTTGGCTGCTCACTCTCCCTCTTGAGAATACTGAGAACTCGATCCAAGATATCATGGACCCTGGCACCAGGGAGGCAACAGACCATCCGGGATTCTCGATCTCTTCCACAGAATCTCCTATCTGTCCCCCTAACTATCAAATCCCCTATCACTACTGCTCTGCTCTTTTCCCTCCTTCCCTTCTGAGCTGAAGGTCCAGTGTCGGTGCCAGAGACGCAACCACTGCAACTTGTCCCTGGTAGGTCGCCCCACCAACAGTATCCAAAACGGAAACAGTATACTTATTGTTGCTGGGAACGGCCACAGGGGTGCTCTGCTCTTCCTGTCTATTCCCCTTCCCTCTCCTGACAGTCACCCAGCTACCTGTGTCCTGACTCCTAGGAGTGACTATCTCAATAGACAATAGACAGTAGGTGCAGGAGTAGGCCATTTGGCCCTTCTAGCCAGCACCACCATTCACTGTGATCATGGCTGATCATACACAATCAGTACCCTGTTCCTGCCCTCTCCCCATATCCCTTGACCCTGCTATCTATAAGAGCTCTATCTAACTCTCTCTTGAAAGCATCCAGAGACTTGGCCTCCATTGCCTTTTGGGGCAGAGCATTCCACATATCCACCACTCTCTGGGTGAAAAAGTTTATCCGCAACTCTGTTCTAAATGGCCTACCCCTTATTCTTAAACTGTGGCCTCTAGTTCTAGACTCACCCATTAGCGGGAACATGCTTCCTGCCTCCAGCGTGTCCAATCCCTTAATAATCTTATATGTTTTAATCAGATCCCCTCTTATCCTTCTAAATTCCAGTGTATACAAGTCCAGTCGCTCCAATCTTTCAACATATGACAGTCCCACCATTCCGGGAATTAACCTTGTGAACCTACGCTGCACTCCCTCAATAGCAAGAATGTCCTTCCTCAAATTTGGACCCCAAAACTGCACAGAATACTCCAGGTGTGGGCTCACCAGGGCCCTGTACAACTGCAGAAGGACCTCTTTACTTCTATACTCAATTCCTCTTGTTATAAAGGCCAGCATGACATTAGCTTTCTTCACTGCCTGCTGTACCTGCATGCTTGCTTTCATTGACCGATGTACAAGAACAACGAGATCTCGTTGTACTTCCCCTTTTCCAAACTTGACTCCATTTAGGTAGCAATCTGCCTTCCTGTTCTTGCCACAAAAGTGGATAACCTCACATTTATCCACATTAAACTGCATCTGCCATACATTCACCCACTCACCTAGCCTGTCCAAGTCACCCTGCATTCTCATAACATCCTCCTGACATTTCACACTGCCACCCAGCTTTGTGTCAACAGCAAATTTGCTAATGTTACTTTTAATCCCTTCATCTAAATCATTAATGTATATTGTAAACAGCTGTAGTCCCAGCACCGAACCTTGCGATACCCCACTGGTTACAGCCTGCCATTCCGAAAGGGACCCGTTAATCGCTACTCTTTGTTCCCTGTCAGCCAGCCAATTTTCAATCCATGTCAGTACTCTGCCCCCAATAACATGTGCCATAATTTTGCCCACTAATCTCCTATGTGGGACTTTATCAAAAGCTTTCTGAAAGTCCAGGTACACTACATCCACTGGCTCTCCCTTGTCCATTTTCACAGTTACATCCTCAAAAAACTCCAGAAGATTAGTCAAGCATGATTTTCCCTTCGTAAATCCATGCTGACTCGAACTGATCCTTCTACTGCTATCCAAACGTGTCGTAATTTCCTCTTTTATAATTGGCTCCAGCATCTTTCCCACTACTGACGTCAGGCTAACCAGTCTATAATTCCCTGTTTTCTCTCTCCCTCCTTTCTTGAAAAGTGGGACAACATTAGCCACCCTCCAATCTGCAGGAACTGATCCTGATTCTATAGAACATTGGAAAATGATTACCAATGCGTCCACAATTTTTAGAGCCACCTCTTTAAGTACCCTGGGATGCAGACCATCAAGTCCGGGGACTTATCAACCTTCAGATTCAACAGTCTATCCAACACTGTTTCTTGCTTAATAGAAAATTCCTTCAGTTCGTCCTTTACCCTAGTTCCTTTGGCCACTATTACATCTGGGAGATTGTTTGTGTCCTCCCTAGTGAAGACAGATCCAAAGTACCTGTTCAACTCATCTGCCATTTCCATGTTCCCCATAATAAATTCACCCGTTTCTGTCTTCAATGGCCCAATTTTGGTCTTAACTATTTTTTTTTGCTTTTCACATACCTAAAGAAGCTTTTACTATCCTCCTTTATATTCTTGACTAGTTTGCCTTCGTACCTCATTTTTTCTCCTTGTATTGCCTTTTTTGTTATCTTCTGCTGCTCTTTAAAAGCTTCCCAGTCCTCTGGCTTCCCACTCATCTTTGCTATGTTATACTTTTTCTCTTTTATTTTTATACTGTCCTTTACTTCCCTCGTCAGCCACAGCTGCCCCTTACTCTGCTTAGAATCTTTCTTCCTCTCTGGAATGAACCGATCCTGCATCTTCTGGATTATTCCCAGAAATACCTGCCACTCCTCCCTTTCTCCCTGAAACTCCTGTCTATTTCTGCCTTTGCCTCCCGAATGATCTGAAGTTCATCCAGCTCCAGCTCCAGTTCCCTAACACGGTTTGACAGGAGCTGCAGTTGGATGCACCTTTTGCAGGGTGTAGTCATCAGGGACAGCTGTGTTCACCCTGACTCCCCACGTACTGCAAACAGAGTATTCAACTGCCCTAACTGCTGCCTCCATTACCTACTCCTAATCTAATTTGATTAATTAAAGGAGCGTACCTGGCCTTTCCTCACCTGGAGTGAAGCTCGTACTCAGCCTCTGCTCGCTATTTAACTCCGGCTGCCTCACGGGCCAACTTTCTCACGCTTGCGCAGTTGTGCCCCGTTCAAACCTCGCCTCTGCCTGTTCTCGCCGAAGCCTGATTGAGCCAAAGCTGACCCACTCTGCCTCAGTCCACTCCGACGATGGCCACTGTACATGGCGGTCTTTCTTTTTATACCTTTCATGTCATGACATGCAGTATGAACGAATGGAAAGAAGCTTTGTTCAAACTGGGACCTCATTGGGGTTCACTTAAGAGGGAAAGAAGGAAATTTCATTTAATTTCTGTTCAATTAATTATGGTTTAGGTGAAGTACATTTCTTCAACATCTTCACAAGTGCATCAGGACATGGTATATATGGTGTTGTAGTGGTGTGCTACACGCAGCGCTAAAATTACGACACGGAGTTGGTAACTGCAGTCGAAGGAAAAAACTTTATTCGAAATCTTCAGCCTCACTTTTAAGCCTCCCTCAACCTGCCCCCCATGGCGCAGAGGCTCCAAAGCTCTGTGCTCGCAAACCCCTGTAGGCTATCTAATTGTGAGTCGGTTCGGATGTGCCAGGAAATGGGTCGCCACATAACCCACCCCCCCAGAACCGGCGATACACCCCCCAATGTCCGCAGTCTGGGCCGGAACCTGCTTGGGAGGTCGGCCTCTGCGCCGAGGTGCCGGAAACTCGGCCGGTTGCGCCAGGTCCACATGGGCCAGTTTGAGGCGGTCCACCGTGAAAACCTCCTCTTTCCCCCCAACGTCCAGCACGAACGTGGACCCGTTGTTCCGGAGCACCATAAACGGCCCCTTGTATGGCCGCTGCAGCGGTGGCCGATGCCTGCCCCTTCGTACAAACACAAACTTACAGTTCTGTAGGTCTTTGGGTACGCAGGTCGGGTGCCGCCCGTGCTGTGAAGTGGGTATGGGGGCCAGGTTACCGAGCTTCTCACGTAGTCTGCCCAGGACTGCCGCGGGTTCTTCCTCTTGCCCCCTTGGGGCTGGTAGGAACTCCCCGGGGACGACCAGGGGCGCGCCGTATACCAACTCGGCCGACGAGGCGTGCAGGTTGTCCTTGGGCGCTGTGCGGATGCCGAGTAGGACCCAGGGAAGCTCGTCCGCCCAGTTGGCTCCTCGCAGGCGGGCCATGAGGGCCGACTTCAGGTGACGGTGGAAACGCTCCACTAGCCCGTTCGACTGTGGGTGGTAGACAGTGGTGTGGTGCAGCTGAGTCCCCAAAAGGCTGGCCATAGCTGACCACAGGCTGGAGGTGAACTGGGCGCCTCTGTCGGAGGTAATGTGGGCCGGTACACCGAAGCGAGATATCCAGGTGGTGATCAGGGCTCGGGCGCAAGATTCGGAGGTGGTGTCGGTGAGCGGGACCGCCTCTGGCCATCTTGTGAACCGGTCCACAATAGTCAGGAGGTGCCACGCTCCGCGCGACACTGGCAGGGGGCCCACGATATCTACATGAATGTGGTCGAAACGCCGGTGGGCGGATTGGAACTGCTGCGGTGGGGCTTTGGTGTGCCGCTGCACCTTGGCCATCTGGCAGTGCATGCACGTTTTGGCCCATTCACTGACCTGTTTGCGGAGTCCGTGCCAAACGAACCTGCTGGAAACCATCCGGACAGTTGTCCGGATGAAGGGATGCGCCAAGTTATGAATGGAGTCGAAAACGCGGCGCCGCCAGGCTGTCGGGACGACGGGACGGGGCTGGCCGGTGGTGACGTCACAGAGTAGGGTCCTCTCACCCGGGCCCACGGGGAGGTCCTGGAGCTGCAAACCGGAGACTGCGGTTCTGTAACTCGAAATCTCCTCATCCGCCTGCTGCGCCTCTGCCAGTGCCTCAAAGTCTACCCCTTGGGAAAGGGCATGAACGGTAGGGCGAGAGAGCGCATCCGCCACGACATTGTCCTTACCCGAGACGTGCCGGACATCCGTCGTGTATTCAGAGATGTAGGACAGGTGGCGTTGCTGGCGGGACAACCAGGGGTCAGACGCTTTCGTAAACGCAAAGGTAAGCGGTTTGTGGTCCGTGAACGCGGTGAAGGGCCGACCTTCTAGGAAGTACCTGAAATGCTGGATTGCCAGGTAGAGCGCCAACAGTTCCCGGTCGAAAGCACTGTACTTGAGCTCGGTGGTCGCAGGTGTTTGCTGAAAATCTCCAGGGGTTGCCAGCGACCTGCGATGAGTTGCTCCAGCACCCCACCGACTGCCGTGTTTGATGCGTCCACTGTGAGGGCGGTAGGGGCGTCCATTCTGGGATGTACTAGCATTGTGGCGTTCGCCAAAGCTTCCTTCGTTTGAACGAAAACGGCGGCGGACTCCTCGTCCCAGGTAATGTCCTTGCTCGGACATGACATCAGGGCGAACAGGGGGCGCATGATCCGGGCAGCTGAAGGGAGGAAGCGGCGGTAGAAATTGACCATACCTACGAATTCCTGAAGGCCTTTGATCGTGGTGGGTCGGGGAAAGAGGCGGACCGCATCTACCTTAGCGGGCAGAGGGGTTGCCCCGTCTTTAGTAATCCTGTGGCCCAGGAAGTCAATGGTATCGAGTCCGAACTGGCATTTGGCGGGGTTGATTGTAAGACCGTACTCACTCAATCGGGCGCAGAGTTGACGGAGGTGGGACAGATGCTCCTGATGACTACTGCTGGCTATGAGGATGTCATCCAAATAGATGAACTCGAAGTCCAGGTCCCGTCCCACCGTGTCCATTAACCGCTGGAACGTCTGTGCGGCATTCTTCAGGCCGAACGGCATGCGGAGGAACTCGAAAAGGCCAAACGGGGTGATGAGAGCCATTTTGGGGATGTCGTCAGGATGCATCGGGATTTGATGGTACCCTCGGACGAGGTCTACCTTGGAGAAGATCCGTGCGCCGTGCAGGTTTGCTGCAAAGTCCTGAATGTGCGGCACAGGGTAGCGGTCCGGTGTGGTAGCCTCGTTCAGCCTGCGGTAGTCGCCGCACGGTCTCCAGCCCCCCATCGCTTTGGGCACCATGTGCAGGGGGGAGGCCCATGGGCTGTCGGACCGCCGGATGATCCCCCATTCCTCCATCCTCTGGAACTCCTCCTTCGCCAGTTGGAGCTTTTTTTTTATTACAAAATCCTTTATTACAAATATCGGTGCTATACAATATATACAAAACAGTGGCAAACACAATTACTGCACTACAAATAGACAATAGACATTACACCAGAATGTTGCCATCCCTATCCACGATGGCATTTACACCCCGCGGAGCCCAACGGTCTCGAAACTCCTCCAAGGCCGCTGTGGACTGCGCGTGTTCTTTTTCAATAGTTGGAGCTTGTCCGGGGGAAGCCGCCGAGCGCGGGCATGGAGGGGTGGTCCCTGGGTCGGGATGTGGTGCTGTACGCTGTGCCTGGGCATGGCCGCTGTGAACTGCGGTGCCAGAACCGATGGGAAATCCGCCAGGAACCTGGTGAAGTCGTTGTTGGACAGCGTGATGGAGCCGAGGTGAGGGGCTGGCAACTGGGCTTCTCCCAGGGAGAACGTCTGAAAGGTCTCGGCGTGGACCAGTCTCTTCCTGGGCAGGTCGACCAGTAGGCTGTGAGCCCGCAAAAAATCCGCACCCAGAAGCGGTTGGGCTACGGCGGCCAGTGTGAAGTCCCACGTGAACTGGCTGGAGCCGAACTGTAGCTGCACCTGACGGGTGCCATAGGTCCTTACTGTGCTGCCATTCACGGCCCTCAGGGGGGGACCCGGTGCCCTGCTGCGGGTGTCGTAACTCGTCGGGGGTAAAACGCTGATCTCAGCCCCAGTATCGACCAAAAACCGGCATCCCGACCTTCTATCCCACACATACAGGAGGCTATCCCGATGGCCAGCCGCCGTAGCCATCAGCGGTGGTTGGCCCTGGCGTTTCCCGGGAACTTGCAGGGCGGGCGACAACGGCGGGCTTCTGCGCCCCATCGCTGGTGGTAGAAGCACCAGTGTTCATTGGGCCGGGGGTTGGCGGGCTCTGCGGCCGGGCCTGGACTGGTTTGCTGCCGGGAGCGTGGCTGGGAGATCTGTGCGATGGACGCCCCGCTCACCTTTTTGGCGTTCCACAGCATGTCCGCCTGGGCTGCCACCTTCCGGGGGTCACTGAAATCCGCGTCGGACAGCAGCAGGCGTATGTCCTTGGGCAGCTGCTCCAGGAATGCCTGCTCAAACATGAGGCAGGGTGTGTGTCCGTCGGCGAGAGACGACATCTCATTCATTAAAGCCGATGGAGGTCTGTCGCCCAAGCCATCCAGGTGCAGTAAACGGGCAGACCGCTCGCGCCGTGAGAGTCCGAAAGTCCTGAGGAGCAGGGCTTTGAATTCCGTGTACTTGCCGTCTGCCGGGGGCGACTGTACGAACTCCGCGACCTGGGCCGCTGTGTCCTGGTCGAGGGAGCTCACCACGTAGTAGTAGCGGGAGTCTTCTGAGGTGATCTGGCGAACGTGGAATTGGGCTTCGGCTTGCTGGAACCATAGGTTCGGGTGCTGTGTCCAGAAACCCAGCAGTGTCAACGAAACCGCATGAACAGAGGCGGCGTCGGTCATTTCTGGTCCAAAAATCGTTTGGACTGTCGGGGTCACCAATTGTAGCGGTGTGCTACACGCAGCGCTAAAATTACGACACAGAGTCGGTAACTGCAGTCGAAGGAAAAAACTTTATTCGAAATCTTCAGCCTCACTTTTAAGCCTCCCTCAACCTGCCCCCCATGGCGCAGAGGCTCCAAAGCTCTGTGCTCGCAAACCCCCGTAGGCTATCTAATTGTGAGTCGGTTCGGATACGCCAGGAAATGGGTCGCCACAGTGTATCAAGATTGAATTTTCCAGTCACTGACATTTTTACAAGGTGGGCAAATCATAAGACTCTCCTGTCCAGTGAGATACAAAGGGAACAATATGTCCACATGCATAATACACTCCACTGATTCAGCTTGACTGTATCTAGTTCGCAGGCCATCATGTTGAGATGGGCTGTTAACCTTTTCTTATCCCATGTTTACTTATGAATAATGTAAAAATGCCTATCGATCCGCTGATGTGTGACTTACTACATGCCTGCAGTTTGAACCCACAAATGATGCCTTTCCATATAAATGGCACTAAGATAGATTTTATTTTTTAAAAAATCAAAAAATGCATTTTGGAAACTGAGCTTTATGAATTTCCAAATTGATTTGCATTTGAACAGCTGAAATATTTTCAATACAAATTTGCATATAAATAGGTTTTGTTGTGTATTTACATAAACACATTAGAGTGGTAAATTGGAATGACTTTATAAAATAAATAAATAAGAAAGAAACAACAACCAAGAAATTAACTTCCATTAATTGAAACAAATAAGCTTTATTTTTACAGTGAGATGTTAATTCGGGTTCTATAATATATAACTATGATTTCATCAATAAAATATGCAGATAATCAACAGGATACTAAAGGGAATGAAAAGAGGGTTGGGGGGCAGAAATCAAGTAAGAGTGGAGGAAGAGAAGGAAGATGGAGAGAGAGAAGGGATGGTGCTGAGCAGGGAGAAGGAAACAAAAGAGAGAAGGAGTTCAAGAATTTAAAAAATTTACTTACTGAGAAAGAGCGCAGAATAGGCCCTACCAGCTCTCTGAGCTACACTGCCCAGCAATTCTCCAATTTAATCCTAGCCTAATCATGGGACAATTTACAATTACCGATTAATCTATCAACTGATAAATCTTTGGACTGAGGGAGGAAATCGAGCCACCCAGAGGAAACCCACATGGTCACATGGAGAACGTACAAACTCCTTACAGGTAGAGTTGGGAATGGAACCTGGGTCGCTGGTAAAGTGTTGTGTCAGCCACTATGCTACCATTCCAGAATTAAAAGGAAGAAATAGAAGAGTAAGAAAGTAAAAGGGGAGTGAGAAAATAGTTTTAAGGTTAAAAGGGAGAGAGAGTGAGAGGGTGGTAGGACACATTAGGAACATGTTGGGAATAGAGGAGACATGGAAGAAAAGAGCATAAAACAAGGGAAGAGGTGAAGCTGGAGGGACACTCAGGAAAGTGAGCGCAGTTTAAAGGTGGAAAAGTGTGCACAGATTCATGCCTCTATCACAAAAGGGCAGCTTAGTGGTTAGTGTAACACTTTCATGGTGTCAGCTGTAAGACTGATGTTCGATTTCTGCCATTTTCTGTCTAGAGAATGTACATTTCCCGGATGCCCTAGTTTTCTCCCACATTCCAAAAATGTACAGTTAGGCTTACTGAGTTGTGAGTATGCAATGCTGGTGCCAGAAGCGTGGCCACACTCACCCAGCACAATCTTCGCTGACTGGATTTAACGTAAATGTCGTATTTTATTGTAAGTTTCGATGTACATGTGACAAATAAAGCTAATCTTCAGTGTAATCAAAAACTCACAAAATTAAATCCTCTATTTCAGAAATGCATTAATGCACTAATCAGGCATATTTGCTACTGGCACCACACAGAAATCCACAACTGCTTATCCAGTGGACTCAAAGGTACTATTATTGAGAGTATGATATACAGGGATGTGCCCTGCCATTTGCTCATTTCCTTCCTTCTCACCTAAGGCCCTCACCTCTACATTGCCTCCATTCTAGAAGCAAAGCCACTTGAGCTGCATTTTGCAGATGATGCTTGTGTAAACGCACATTCAGAGGCTAAACTCCAGGACATCATTTTCTCATTCACAGAAAATGGGCCTTAACATCCTTAATAGACAATAGAATAGACAATAGACAATAGGTGCAGAAGTAGACCATTCAGCCCTTCGAGATCATTCTGAGATCATGGCTGATCATCTACTATCAATACCCGGTTCCTGCCTTGTCCCCATATCCCTTGATTCCCCTATCCATAAGATACCTATCTAGCTCCTTCTTGAAAGCATCCAGAGAATTGGCCTCCACTGCCTTCTGAGGCAGTGCATTCCAGACCCCCACAACTCTCTGGGAGAAGAAGTTTTTCCTTAACTCTGTCCTAAATGACCTACCCCTTATTCTCAAACCATGCCCTCTGGTACTGGACTCTCCCAGCATCTGGAACATATTTCCTGCCTCTATCTTGTCCAATCCCTTAATAATCTTATATGTTGCAATCAGATCCCCTCTCAATCTCCTTAATTCCAGCGTGTTCAAACCCAGTCTCTCTAACCTCTCTGCGTAAGACAGTCCTGACATCCCATGAACTAACCTTGTGAACCTACGCTGCACTTCCTCTACAGCCAGGATGTCCTTCCTTAACCCTGGAGATCAAAACTGTACACAATACTCCAGGTGTGGTCTCACCAGGGCTCTGTACAAATGCAAAAGGAGAGGTCCTCAATAAGATCCTGAAAATAAAAACTGTTTGTGTCCCAGGACCCAATTCTCTACTAAGATGGACATCATGGAGAATTACAGCATTGGAAATAGGACCTTTGGCCCAACCGGTTTATGCCAATCACAACATCCACACTGCTAGCTTCAGCTGCCCATGTATGACCATAACCCTCAAACCCTTTCCCTCCATGTACCCATCCAAATGCCTCATAAATCCTACCATTGTATCCACCCCAATTACCTCCTCTGGCAGCTCATTCCAGGTGCTCACTACCCTCTGTATAAAGAATTTACTTCTCAGATCTCTCTTAAGTCTCTCTCCTCTTATCGTGTATCTGTTTTTCTTAGATTTGGACTCCCCATCCCTGGTGAAAAGACTATGGCCATCCTCCCTAGTCATATCCTTTATGCCCTCATAGAGTTTCATGAGGTAAACCCACAATCTATTATGCTGCAAGAAATGGAGATACAACATGGCCAACCTCTCCCTATACCTCTCCCTCTGCTCCAGGCAGCATCCTTGTAAATCTCTTCAGCACCCTTTCCAGCTTCAGAACGTCTTTCCTTTAACCGGGTGACCAAACTTACAGTATGTAAACTGAAATCCATTTGACATTCCTCAGCCTATTCCCCCTAACTGATCAAGACCTCTTTGTAATTCGCTGTAACCTGCTTCACTATGAATGTGACTCCTTAATTTAGTATTATCAGAAAGCTTACTGATTGCACCATGTATATTCATATACTGTACACACCATTTGTATAAATAATGAATTAACAGTGGTTCTGACACTGACCAACAGAGCACCACACTTGTCACAGGCCTCTAATTATCCATCACCCTCTGCTTCCTACCATCAAACCACTTCTGAATCCACCTTCCCATATGGGTTAACATTCCAGATCTGCCTGCCATGTGGGACTTTATCAAAGGCCTTACTGAAGTCCATATAAACAACATCCACTGCTCTATTTTCATCTATCCTCTTAACTACCTCTTCAAGACACTCCAGAAGTTTCATTAGGGATGACCTCCCACACACAAAAACACGCTGACTATTCCATATCATATCTTGACTTTCCAATTGATGGTAGATCTTGTCCTTCAGAATTCCCTCCAGTAATTTCCTTACAACTGAAGTCTGGTTCACTGATCTGTAACTCCCTGGCTTGTCTTTGCTAATCTTCTTGAACAACTGAACAACATTAGGCACCTTCCATTCTTTAAAAGGGCAATAGACATTAGACAATAGGTGCAGGAGTAGGTCATTCAGCCCTTCGAGCCAGCACCACCATTCACTGTGATCATGGCTGATCATCCACAATCAGTACCCCGTTCCTGCCCTCTCCCCATATCCCTTGATTCCGCTGACTTTAAAAGCTCCATCTAACTCTTTCTTGAAAGCATCCAGAGAACTCCACTGCCTTCTGAGGCAGAGCATTCCAAAGTTCCACAACTCTCTGGGTGAAAAAGTTTTTCCTCAACTCCGTTCTAAATGGCTTACCCCTTATTCTTAAACTGTGGCCTCTGGTTCTGGACTCCCCCAACATCAGGAACATGTTTCCTGCCTCTAGCATGTCCAATCCCTTAATAATCTTATATGTTTCAATCAGACCCCCTCTCATCCTTCTAAAGTCCAGTGTATACAAGCCTGTCGCTCCAATCTTTCAACATATGACAGTCCCGCCATCCCGGGAATTAACCTTGTGAACCTACGCTGCACTCCCTCAATAGCAAGGATGTCCTTCCTCAAATTTGGAGACCAAAACTGCACACAATACTCCAGGTGTGGTCTCACCAGGGCCCTGTACAACTGCAGAAGGACCTCTTTGTTCCTATACTCAACTCACCTTGTTACGAAGGCCAACATGCCATTAGCTTTCTTCACTGCCTGCTGTACCTTCATGCTTACTTTCAGTGACTGATGAATAAGGACACCTAGATTTTGTTGTACTTCCCCTTTTCCTAATTTGACACCATTCAGATAGTAATCTGTCTTCCTGTTCTTGCCACCAAAGTGGATAACCTCACATTTATCCACATTAAACTGCATCTGCCATGCATTTGCCCACTCACCCAACCTGTCCAAGTCATCCTGCATTCTCATAACATCCTCCTCGCATTTCACACTGCCACTCAGCTTTGTGTCATCTGCAAATTTGCTAATGTTACTTTTAATCCCTTCATCTAAATCATTAATGTATATTGTAAATAGCTGCGGTCCCAGCATTGAGCTTTGCAGTACCCCACTAGTCACTGCCTGCCATTCTGAAAGGGACCCACTAATCCCTACTCTTTGTTTTCTGTCTGCCAACCAATTTTCTATCCATGTCAGTACCCTACCCCCAATACCATGTGCTCTAATTTTGCCCACCAATCTCCTATGTAGGACCTTATCAAAGGCTTTCTGAAAGTCCAGCTACACTTCATCCATTGACTCTCCCTTGTCCATTTTCACAGTTACATCCTCAAAAAATTCCAGAAGGGCCTCTGTGATTTTTTTTCCCTGACCTCATATCTGGTCCAGGGGTGCACTTGATCAGGCCTTGGAGATTTTCCCATCTTAATACACTTCAAAGCTGCAAATGCCCCCTTCCTCAGAATAGGCATATGGTCCAAGACCTCACTATTCATTAACATCATTTCTTTGGCATCCACAATATTCTTCTTAGTAAACACACCAATGTGAAATAGACATTAAAACTCTCAGCCATTGCAGATGCTCCACACATAGGTATCTCTGATGGTCTTTACGAGCACCTAGTCTCTCTCTGGTCTCCTTTTATTGTTCATATAACTGATAAACCTCTTGGGATAATACTTAACCCTGCCTGCCAGATCCATCTTATACCCTCTGTTTTGCTCTCTTTATTTCCCTCTTAAGCATAGCCTTGAACATTTTATGTCTATTCATTGGGGGGGGGGGAGGGTTAATTATATCCAGCAACTTAAGTGTGATGTGCATTTCCTTCTTTTTCCCTACCAGAGCTATGATATTTCTTGTCGGTCAGGGTTCACTGAACTCAGTATGTAGAACCCACCCTAACAGAAACATATTGTCCCCAGATTCTTGATATAACCCTTTTATTCCCACTTGCCAACTGTTTTTTTTTGCCTTTAAATAGAGTGTCACAGCTAGACCCTGCACATTGCCCTCAAAGTTGATCCTGTTCCAGTTCAGGACTTTAACCTGTAGATCTCTTCTATCTTTATCTATAGTTATTTTAAAACTAATAGAATTGTCATCACTGGACCTAAAGTAGTTCCTAAATGCCTCGTCAGTTATCTGGCCTGCCTTATTCCCAAAGAGGAGGTCCAGAGCTTCTATCTCCTAAATAGGGTTCCTCTGTTTATTGCATGAAAGACTTGCTTTGAATGCACTGCACAAATTCAGCCCCGACCAGGCCCTTTGCACTCTGGGTGGCCTAGCTGATATCAGGAAAATTAAAACCTTCCACTTGCACTGGATTATTATTCTCACAATTTCTTGACACGTTTGCTCCTCGAGTTCCCACTGACTACTGGGGTGAGGGGGAGGTCTCTAATTTCACCCTACCAAGATGAGCAGCTCCTTCTTCTTTCTGTGTCCTACCCAAATGGCCTCATTAGATGATCCCTGAAGAACATCCTCTCAAAGTACTTATCAAAAAGGCAACCCCCTCCACTCATACCAGTTCCCCTGAAATGCTGAAAGCATCAATATCCTGGAAATTTGAGCTGCCCGTCCTGTCCTTCTCTCATCCACATTTCTGTTATGGCCACAATATCCCAGTCCCTGGAGATAATCCATGCCATCAGTTTATCCACATTACCTGTTAAGTTACAGGTATTGAAATAGATGCAATTTAAATCAATGGTCCTATCTACCCTCTTACTGTAAACATGGCTATCCTGATATGCTAAACTTACAATCTGTGATCATTGCACATACCTCTTTCTTCTCAGTGACTTCACTCTTTCAAGTCCCTGCTACTGCTAATTTCATTTAAACCCTTACTGGTGCCGAAAGCAAATTTCCCTAATTTAGTCTACACTCTCAATGGTGTCAAAAGCAAAGTTCAGGATAAAGCTTTCTATTCCTGAACTCGATAGAGCTTGACACCAGGAGTCATCGGGAGATCACTAGCCTCAAGGTCCTGTATTTTAATTTCTTACCTAACTCCGTATACTCATTCTGCAGGACCTCAAGGGTAGACCCTTGCTCTACCAATGTACCAATGTGTACAATGATTTCTCTTTTCTTTTCTTTTTACAATATTTTTATTCAGAAGAAAAAAAAAGATTTACAGAGAGCAACACATAGATACATCTCAACATAACTTGTGTACATTCATATATTGTAATAAAATTGATCAAAATGTTATAGCATAACACATAAAGGTATACCATTCTGTAATCAAAAATTTAAAGATAGGTCATACATCATAAAAGAATTTTTTTTATATATAAAAAAGTCAACCCCCTACCAACTACCAAAGAAAAAAGCTGATGGATGACAATGGATAATTAGAAAAAAAAACATATTCACTTAAGAAGAGAAGATAAAAAGATACATAGAAGTCTGTGCACTGTTAAACTTTATAAATTGGAAAAGTAATTTAGGAAAGGTCCCCAAATATCATAAAAAGATTGTTTTGAATTTAAGACTGAGCAGCGAATCTTTTCTAAATTTAAATACGACATAATATCACGTAGCCATTGAAGATGTGTAGGAGGGGTAGACTCCTTCCATTTAAGCAAGATTGCTCTTCTTGCTAAAAGAGAGGTAAAAACTAAAACCTGTAGGTTAGGAGTATTTAAAGTTATATCTTCATTTGCAATAATACCAAACAAGGCAGTAAGGGGATTTGGGTCAAATTGGACCCTAAAAAGTTGAGAGAAGGTATGAAATACTTCCCACCAAAACTTTTCAATTGTAGGGCAAAACCAAAACATATGAATTAAAGAGGCATCAGCAGAGTTGCATTTATTACAAAGTGGAGAAACATTCGGGTAAAAACTGCAGAGCTTCTGTTTAGAAATGTAAGCTCTAAGAACCACCATAAATTGTAGAAGAGAATGACGAGCACAGAAAGATGATTTATTAACCCGTTTAAGAATTTTATTTCATCTATCATCAGAAATCTGACAATTTAGGTCATCCTCCCAAGCTTTTTTTATTTTATCTAAAAAGTCTTGTCTAGAATCAATCAACAAGTTATAGATACTGGTAATGGAACCATTAACAAAAGGTTTTAAATTTAAAAGATGATCTCTCATTGTTTGCCTTCCCCCTTGAAAATTTTTTCTGCAGCTGTTCAGAGACATCTCTGACTCTGGCACTCAGGAGGCAAAACCCCACCCCAGTGTCTCTTCTGCAGCTACAAAATCTCCTACCATGTCTCCTACCACTATTGCCTTGTCTGTCTGCCCCTTTCCCTCTGAGCCTCAGAGCCGGAAAGAGTACAGACATCAATGAGGAAATTCACCTTTGTCTTCAATGCACCAGTGCAGACTTGTGACACCTGAGAAACAGTGTTTGAAAATTAAGGTTTCAAATCCAGCAAAAAAATCTTCTAGTCTAATGAGGGTAGTAATCGTTGCCCTCCTATACACCTCTTGCAGTTGACACTTCAAAGGAATGGCGAGATACTACCTAAGCTATCTCCACAAAACCCTCCAAGCCTATCATTTGGATAAGTGAACCACCACTTTGTGTCCTTTTCATAGACTAACAGTCCCAGCCCTAATTACACTCATCCAGCTCCAACCAGACCATGTTGGGTACATATCCAACACCAGATTCCAGATGCCACATGAAAGGTTAGCAAGCTGACATGGGAAATATTTCAAAGATGTTCTTTAAGCCTCCTTCAAGAACTCTAATATCTCTTCTGAATCATGGGAATCCCAGGCCCAGTACCTCCCAAAGTGGAGAGAAGCCATTCAGGATGTCACCAGGAGCCTCGAATCCATGCACTGGAAAGCAAGAGGAGTGTACCACCACACAATCCATCTGCACAGCCACGTTACCTGATGTCTTCTGCCCAATCTGCAGAAGAGTCTACAACTGCCACTTTGATCTCACTGGCCGACTCAGAATGCACAAAAAATAGAGTGGAAGCCAGCCAGCCTTGATCCTGGATGTATCAACTAAGAGCAGGAGAAGGTTGGGCAGGTTGAATATATTTGATTGATGTTGAAATTGGAAACCTCTGAAAAGTATTTGTGGGAACTGTGTAATGAAATGAACTCCCATCCATGCATTATGAATGTAGGGACATGTTCAGTCAGTGTGGCCTGTTGATAGATAAGTATGATTACTCTGTGTAGCCAATATTTAGTTGTTCTGTCTTTTCATAGCACGCCTCATTTGAGGGTTTGATAGCCCAAGAGGCTAAAGCTGGCAATTCTTGAAGGGAGCCTGGGTGAAGCTGTGGAATCCCTTTTTGAGCTGAGTCATTTGAAGACTGGTAGAACCTCACTGAGCAGATCGTTGTCAAGTGCCATGCCAGTTCCAGTCTGTGAAAGCCTTGGGCCCTGCCTTCCTTCACCCTCCAGCCAAAGTCTGCAATCTGCCAAACCTCCTCTTCTGCTCCACTGCCAAAGACAACACTTACTTCTAGCTGCATCACTTCTTCCCTCCATTGCTTAGATCTCTGCCACTTTTCAGGCAATGCTCACTTTTCTGATGGAAGGTCTAGACCTAAAATGTGATCTGCCTATTTCCCTCCACAGATGATGTCTGGCCCGTTGAGTCCCTCCAACATCTTGTTTGTTGATCCAGATTCCAGTATCTGCAGTCTCTTGTGACATCATTCCTTTTTTTATCCTTCATTACATCTTTGAGAAGTCTCAGAAGGTTTCCAATGTGGGATATTTTGGTTCCAAGATATTCAGAAAGTCTACCAATTTATATTAGCAGTGACAGCTGGATGTAAATGTTGTCTGTGGTGGGAGCAGAAATCGTGGTTTGACAGACTGCAGAGTTTGGCTGGAGAATGAAGGAAAGCAAGGTCTATTTGTATGAACATCCATAGGGCTGAATCTTCCTTTTGGGATTACTGATTCTCATCTTCCAGTCCCAAAAGTAGGACCGGCAGAAGCAACTATTATGAAAATAATTATCCTGCAGGCATTAGATTTGTAAGGGAATCTGGGCATCTGTTAGTGTAGCCAAAGCGACCGAATATACCCCAGCCAGGCTGATGGTCTAAAATAACACATTAGAGACTTATCTGAATGGAAGTTATTCAGTTAGTTCTTATGTTAGTTGGCCTGATGCACCTAGCACAATTTTAATTGGTAGTTTGTTTATTATTATTGCATGTACCAAGGTACAGTGAAAAATGTTGCCTTGAAGTCCAGGTCTTCCCCCCATATCAGTGTATTGTAGCATGAGGGAAGGCAGAACGTACGGTGTAGGCAGAGAATAAAGTGCAAGGTCATGACAAGATAGACTGCGAGGTTAAGAGTGTATCTTATACAAAGTGTCTGCTCGGTAGTCCGATAGCAGTGGAGTAGACAATTATTTTGTGAATTTAAAAATTACTGAATCCAGCACTGGCATGTTCTATGTATGAATTAGGGTCCCAGGCAGCCAAAGATCTCAGTTTTATTAGAAGCACCAGTACAAATTAACAAGTGTTACAACTAGCGTCCATCAGGTGCCAGCTAGTGGCAAACTTGACATCTATTTTTTCCACACAAAATAAGATCCAATTTTCACCCCACCCCACCACCTCCCCTCCTCCAATTTTTTTTTTCTCACAAACTGTTTCTCCTTGTGTGGGAGAGTTTTGAACTCATGTGGAAGGAAAAAGTTATTAAAGAAATGTCATATCTTGATCGACTGGAATTCCTAAATTCTTAACGATAATAAGACAGGAGAATATTGTGGAAGGTTTGCAAGCAGTGGAAAAACACAGAGGCATTTTATTTTTGTTGCCATTATTATTTCACTGTGTTGTCTAGCTCACAGAACGTAAATCAGGGAGAGTGGGAGTTGGTTTGAGGGAGGGTTTGGCTGGGATCAGACTGCTTGGTTGTAGCACCAGAATAGCACTGCTGAAACTCCTCCTGCTGGCCAGATATCCCTGAGAAGTGAGCTTCTAGTCATCAGTTTGGGGTTCCGTCATGCAAATTCCACCAGCTACTCAACTTGAGTGATATTGGTAATGTCTTGCGAGCAATAATCAGTTGATTCATAAAAAAAATTAAAGCACAGTAACTAGTCAATGGATCAATCAAGTTCGTGTCAAAGGATAAAGTGCGCTCCTATTCATTCCCATCCCTTCGGCCTCCAGCCTACTTCTGTGTTCACACAAATATTTTTTTAAGTGTGATGACCATTTCTTCCTCTGATGTTATTTCAAACAGACCTCTAAGATTCTCTGGGTTGGAATATATTTTCTCAGTTTCTCCTAAGTCTTTCTAAAAATTACCTTAAATATATGACCTCCTGCCTATTGAACTCTTTTGACATCTTTGAGACAAAAAATAGGTATGGTGTCCACGCTATCAAAACATCTCCTAGTATTATGTACTTCAATTAAGTCTTCCTGCAGCTGTGACATATTTAAAGAAACCAATCACAGTCACAATTTTTTCTCTCTCGTAAACTTCCCGAGCACTGGCATCATACTCATAAATCGCTTTGTGCTTTCACATCTTTCCTGCAATGCAAGGACATAGTATTTTAACTGCAGTCCAATAGTTCCAGCATGTTTTCTTAGTCAATTAAATGCCTCACCCAACAAAAGCTGGTATCCCATGTTCCTTCTTCACCACCTTATTAAACAACAGATCAGCTTGCAAAGAAATCGTATAGACTGATCACAAACAAGAGAAAATCTGCAGATGCTGGAAATCCAAGCAACACAAACAAAATGTTGGAGGAAATCAGCAGGGCAGGCAGCATCTATGGAAAAAAAGCACAGTCGACGTTTCAGGCCAAAACCCTTTGGCAGGACCTACTGAGTTCCTCCAGCATTTTGTGTGTGTTGAGTAGATTGATTCCGTGATTGCTGAATTTGCGGAGAATCTGAGTAGACTAGACCTGTCCTCTCTAAGAGTTAGAAGAATGAAAGGAGAGCTTAATGAAACTGACTGAGGTATTATAAAATTTGACAGGCTGAATGTAGGGAAGGTTTTTTTCTGGCTGAGTCTCCAAATAAGGATAGGCTATTTAAAACTGAGATGAGGGGGGATTTCTGCAAGAAAGGGTGGCAAATCTTTGGAATTCTCTATCTTGAGGGGCTGTGGAACCTCAGCAATGAGTTTTCAGAAAAGAGATCGACAAATTTATGAACATTCAGGGAATCAAGAGATAAATGACTGCGTAGGAAAAATTATTGAGGTAGATCTGCTATGATCAAAATGCCAAATGACTTATTTCTGTTCATCTGTTTTGTGTTTACATATACCTGTCCTTGAATAATTAGTTACCATGCATTCATAACTCCATCTGTTTCCTCTGCCCCTTAGTATCTGTTGTTCACTGACTAACCCTTTGCCTTGATTGTGTTTCCCAGGAATTGGTGACTTTAAAGGCAATACGAACTCTAACACGTGGGTGAGAGCACACAAAGGATGGAAGGGACATCAAGTTGCACCCCTCCTAAAGTGTGGTCAATACCCAGTCTGCTGTAAGGGAAGAACTGACGTTGTGAAAACCAGCAGGAGATGTGGTCGTACCAACCACAGGAACTGACTGAATTACATGTGTCTCTGTCCAGCTTATTGGCCACCCCATTGACGACTCCCTGCAGTTTCTGGTTTTCTGCTGCCTTCTATTTCATAAAGAATGATTTTTATATACATATTTTTAAAAATTATGGCCTTCACAAAAAGAATAGAATTGGATTCCATGATTGGGCACAGCCTGTTACTGGAATAGCAATTTACAGCACGAATTGTTGAAGAGACAGAAATGACCCTAATTACCAAGATGAATCGTTAAGTATGTATAGAGTTGCATGGTTGTGTCATCTAATAATATCCCTTTCACTAATATTGTCCTTTACTCTTATTGGTGCATTGCTAAGGGTGGTGGTATCTTCAAGGAAGGTACTCCTCCAGAGCAACAACCTCTGCAGTGGTTATTATGTAGTGGAGAGGGTGCCCATTGAGAGTGGAGAATATTGTGTTCCCTCTCCCCATGTTTTCCCTCACCTCCCTTTTTGTTACCATGCTGACTGCCAGTGGAAGAATTCTTTCTGTCCAGGGAGTGCGCAGGGACATAGTGGAAAATCTGATCATTGCTTAGAAAAACCAATGAGGTCAGCCAATATTCAATTCAGATGCCAAATGATGTTGCATCATGTTGTTGATCAGACTCAAGCAATGCTTTATGAGATGGCTATCATACTATAAACACCACGTGCTTCGCACCTCAAAAGAGTGAACTCAGGTTTGTAGGTGATGTTTTTAATGAGTTATGGTGAACTACATATACCTGTCTGGACTCGCCACCCCCCCAGCTGACTGCTCCTGTGGCTCCTCCCACGGACCCCGGTATAAAGGCGATCGGAGACACAGCCCCGGCCTCAGTCTCCAGTCTCCAGTCTCCAGTCTGGTGGTCAATTGCTGCTTGTTCTTTCTTCCAGCCAATAAAAGACTATACCTCGCCTCACGTCTCCAAGAGTTATTGATGGTGCATCAATTTTATTGGCTGGAAATTTTAAAACATGAAAAGCATTTTACTTCCAGAAAAATTAGACCTTGATCCTCAAAACTCAGAAGCAGCTCTTGCCTTTGAACTCTGGCTAGCATGCTTCCAAACATACTTGTAGGAGGTTCATGTGACTGAGCCCGCTGTTATGCACAGAATCCTCCTTTCGAGGGTCAGCCCCAAAGTTTCCTCACTTATCAGGGACCTGCCAACATACCCAAGGGGCACTGGACGCCCTCAAAAGACAGTACCTGCGGCCGGTGAACACCGTCTATGCAAGACATCACTTAGCGACACGGCAACAGTGACCTGACAAGTAGAGCGGGCAGTTTCTCCGAGCCCTACAGACACTCATGCGAACTTGCGACTGCAAGGGACTGACGGTGGAACAGCATGCGGAGCTGCTAGTACGAGACGCCTTCGTTACGGGGATCAGGTCAGTGTACGTGCACCAGTGGCTGCTGGAAAATGCCGATCTTACCTTACGCTCGGCGATCGAGACGGCCGACACGCTGGAGGCTGCTCTAAACAACACTGAAGCTGTCCAGCCACGCAATCCCCCACCGGTTCCGTGGACACTGCAGACCCCGCCACCCACTGCTGCCAGTCGCGAGTCCACGAACACCCCGAAACCGAACACAGCTGCTGCCAGTCGCAAGTCCGTGCAGAGTTACTTCTGCAGACTCAAAAAGCACCCCCGAAAACACTGCCCGGCCCGAGAAGCGACCTGCTCCAGCTGCGGGAAGAAGGGCCATTTCGCCAAGGTCCACGAGCAGGGTCGGGCAGCGCTGTGTGTGTGGCATGGGGGCCGCCATCTTGGTCGCTGCCATCTTGCCTGCCTGCCTCGTGCGAGACATGGGGGTGCCACCTCGCCCCGCCCCCGACCCACTGGTGCTTACCGAGCACCAAGACAGCAGTTCAACTCTGGCCTCTGTAACCCTTGACCAAAGCGCCCCACACCAGCTTGCAAGGTCAATGATGGACATCTTGGTGGAGGGGCACAGGACTAGCTGCCTGTTTGACATGGGCAGCACTGAGAGTTTTATTGACCCGGACACGGTGCAATGCTGCGGACTCGTGACATGGCCGGTAAGCCAGAGGGTCACCATGGCTTCTGGGTTGCATTCCACAGACATCCGGGTGGGTTGTGTAGCGACATTGGTGGTGCAGGGCACAGAATATCGGGACTTTGCGCTACTGGTCATGCCTCAACTGTGCGCACCTGTGCTACTGGGGCTGGACTTCCAGAGCCACCTCGAAAGTGTGACTATGGCATATGGCGGGCCCCTCCCACCACTCACTGTCAGGAATCCTCAGTTTGGTGGGACTGAGCCATATACCCTGCTACTGACCACACACACACACCGTCCCACACATCCCACCCAGCACCATACCGACAGCTACGCTACTGACACCAGTTGCAGCCTCTCCACCCTCAAGATCCCTCCCCCACCACTGTTCGCCAACCTGACCCCCGACTGTAAACCTGTGGCAACTAAAAGCAGGAGGTACAGTGCGGGGGACAGAGCCTTCATTCAGTCGGAGGTGCAGCGGCTGCTCAGGGAGGGGATCATTGAGCCAAGCACAAGTCCTTGGAGGGCCCAGGTGGTTGTTGCTCAGACTGGGCAGAAAAATAGGATGGTCGTGGACTATAGTCAAACCATCAATAGGTTCACACAGCTTGACGCGTACCCCCTACCCCGCATCGCGGATACGGTCAACCAGATAGCTCAGTACAAGGTGTACTCGACAATAGATCTGAAATCCACTTATCACCAGCTCCCCATCCACCCAGAGGACCACCCCTATACCCCCTTCGAGGTGGGCGGCAGGCTCTATCACTCCCTGTGCGTTCCCTTCGGTGTCACAAATGGTGTCTTTGTCTTCCAGAAGGAAATGGACCGGATAGTGGACCAGTGCCAACTGAAGGCCACATTTCCCTATCTGGATAACATCACCATCTGTGGTCGCGGCTGGCAGGATCACAACGTCAACCTCCAACGATTTTTCCAAGTGGCCAAAGCCCTGATCCTTACTTATAACAGGGACAAGTGTGTGTTCGGAACCACCCGACTCGCTATCCTTGGGTATGTCGTGGAAAACGGGGTCATTGGCCCTGATCCCGACCGTATGCGCCCCCTGTTAGAACTCCCTCTTCCCACCACCCTCAGAGCCCTCAGACAGTGCCTGGGCTTCTTTTCCTATTACTCCCAATGGGCCCCTCACTAAGCAGACAAGGCCCACCCCCTGGTCAAGTCCACCACATTTCCCCTCACTGCTGAGGCCCGCGCGGCCTTCAGCTGCATTAAAGGGGACATTGCCAAAGCAACGATGCATGTGGTGGACGAGACCATTCCCTTCCAGCGCTGGCTGCTACCCTCAATCAGGCAGGCAGGTCAGTAGCATTCTTTTCTCGTACCTTTAAAGGCCCTGAAATTCGGCACTCCACGGTGGAGAAAGAAGCCCAGGCCATAGTGGAAAGTATTAGGCACTGGAGGCACTATCTCGCCGGCAAAAGGTTCACCTTGCTCACCGACCAGCGCTCAGTTGCGTTCATGTTCAGCAACCAACAGTGGGGCAAAATCAAAAATAATAAAATTTTGCGGTGGAGAATTGAACTCTCCACCTACAAATATGATATCCTGTACCGGCCTGGAAGGCTCAATGAGCCCCCTGATGCCCTATCCCGGGGAGCATGTGCCAGCGCGCAGCTCGACCGGCTATACGCCCTCCATGCACATCTTTGCCACCTAGGGGTCACCCGATTTTACCATTTCGTGAAAGCCCAGAACCTGCCGTACTCCCTGGAGGAGATCAGGACGATGACCAGGGACTGCCAAGTCTGCGCTGAGTGCAAACCGCACTTCTACCGTCCTGAAAAGGCACAACTTGTCAAGGCCACCCGCCCCTTTGAGCGACTGAGTGTTGACTTTAAGGGCCCCCTTCCCTCCACCAACCGCAATGTCTACTTTCTCAACATTAACGACGAGTACTCACGGTTCCCCTTTGCCATCCCCTGCTCCGACACCACTGCCACGTCCATCATAAAAGCCCTGCGCCAGCTCTTCACTCTGTTCGGATATCCCTGCTATATCCACAGTGATAGAGGGTCCTCCTTTATGAGTGACGAGCTGCGCCAGTACCTGCTGGCTAGGGGTATTGCTACTAGTAGGACCACGAGTTATAATCCCTGAGGAAATGGACAGGTGGAGAGGGAGAAAACCACAGTGTGGAAGGCCACACTTTTAGCCCTTAAGTCAAAAGGGTTGCCGGTCTCTCGATGGCAGGAGGTCCTCCCCGAGGCACTCCACTCTATCCGCTCCTTGTTATGTACGTCCACCAATGCCACCCCTCATGAGCGCCTATTCTCTTTTCCCAGGAAGTCTGCCACTGGGACTACCCTACTGGCTTGGCTGACGTCCCCAGGGCCAGTGCTGCTCTGGAAACATGTGAGGAGTAATAAATACTCCCCGCTGGTCGAGAGGGTTCACCTTCTACATGCGAACCCCCAGTATGTCTACGTGGTCTTACCTGATGGGCAGGAGGACACGGGCTCCGTCCGCGACCTGGTGCCCGCAGGAGCGCAGTGTCACCTTGGGTACAGGGTTCATAGTTACCGTGGAGTGTTCGGGGTAGCCGAATGGTAACTATGAATCCTGTACCCGAGGTGACACTGCGCACACCGAGCCCTACACAGACTCCTCACGACACTCCTAAACCGGGCGTCTCGCACGCGCATATGGGATCACTGACGCTTAGTGAACTGACGCCTCCAGTTAGGCCGGAACCAGCACAACCACCGTCTCCAGTGCAATCACCACCGGCACCAGTGCAATCACAGCCGGTGCTACGTAGATCGCAGCGACAGATTCGACCACCTAATAGACTTAACCTGTAAATATACTTGTAAGAAACTTCGCCCCATGGGGACTCTCTTTTAAAACAAAGGGGGGTGAATGTGGTGAACTACATATACCTGTCTGGACACGCCCCCCCCCCCCCCACACTGACTGCTCCTGTGGCTCCTCCCACGGACCCCGGTATAAAGGCGATTAGGGACTCTGCCCCGGCCTCAGTCTCTAGGATGTAGTGTGGTGGTCAATTGCTGCTTGTTCTTTCTTCCAGCCAATAAAAGCCTATATCTCGCCTCACGTCTCCGAGAGTTATTGATGGTGCATCATGAGTGAAGCTTCACAAGGCACTTTACTGGAACATTATCCTACAGAGCTGGCTTTGAAATGGATAAAAAAGTAACAGAATCAACAATCAAAAGTTTGATTGTGAATCAGAAGCTGAATCAGGTTTAATATCAACTAGCATATGTCGTGAAATTTGTTGTCTTTGTGGCAGCAGCACAATGCAATATGTAATAGAGAGAAAAACAATGAATTACCATAACTATATATATCTATATATCTACCTATCTATATATATATACACAAAACACACACACACACACACACACACACACACACACACACATATATATATATATATAATAGTTAAGTAGTGCCAAAATAGAAATAAAAAAAGTAGTGAGGTAGTGTTCATGGGATCAATGTCCATTCAGAAATCAGATAGCAGAGAGGAAGAGGCTGTTCCTGAATCGCTGAGAGTGTGCTTTCAGGCTTTTATACCTCCTTCCTGATGGTAGCAATGAGAACAAGGCATGACCTTGCTGAAAGGGGTCCTTAATGATGGACACCACCTTTTTGAGGCATTTCTCCTTGAAGATGCCCTGGAAACTATGGATGTTAGTGCCCATGATGGAGATGACTAAGTTTAAAACCCTATGCAGCTTATTTCAATCCAGTGCAGTCGCCTTTCCCATACCAGACGGTATGGCAAGGTGATGCAGCCAGTTTGAATGCTCTCAACGGTATATCTGTAGAAATTTGTGAGTGGCTTTGGTGTTAGTAATGTAGTAACAGGAAGAGAGAAGGTATTGGGTAATTGCACAGTTAAGGGCTCAGGCACTGGAAGACTAATGGTAAGACAATTAAAATCAGGAAAGCAACAGAACTGAAGCAACAGAGATACCTTGCAAGCAATTTGTAGAACTGGTAATGGAAAAAGGAAGAGATAAATTTACGTTGCATTTTCTTAACCAGAATTAGATTGCTAAAGCTAACCTAAACTAGTCAGTTGAGAAATGGGAAACTGAGTACAGATTTATTTCACAACTGCAATGAAATGAATAGTTAAGTGTTTGGAAAACTAAATGCGAAATGATTGTGAATGAGTGGAGTACAGAAGGATCAAGGTGTTTATCCAAAAGGTTAGATAGCAAGTGCAGCAAATAGTTAGGATTGCAAATGGCATATTGGCTTTTTTTGCAGGACAAATTAGGCTACGTCCACACTACGCCGGATAAATCCATAACCGAAGCTTTTTCTCTTTGTTTTTACCCTCCATCCACACTAAAACAACATTTTCGTCCCCCTGAAACCAGAGCTTTTCAGAAACGCTTTCCAGGGTGGGTAGTTTTGAAAACACTGCTTGGGCAGATCAGTGTGGATGGGGTAACCGGAGACTTCTGAAAAAGCTGTCAGACGGCAGCGCGCCTTTTCATTTTTTTCCTGAACGCAACCTAACAATTTCAGAACAGACGGCAATGAGACTGAAGCCAGAAGAGTTAGAAATGGACTCACCAAATACTTTGACCCATAACTTACTGAATAAATAAATATACTCACTTTGCCCTGTTTTCTGTCCTTGCTCGTATGAAGGTGGTTTACCTATTTATGCAAGTACTTCTCTGGCAATAGATGTGTACAGCCTGATGTAACATTGTATGGAAATACAAGGTAACGCTGATGCAGACATTAAAATACTCATACATTTAACAAGGTGCTTTATTAATGCAACAGAGTTAGTTTTTCAATGTTCGTCGTCAGCCGAGTCAATCTGTCCGTGAACTCCCTGTCAGTGCCTCCGTATGCCCCACTATTTTTTTTAACTTTTAAGTTCTCCTGTGCGAGAGGCAACAGCTGTCTGTCGTTTCAAGTTTTTCTAGTCTGTAATTACACAAACGCGCACTTTTACGGTGTGATTCGACACCAAACACAGGAGGAGGAGATTCACCGAAATCTCCGTTTCAGTTTGGATAGAGATATTTTCAAAAACGCATAGTGTGGATGTCTATCGTTTTTACATGAAACCGGCGTTTTCAAAATTATCCGGTCTAGTGTGGCTGTAGCCTTAGTACAATTGTACAGGGTGTTGGTGAAGCCACCTCAGGACTACTATGCACAATATAGGCTGCTTATTTACAAAAGTTTGTTTTTAAAGGTGGTAATTCACTGTCAACTCTTCCGCTGCTATATTGATTACTGTGTTGGTGCTGCTTCATGCACCCATACCAAGCTCAGCAATTTAATCAACTTTGCTTCTAACTTCCACCCTGCCCTTGAATTTACTTGGTCCATTTCTGACACCTCCCTCCCCTTTTTCAATCTCTCTGTCTCGATCTCTGGAGAAAAACTGTCTGCCAACATCTTTTAAAAACTTACTGATTTCGATGGCGATGTTAACTACCTCTTCCAACCCTGCCTCTTTAAAAAAATACTATTCCCCTTTCTCAGTTCCTTTGTCTCTGCCGCATCTGTTCTTGGGATGAGGCTTTCCTTTCCAGGACATCAGAGATGTCTTCCTTCTTCAAAGAATGTGATTTCCCTTCTTCCACCATTGTTGCTGCCCTTGCCATCATCTCCTCCATTTCCTGAACATCTGTGCTCACCTCAACTGTCTGCTGTCTCGACAGGGATAGAGTACCTTTTGTCCTCACCTACCAGCCTACATGAACCTCCACATCCAACAAATCATTCTCTACAACTTCTGCCATCTTTAATGGGATCCTATCACCAAACACATCTTCACCTCCCCCCGCCTCCAAACTCTCTGCTTTCCATAGGGATCCCTACCTCATGATTCCCTCGTCCATTTGTCCCTCCTCACTAATTTCTTCCCCTGCATATATCCTTGCAAGGGACAGAAATGCTACAACTGCCCATTCACCGACCCCCTCAACTCCATTCAGGGCCCCAAGCTGTCCTTCCAGGTGAGGCAACACTTCACCTGTGAATCTGCCACTGTTGTCTATGGTATTCAGTACCCCCGATACAGCTCCTCTACTTTGGTGAGACCTGTTGTAAATTGGGGAACCCATTTGTTGAGCACCTCTGCTCCGTCCACCAAAAGCAGCATTTCCTGGTGACCCAACATTTTAATTCCCAACCCCAATCCCACTCTGACATGTCAGTCTATGGCTTCCTCTTCTGACATGTGGAGCAACACCTCATATTCTGTCTAGGCAGCTTTCAACCCGGTATCATGAACATTGATATCTCCTTCCAATAATTTATCCCTACCTCTTCCCTCTTCTTCTATTCCCACTCTGGTATCGTCACCTCCCTCTGGTGCCCCTTCTTCTTCTCTTCTCCTCTCCTATCAGATTCCTTCTTCTCCAGCCCTTTACCGTTCCCACCCACCTGGCTTCACCTAGCTAGTTCTCTTTCACCACCCCCCCCCCCACCTTTTAATTCTGGCATCTTCCTCCTTCCTTCCCACTTCTGCAGAGAGTTCTCAGCCTGAAACGTTGACTGTTTATTCATTTCCATATATGCTGCTCCGACCTGCTTGAGTTCCTCCAGCACGTTGTGTGTGTGAGTCCGGATTTCCAGCATCTGCAAAGCCTCTTGTGGTTATAATGCAATAAGGAGTTATTGAGAGATTACCACAACCAACATGATTGATTGTGTTATTTGAGAAGGTAACAAGGAAGGTGTATTTAACGTATTCATTGTATTTAACGTCGTCCACAAAGATTTTAGCTGAGTTTGTGTCATAGTCTCACTTGGCAAGCTAATAAAGAGCCACTAAAAGATGAAGTGATGCAAAGGAAATGGCAAATTAGATCTAAATTTAGCTTAGCACCAAAAAAAACAACAGATGATGATGGAGATGTGTTTTCTTGTGACTGGAAAGATGCTAACAGTGGTGCTGCAAGGATTAGAATTCACCCTTTGTGTCCTTGTAATACGTTCATAATCTAACATGTTGTGGCAAGCATTTGGTCCATGAAGACAGACAAGAAAAGCTCATTTAACTCAGCTGCTGTTTTTATTGAGATGAGCACAAAACAGACCAGGTGCGATGACCCGGGAGAGAACTGCTCCATCTCATATAGATGGGGGAGGTGATTATTACACACCCCAGTTACAGTCAGGGTGACCCACAGACACGCAAGCGAATAACTGTATAACCCAAGCTAAAATAGAACAATAAATGATCTTGAACATCCCACCATAATCCCACAAACACATTTTAAAATAAGAACAAGAAGTAGCGCTGGCTGCCAGGAATTCTGAGGTGAGCTGTTGACCACCCGTCCTCTCTCCCCCACCGGAGCTCCACCATATGTTAATAAAGTTTGTAAATGAGACGTACTTGGCTCTGCAGTTGGCCACAGCTTTAGTGCAGTACACTGTTTAGGGCACCACATCACAGGAAAGACATGATTGCACTGGAGAGCGTGCAGATAACATTAAAAAGTTGTTGTCCAGGCTGAAAATTCATTGCAAGGAGGAAAAATTGCATGAGTTAGGATTGATTTCCATGGATTAGAGGAGGCTGTATGTTACAAATAAATATGAAAGTCCTTAATACTTTTTTGGTGATGTCAAAAATGAGGGGAGATATTTGTAAAAGTGGACATGGGAAAATATTACCCCTCCTCCCAGGTGGTGGTGAGGATTTGGAACTTATTTCATAACTGGGTGGGGGAGGAAGTCACCTCATCACAATTAAACTGTAACTGCACCTGTGCATAAGGAGCAGGTGATCTATAGAGCTACTGACATTGAGTGCGTGAAGATGAGAGAAGGCTGGAGATCTCTTTCCATGAGTGGCATAGCTGTGATAAGTTGATTACCAGGGAAAAAATGTAGGCGAGCGTGGCACAGGGATGATGGCTGAATGGAATTATCAAAGATCTTTCCCTCAATGTCAGCAAAACGTCAGGACGGAGGGTCTCTGCCCGAAATGTCGACAGTGCTTCTCCCTATAGATGCTGCCTGGCCTGCTGTGCTCCACCACAATTTTGTGTGTTGTTTGAATGTCCTGGTAAATCTCTGTACCCTCTCCATAGCTTCCTCATCCTTCCTATAATGAGGTTAAGCATGGGGGTGGATCGATCATGCTTGTGTTGCAACTAGTGGCATAGGGAACATTTCACCAGTAGAGGGAAGAAAGAATTCAATTAAATACCAGCAAATTCTGGAAGCAAACATCACACCGTCTGTAAAAAAGCTGAAGATGAAAAGAGGATGGCTTCTACAACAGGATAATGATCCTAAACACACCACAAAATCCACAACGGACTACCTCAAGAGGCACAAGCTGAAGGTTTTGCCATGGCCCTCACAGTCCCCCGACCTAAACATCATTGAAAATCTGTGGCTAGACCTCAAAAGAGCAGTACATGCTAGATGGCCCAAGAATCTCTCAGAACTAAAAGCCTTTTGCAAGGAAGAATGGGTGAAAATCCCCCAAACGAGAATTGAAAGATTCTTAGCTGGCTACAGAAAGCGTTTATAAGCTGTGATACTTGCCAAAGGGGATGTTACTAAGTACTGACCATGCAGGGTGCCCAAACTTTTGCTTCAGGCCCTTTTCCTTTTTTGCTATTTTGAAATTGTAAAAGTTGGAAATAATAAAGTAACCTTGCTTAAAATACTAAAGAAATGCGTCATCTTTAACTTCATGCCTTTTGGAAATCAAGTCATCTTTTACTTGCTCAGCTATTCACAGAAACAGAAATTCTTACCAGGGGTGCCCAAATGTTTGCATGCCACTGTACATGCTGTTATTTATGTATTTATGCATATTTTATTCCATATCTATATCTCTAACTTTATTTTTTATATACGGGGGTGATTGATATAACTCATCTCCTTCTACCTTAGGCCACAAACCTATCATTCACCCTGATGAGTTATTAACTTCAAACTTTCTGCATAATCACTCAAAGAGTTGAACTGCATGTACATGTAATGAGAGCTGTATAACTCATCTCCCTCTACCTTAGGCCACAAACTTATCATTCACCCCTGCTGTGGACACTTTCTGGAGGTTCAAGATCCATATGCTCCACGACCACTGGACTAAGTGTGTAAAATAGGAGGGGACTATGTTGAAAAATAAATGTGTTAGGTTTTCTAAAATTAACTGCTTCTACCTTAGGCCACGAACATATCAATCACCCTTCATAATTCTTCATTCTTTATAATTATGGAATGTGGTTTTTAATTGCATGTAGCGCCAACACACCACAGCAAACTCCTAATATATGTAAATATATGTGTTGAATAAAGTTAGAACCATAGAACACTACAGCACAGTACAGGCCCTTCAGCCCTCCATGTTGTGCCGACCCATATAATCCTTAAAAAAATACTAAACCCACACTACCCCTTAACCCTCCATTTTTCTTTCATCCATGTGTCTGTCCAAGAGGCTCTTAAATACCCCTAATGTTTTAGCCTCCACCACCATCCCTGACAAGTCATTCCAGGCACTCACAACCCTCTGTGTAAAAAACTTACCTCTGATGTCTCCCTTAAACTTCCCTCCCTTAATTTTGTACATATGCCCCCTGGTGTTTGCTATTGGTGCCCTGGGAAACAGGTATTGAATATCCACCCTATCTATGCTTCTCATAATCTTGTAGACCTCTGATAAGTCCCCTTTCATTCTTCTACACCAAAGAGAAAAGTCCCAGCTCTGCTAACCTTGCTTCATATGACTTGTTCTCCAATCCAGGCAACATCCTGGGAAATCTCCTCTGCACCCTCTCCATAGCTTCCACATCCTTCCTACAATGAGGTGACCAGAATTGAACACAATACTCTAAGTACGGTCTCACCAGAGATTTGTAGTGTTGCAACATGACCTCTCTACTCTTGAACTCAATCCCCTTGTTAATGAAACCTAGCATTCCATAGGCCTTCTTAAGTACCCTATCAACCTGCGCAGCGACCTTGAGGGATGTATGGATTTGAACCCCAAGGTCCCTTTGTTCATCCACACTCTTAAGTAACTGACCATTAATCCTGTACTCAGTCTTCTGGTTTGTCCTTCCAAAATGCATCACCTCACACTGATCCGGATTGAACTCCATCTGCTATTTTTCTGCCCAACTCCTTTTACCATTGCTCATTATGAGCAACACACACAAAATGCTGAAGGAACTCAGCAGGGCAGGCAGATCTATGGTCGTGAAGAAGGGTCTCGGCCCAAAATGTTAACTGTTTACTGTTTTTCCTAGGTGCAGCTTGACCTGGTGAGTGCCTCCCGCTTTTTACATGCATTGCTTTGGATCTCCAGTATCTGCAGATTTCCTTGTGTTTACCTCATATTTTTCCTTGTCCAGTTGTACTGCACCTCCTTTGTTGCTGTTGCACTTTATTCTGCCTTGTGTTATTTTTCATTTTGTGCTCTCCCAATGTACTGTGTAATCTGCGTGAACAGTAATACAAGACAAGCTTTTTACTGTCACTCGGTACATGTGACAATCATAAAGCAATTCCATTTTCAATTTCAAGAATGTGAAGCAAGGTTATAGCTTGCAAGAAAGTTCTGGATGATTTTAGTTTCATGGTTGTAAAGCCTGATGCACCATCAATAACTCTCTCTGAGACGTAAAGGCGAGATATCGGCTTTCATTGACTGGAAAAAGGAACAAGCAATGGTTGACCACCATACTACATCCTGGAGACTGAGAGGCCGGGCTCAGGCCCCAATCACCTTTATACAGGGGTCTGTGGGAGGAGCCACAGGAGCAGTCAGTAGGGTGCGTGTCCAGACAGGTATATGTAGTTCACCACAAAGCCTAACCTGACTGCAAAGTTCAAAAAAGAAATATTTTGTTTTCTTTCTTTTCTTATGAGAAACAGTGAAATTTCATTCTAACCGCAATGAAGGGAAGTGATGTATCCCACAAAGATGCATTTGGATAAATCTGTCAACACAAAGCTCAGTTCAATACATAATAAAGGTCAGCCAGCAACATTCCAGGGGATATATTGAATGTCTAGTGGTTAACATGAGTACAAACCATCGTTGATTTCTTTCTTTTGCTAATTGGGAAAAATTAGCTCCTCGAGCACTGGTAAAATAGACCTCTGCTGCAACTATTCAACAACAGTTATTGACTGTGCATGTCAATACATTGACTTTAATATTTCATCTTTTACGAATGTATAGCATGTCAACCAAAACTGTTACTGTGAGAGATTTTTTTGGTTTTGCATGTGGTGTGAATTGGGTGAGCAGGATGTCTCTAACCAGTCATTTAGACCGTCAGCTCAAACTATAGAGGCTGTCTTTGATCAGGTCAGTCCCTGCGACTAGTACTACTCATACAGTCGCCTTTAAGCTGCAGAATCTTCTAGAGCAAGGGTTCCCATCCTTTTTTATGCCATGCACACTGACCACCAACTGAGGGGTCCATGGAACCCCTGTACTAGAGTATTACTAGAGTAGTGGAGCATTGCAAACGAATAACTTGGAGCCAAATAGGAAGATTTTAAGATAAAATTTCTTACTGGATGTCTCATGGAAATCAGAGGGGAAAATAGGACTTCAGAACGCAGGTTTTAGGAACTGGTGGCATTGAATGAAGAGTGAACGTCACAGGTGTTTGAGAAACTGGATATGATGGAGAGCAGAGATCTAGTAAGGCTGAAAGGCAGAGGAAGGTTATGGTTACAAAGTCTTGGAATTTTTTCAAAGTTCTAAGTTTATTATCTGAGTACATGTTATATGTCACCATGAGGTTAATTTTTTTCCAGGCATTCACAACAGAACAAAAAATACAAGAATCAATGAAATGCTACACTCAAAGGGTAACGAACAACCAATGTGCAAAAGACAAACTGTTTAAATACAAAAATAGATCAATAGATAGAAAAATAGAAAGAAAGAACATGAGTAGTTGAACCCATAGGTTCTGGAATCAGTTCACTGTTGATGTGAGTGAGGTTTTCCATGCTGGTTCAGGAGCCTGGTAGTCAAAGGGCAATAACTGTTCCTGAATCTGGTGGTATGGCACCTAATGCACAACTATCTGCTTCCCGATAGCAGCAACGAGAAGAGAGCATGGCCTGGATGGTGGGGCCCTAGGTGACAGGTGCTGCTTTCTTCTGGCAACGTTCATTGGAGATGTGCTCAAAACAGGGAAGGGCTTTTCCTGTGATGGACTGGGCGATACCCACTACTTTACATAGGCTTTTCCTTTCTTGAGCATTGGTATTTCCTTACCAGGCCGTGATGCAACCATATCAAACAAAGCAAAAGCAAACTGTGATTTCAAATCAAGGGTGAGAAATTTAAGATCAAACGTTGCCAAAGTTGGAGATGATAGAAGATGTTCTATCCATCAGCATGAAAGGGATCCTTTACGCCTCAAATGGGTAGCAGATGCCAGCACAAAGTTCTCTGTATTGTTTTCAGTAGCTTGCTGCAGTGGATATGGACAGACAGACATACTTTATTGATCTCGAGGGAAATTGGGATTTGTTACAGCTGCACCAACCAAGAATAGTGAAGAAATGTAGCAATATAAAACCATAAATAATTAAATAATAATAAGTTAATCATGACAAGTGGAAATAAGTCCAGGACCAGCCTATTGGCTCAGGGTGTCTGACACTCTGAGGGAGGAGTTGTAAAATTTGATGGCCACAGGTAGGAATGACTTCCTATGACGCTCAGTGTTACATCTCAGTGGAATGAGTCTCTGAAATATTATAACCTCACCAAGGCAAGGAACCTTTTCAGATCCATAAGAACAAAGGAAATAGGAGCAGGAGTCAGCTATCTGTTCTGTTGAGCCCATTCCACCATTCCATCAGATCATGGCTGATCTGGCTGTGACCTCAGTTTCACCTCAATACCTTTTCCCCATAACTCTTAATTCCTCTACTTTGCAAATACCTCTGTGTCTGAAATATATTTGATGAGGTCCTTGAGCACAGAATCCCACAGGTTCACATTCCTCTGGGAAAAAAAGTTCCTTCACATCTCCATCCTAAATCTGCTCTCCTGAATCTTGAGGCTATGTTCTCTCCTTCTAGTCTCAAATACCAGCAGAAACAAGTCTTCTGCTTCGATGTCATCTATCCCTTTCATAATTTATATGAGATCCCTCCTCATTTGTCTGAATTCCAGTAAGTAAGGTTATGTGACTCTATGTCTCCTCATAGCCTAGTCCTTCGTCTCTGAAATCAATCTCGTGAGCCTACTTTACACTGCCTCCAAAGCCAGCATATCTTTTATACAGTAAGAGGACCAGAAACGTGAGCAGTATTCCAGGTGTGGCCTCACTTGGAACTTTCCTTCCATAATAGGTGATCTCACATTTACCAACATTATACTCCATCTTCCAAAGCTTTGCCCATTCTCTTAAACTATCTATATTTCTTGGCAAACCCTTTGCATTTTCTGCAAAGGTTGATTTTCCACTTAATTAAATGTCATCAACAAACTTGGATATGGTACACTCGGTCCTGTCTTCTAAATCATTAATTTATATTGTGAACTGTTGTGGGCTCAACCACAACCCCTGTGGCACCCCATTCACCATATAATCGCCACCAGAGAACTATCTACTTATCCCAACTCTCTGCCTTCCATTGGCTAACCAATACTCTCTCCATGCAATCCTGTGGATAATTCTTTTAAGCAGCACCCTATTGAACACCTAGAAATCCAAGTATAGAAAATCCATCTACCCCCCTCCATCTTGGGCCCTGGCCTACAAAGTATCCAGGATATCTTCGGGGAGCGGTGTCTCAGAAAGGCAGTGTCCATTATTAAGGACCCCCAGCACCCAGGGCATGCCCTTTTCTCACTGTTACCATCAGGTAAGAGGTAGAGAAGCCTGAAGGTGCACACTCAGTGATTCAGGAACAGCTTCTTCCCCTCTGCCATTTCATTCCTAAATGAACATTGAACCTGTGAACACTACCTCACTTTTTTAATATATATTATTTCTGTTTTTGCATGATTTTTAATCTATTCAATATACTTATACTGTAATTTATTATTATTATTATTATTATTTCTCTTCTAGATTATGTAATGCATTGAACTGCTTCTGCTAAGTTAACAAATTTCACAACACATGCCGGTGATAATAAACCTGATTCTGATTCTATCGGCTGTGCTTGATATATCCTCAAAAAAAAATTAAATTTACTGTTTAGTACAGCCAGCATTGCCTTTACAGTTCCTAATGTAATCTGTAACCATCCATTCCTTCCAGTTACCTTCTCTAATAAATCAGAATACTTCACATCACAAACACGGAAGATACTACAGTTGCTGGAAATGTTGAGCAACACACACAAAATACTGGAGGGACTCAGCAGATCAGGCAGTGTCTCTGGGGTTTGGTGGGGGGGGAATAAACAGTCAACATTTCAGGTAGAGACCATTCATCAGGAATGGAAAGGAAGGTGACAGTAGCCAGTATACGAAGGTGGGATGGGGGGAAGGGAAGGGATACAAGCTGGCAAAAGATGGGTGGCACAACGCCTTAAGGGTCAGGCGACCCGGAATCAATTCCTGCCACTGCCTTTAAGGAGTTAGTACGTTCTCCCTGTGAGAGCATGGGTTTCCTCCACATGCTCCGGTTTTCTCACATACCGGTTGGTAGGCTAATTGGTCATTGTGACTTGTCCTGGGATTAGGCTGGGATTAAATCAGGGGGTTTCTGGGCAGCACAGCTTGAAGGACCAGAAGGGCCTACTCCACACCGTATCTCAACAAAGAAAGAAATAAAATGATAGGTGACAGCAAATGAGGGAGGGGTGAAGTAAGAAGCTGGGAGGTGATAGGTGGAAGACATATATGGCTGAAGAAGAAAACCTTTAATAGGAGAGTGGACCATGGAAGAGAGGTGAGGAAGAGGGGACCAGAAGGAGGTGATGGGCAGGTGAGGAGAAAGAAGGGGGAGAAAGAGAAACCAAAAAGGGAGAAGTAATTACCTGAACCTAGAGGAATTGATGTTCATGCCATCAGATTGGAAGCCACACGGACAGAGGTACTACTGCTCCAACCTGAGTTTGCTGTCATCATGGCAGTAGAGGAGACCACCGACAAACATTACAGAATGGACGGGCAGTTGAACTGAAATCTGTAGCCATCAGGAGATCCTGCCTTTTTCCGAAGGCAGAGTGAAAGTGCTTGATGAAGCGGTCACCGATGTAGAGGGGTTGTACCAGAAAGACACTAAGGCTCTGAATGGTGGTGAGTGAGGAGGTGTAGGGCTAGGGGTAGCACTTGTCTCACCTCAACAAACACAAAATGCTGGAGGAACTCAGCACCTAGGGAAAGGAGTAAACAGTTGGCGTTTTAGGCCAAGACCCGTCATCAGGACCAGCACTTTGTGTGTGTTACTTTGGATTTCCAGCATCTGCAGATTTTCTTGTACTTGTCTCACTTGCAGGGATAAGTGCCTGGATAGAAATCAGCGGGAAGGGATGAGAGGGCAAGGGAGTCATGAAGAAAGTGGGGAATGGAGAGTTGGTGGGCGGGGTTTAAGGAGAGGGAAACACGTACTTATTAATAGGATCTCTGTAAAGATGGTGGAAGTTACAGAGAATGATGTGCTGAATATGGTGGCTCGTGAGGAGATAGGTGAAGACAAGAGTAACCCTATCCCTGTTATAGCGGCGGGAGGCTGGGGTGAGGGAAGATGTGTGGGACATGGAGGGGATGCATGTGGGGGCAGCGTTGATGGTGGTGGAAGGGGTGAGTGAGTTGCTGACTGGTCTCAGCAGGATAAGGGTTAATCCACCAGAATACAGCAGTGCCCCCTTGTTAGTGGTTTGATGTTGGAGGCAGAAAGGGCAGAAGGCCAGGGCAGGGTGTCCAAGGAGAGAAGGAGGGTTGGAGTCGAGCAAAGGGATCATCAGTGGAGGTGTGGAATACTTACTAAAGAAGTAGGTTCAGAGATGGAAACAATGGAAGAGTTCAGTGTCACACCAGATGGAGAAGTCACTGAGGAAAGGGCGCAGCGGAACAAAGGTGAGGCCATTGATAAGGACTGAGCGTTCTGCCTCAGAGAAGGGAAGATCGGAGGGCAAGTTGAAGACACGATAGGATGGAGCTGTGGTGAGAGGAGGGTAGAGGGTTGGAAGAGACAGAGGAGAGAGGGCATTTGGGGTGTTTAGGGAAAGTGAGGTGGGAGGAAGCTGTGGTGGGGCTCATAGGAATGAAGGATGAAAGGTAGAGGAGAGCACTAAAGACCAGGCTGGGGAGCAGTGGTGGATAAGGAGAAGCAGTAGGACTCAGTGGCAGTGAGAAAGGACTTGACCTAGAAGTGGTTGGGGCTGATATCTGGAGGAGTTTGAGGTTCGACTCAGGCAATTCTTTCAGGCCGCGAGGAAGTAGAAAAATGGAAGTTGAAGGTGTAGATCCAGAGGATGCTGAAGTGTCAGAGATGGACATAGCAGTTGGTGAAGAGCAAGCCCTGGAGCTGTGGTAGAGAAAGAGACAGGGCTCACAAGTATCTCCACATGTCAATGAGGATGGCACGCAGGATCCAGCAGGAGAAACAGTCATTGGAATGCAGGTACCTGGGATCCTTGCTGGGTCAAAACTGGAGGCCTGAAGATGGGAGCAGGAAGGTCATGTGACTGTGATCATGGGTCTGATGAGCACATGGTCGAAGGGTTGGAGAACAGCAAAGATCATGGAGGGGGAGCAGTGAGAGAGTATCTCACTGAACTCACATTGAATGGAGGATTTAAACTTCTTCAGTGTAGGCATCCCTTGACGAGACTTCACAAAGGAGCAGCAAACCATAACACAAGGGATACTGAAGATACTGGCTTCTGTACTCTTTCCCTTTCTTCTATGGTCCACTGTCCTCTCCTGTTAGACTTCTTGGTCTTCAACTCTTTACCTCTTCAACCAATCAGCTTTCATCTTGTTGCTTCAACCCGTCCTTCCCCAGCAATCCACCTACCATCTCACTTGGTCTCATTTATCAATTGTCCCTCCCCCCATCTTCATATTCTGGCTTTTCCCTCTTCCCCCTTCCTTATGATGGGTCTCTGCCCAAAACGTTGACTAGTTACTTTTTCTCCATAGATGCTGCCTGATTTGCCAAGTTCCTCCAGCATTTTGTGCGTGATACTTTAGTTGTGCATCAGAACGCTCCGTGGCTTCAAAACTTGATCACACTAATTTTGGTCAGTATCAACCTGGTTCCAATAAAAGTGCTCCACCAAAATATCTTGGCCCTTCAAGCTCCACTTAATGAGCGCTGGTTAGAACTTAAGACTGATTAAAGCTTTGAGCTCAATGTGAGAACTGAAAGCAGAACCAAAATAGTCATCGATGTACAGGTTGTTGCTGGGTAATAAATGGGTTCAGGTTTTACAGACATCCATAAATTGCATTTGATCTGCAAGTCAGAAAATGCTCAAATATCACACCACATGCTAACCATCCACTGTACTTTAGGTAGGTACGTGCATTCCACCCACTTATATCTGAAGACTGGTGGATGTATATTTGCATATTTAAACAGCATTTGCTCTAAACGTGTAGGTGTTGATGTACAATGAGAGCATTACATGTATCAGATATTGTCCATCTATAGTGCAGTCAATATCCCCCTTCGCAATCTTCAACTTCCATCAATTTTGTTCCTGAAGCAGAAAGTACAGTCAGTAGTTGAAAATTATCACTTTCATGATGTGGAATAAGCAAAATCATTTTTCTGGGTTGAGGTGAGGTTCCCTTATTCATTCCCGAATATGTGTGCCTTCCATCGTGTAACATCCATAATCTGCGTGTGTGACTGGAGGATAATGCTAGCAACAAGGTCAGAGACAAAAAATATGTGGCAAAGTAATTTGGTATGATGTATTTTTAAGCTTGAATTTGCTTTCAGTGAAAGTCAGGGTTTAAGAAGGAGATTGTTCTCTAATTTTAAATTGTTGCAAATATCTCTTCCCTTTCTGCAGCGATTTGGTTTAGATGTGAAATAAGACAGAAAAAATACCAATTTTTATGTGTGGTTTAAACCGCCAGCTCCAATAATTTATCATGTTTTTGTACATTTTATCTGTACCATCATGCCTAATCTAATAAGCTGTTAATGAGAAAGATAAGTTCCACATCATTAATGAAGCCATGGAAAAAAAATTATATATTTGCTTAAGATAAACACTCGTGCATCAATGTTCAATATACGTTTGAGCTTTTGGTGAAGTTTAGAGTTAACATATGGCTGCAAGTCAGCCCGGGATTATTAATGATGCAGTAGAGCCATTTGACAGAGTGATTTTGTGAGGTTGCTTGTGGCCAGTAGTCAGCCATATTTCCTGCATCTATTAATCTCCCAGCCTAACAACAGTCAGCCAATGGTGTGCAATAAATCTTTAGCATTTGTAATGTGCAAGAACTTTTTGGATGAACGGGATGTGTCCTTTAGATTTAATGCTATCCTCATCGACAGCTGATGGAAGATAAACATTACCTGCACTAGCATAGTGCCATGGTGGCAGGAAACTGAAATTTTTACACGAAATTAGCAGCACTCTCTAAAAATGAAGCTCCTTCTCCCCTCCAATTATAACAGCTGGCAAATTGTCTATTTTCATCACAGTGTTTGCTCAGGGACCAATGGTATGCTAGGTAATTGCTTTTCAAGTCTACATTTCATCATCCACTGGCATAAATATATTAAAGTGTATTACTTTTCCAGAATGGTTAGAGGTGCTTAACTTAAGAGGCTAGACAGAGCAGCAGACATCAAGTAAGCAAGATGCTTTTGTTGTGACAAAAATAATTCACTTTCATTTTTGGCTACAATAGTCTATGATAGGAATAGATAAAGTGAGTGTAAAATCTGGCAGTTCCATGGAATGAATAAATTGGTATAAAATTAGTAGGTGTTATAGGTAAAATAAATAATGGCTTTAATAAATTAATTCTCTTTCACTCCTCTCATATACTCTACAGTCCCCAACAGAGAATTCTCTGCACTTCAGGGAATAACTTTGTATTAAACCTGCAGCATTTAATAAGATTTATATAAGTCTGCTTCTGTTTTTTGTTCCCGGATACCGTGGCAAAGATGCTAAAAATTATATTGAAACATTTCCACAGAAAATAAGTGCTGATAGTGAATTCTCAATGTGAATAGATTGCTAAATTAGCTTTGTGTGTTTTCATGATTACTGTAGACACTAATGCCCATGAAAGCCACAAACCCACGTCTGTTTGTGGTTTCCCTACTATTACATGCAACACTGCATGCTGCATTCATATATCTTTTTCTATCATATCGCATTTTAGTGTTTAAAACAAAATGAGGAGTCAACTGTTCCTGTGAAAAGAAAGCCAATGGTTAAGAAAAATCTGATCACTGATCCATGAAGAGAGATGTCAGAATTATATGATGTTTCTCACTTCAGTCTTCTTTTTGCACAACTGCAGATTACACCACAATCATGCATCATTCTGCTGTTTCTGCATTCATCATTGTATTTATTGTTTTATATATATTATTATCATGTATTCTGTTTACTCTGAACTTCATGCAAGCAAAAATTTGTTTATGACTACATGGTGGCCTCAGATTTGGGGTGTTCCTCTTTTTGGGTGTCTATGGGATGAAGGAGCAAGCAATTGATCTGAAAATGGAGCTGAGATATTCCCTGATATTAGGTTTGACCCTCATTATAATGGACCAGCAAGTTCAAAAGGCAGAAAGCAAGGCAAGGTCACCTCAAGTAAACTGAGCATGTAATGATAGCGTTTCTTGCCTCTCGATTCCCTTCTCTACTCTGCTTCTATGTGCTGGTAGCCACTGTTCAGTTTCTGTCAGGTTGCAAATTCTATTGCGAAGTCTCATGGCCTGGGGTCCAATTTCAAGTAACACGAGCAGCTCTCATCCAGAAATCTAAGTCAATTAGTGTGCAGAAAGGAGAAGCTTGTGGCGACCCACTTTCTGCGCAGGCAAACCGGTTCACAAATAGCCAGCGTATGGGGTGAGACTTTGGTAATGCACCTCTGACGTCATTAGGGATTGAATGCCAGCGCCGCTAAGTTTGAATAAACTAGTCTCAAAACGACTTACTGACTGCGTGTCGTTATTTCAGTGCTGTGTGTAGCACATCGCTACATTGGTGACCCCGACGGTCCAAACGGGAATTGGACCAAAGATGACCGACTCTTCACCTGTTCACGCTGTTTCGCTAAAGCTGCCGACTTTCTGGACGCTGCGACCACGCGTGTGGTTTAGCCAAGCAGAAGCCCAGTTCCAGATTCGGCAGATATCTTCTGATTCCACGTGTTACTACCACGTGGTGAGCACCCTTGACCAGGAGACGGCCGCCCAGGTTGCAGATTTCATACAGTCGCCCCCGGAAGAAGGCAAATATGAAGCATTCAAAGCGCTGCTCATTGGAACCTTTGGCCTCTCACGGAGTAAGCGGGGTGCCCGCCTGCTTCACCTGGACAGTTTGGGAGACAGACTGCCATCAGCATTGATGAACGAGATGCTGTCCCTGGCTGACGGACACAAGCCCTGCCTCATGTTTGAGCAGGCGTTCCTAGAGCAACTGCCCAAGGACATACATCTGCTGCTGGCCGACGCAGATTTCAGTGACCCCCCAGAAGGTGGTGGCCCAGTCAGACGTGCCGTGGAAAGCCAAGAGGGAGAGCGTGGCGTCTGCCGGTCAGATTACCAGGCCACGCGCCCAACAGCAGACCAGACCAGGCCCGGCGGGGGGCACACACAACTCAGAGGCAGGAGTGAGGAGGCCAGTGAACAGTGGTGTTTCTACCACCAGCGGTGAGGCACAAAAGCCCGCCGTTGTCACCCGCCCTGCAAGGGCCAGGGCCAGCTGCTGCTAATGACTATGTACGTCTCTTGTACGTCTGGGACAAACAGTCGGGACGCCACTTCTTGCTCGACACCGGAGCGGAATTCAGCGACTTGCACCCGACGGTACGACACCTGCAACAGGAAGCCAGGACCCACCCTGAGGGCCGCAAACGGCAGCACGATATGGACCTACGGCACCTGCACAGTGCAGCTGCAGTTCGGCACCAGCCGGTTCATGTGGGACTTCACACTGGCCGCCGTGGCCCAACCACTCCTGGGGGTGGACTTCTTGCGAGCTCACAGCCTGCTGGTCGACTTGCAAGGGAAAAGATTGGTACATGCCGAGACTTTCCAGACGTTCTCCCTGGGTGGAGCCAAGTTGCCGGCCCCACACCTGGATTCCATCACGTTGTCGGACAACAAATTCACCAGAATCCTGGCAGACTTTCCATCGATTCTGGCACTGCAGTTCACGGCAGCCATGCCCAGACAGGGGGTACAGCACCACATCCTGACCCAGGGACCACCCCTCCACGCCCGTGCACGAATGCTTCCCCCGGAAAAGCTCCGCCTGGCAAAGGAGGAGTTCAAGAGGATGGAGGAATTGGTGATCATACGGAGGTCTGACAGCCCATGGGCCTCCCCCCTGCACATGGAGCCGAAAGCAGCCGGGGGTTGGAGACCATGCGAATACTACCACAGACTGAACGAGGCTACCACTCCAGACCGCTACCCCGAGCCGCACATACAGGACTTTGCAGCAAACCTGCATGGGGCAAGAATCTTTTCCAAAGTAGACCTTGTCCGGGGATACCATCAAATCCCAGTGCACCCTGAAGACATCCCCAAAACAGCACTCATCACCCCATTCGGCTTGTTCGAGTTCCTCCGAATGCCGTTCGGCTTGAAGAATGCCGCACAGACGTTCCAACGGCTAATGGACATGGTGGGATGCGACCTGGACTTCGCGTTCATCTATTTGGACGACATCCTTATAGCCAGCAGTAGTCGTCAGGAGCATCTGTCCCACCTCCGCCAGCTCTACTCCCGCATGAGTGATTTCGGCCTCACGATCAACCCAGCCAAATGCCAGTTCAGTCTCAATACCATTGACTTCCTGGGCCACAGGATTACCAAAGACGGGGCAACACCTCTGCCCGCCAAGGTAGACGCGATCCGCCACTTTGCCCGGCCCAACACGGTCAAAGGCCTGCAGGAGTTCGTTGGTATGATGAACTTCTACCTCCGTTTCCTCCCCTCAGCAGCTCATATCATGCACCTTTTGTACACCCTGATGTCGGGTAAAGGCAAGGACATTACTTGGGACGAGGAGGCCGTGGCCGCTGGAAGCCTTGGCAGATGCCGTGATGCTGGTGCAACCCAGAACGGACGTTCCGACCGCCCTTACGGTGGACGCATCTGACACAGCAGTCGGTGGGGTGCTGGAGCGGCTCATCGAGGGGCGCTGGCAACCCCTGGCGTTCTTCAGCAAGCACCTACGACCACCCAAACTCAATTACAGTGCTTTCGACCGGGAGCTGTTGGCGCTGTATCTTGCAATCCTGCATTTCAGGTACTTCTTAGAAGGCAGGCCATTCACCGCATTCACGGACCACAAACCGTTGACCTTCACGTTCACGAAGTTGTCCGATCCGTGGTCCGCTTACCAGCAGTGACATCTGCCCTACATCTCCGAGTACACGACGGACATCCAGCATGTCTCGGGAAAGGACAACGTTGTGGTGGATGCACTCTCCAGACCAGCTGTCCGGGCCCTGTCCCTGGGGGTGGACTATGCAGCACTGGCGGAGGCACAGCAGGCAGACGACGAGATGCCCAGCTACAGGACTGCAGTCTCGGGTTTGCAGCTGCAAGACTTTCTCGTAGGCCCAGGTGAGAGGACCCTCCTGTGCGACGTGGCTACCAGCCAACCTTGCCCCATCGTCCCGGCAGCCTGGAGGCGGCGAGTTTTCCATACAGGGTTTGGCACACCCACCTATCAGGACAACCGTCCGGCTGGTCTCCAGCAAGGTCGTGTGGCACGGACTTTGCAAGCTGGTCAGTGAATGGGCCAGAACATGCACGCAGTGCCAAACAGCCAAGGTGCAGCGGCACACTAAAGCCCCGCCGCAGCAGTTCGAACCCACCCACCGGAGGTTCGATCACATTCATGCGGATATTGTGGACTCTCTGCCAGTGTCCCGAGGAGCGCAGTACCTCCTAACTATGGTAGACCGGTTCACGAGGTGGCCAGAGGCGGTCCCGCTCACCAACACATCTGCCGATTCCTGTGCCCAAGCACTGATCGCAACCTGGGTAACACGTTTCGGGGTACCGGCCCACATTACCTCCGACAGAGGCACCCAGTTCACCTCCAGCCTGTGGTCGGCTGTGGCCAGCCTATTGGGAACGCAGCTACACCACACTACTGTCTACCACCCACAGTCGAACGGACTAGTGGAACACTTTCCACCGTCACTTGAAGTCAGCTCTCATGGCCCACCTGAGAGGACCTAACTAGGTGGACGAGCTTCCCTGGGTCCTGCTTTGAATTCGCACAGCGCCCAAAGAGGATCTGCATGCCTCGTCGGCTGAGTTGGTGTACGGCGCACCCCTGGCTGTCCCAGGAGAGTTCATACCAGCCCCAAGGGGGCAAGAGGAAGATCTCGCAGCAGTCCTGGACAGGCTATGCAAAAGGCTCGGCAACCTGGCCCTGGTACCAACTTCACAGCATGGACGGACCCCGACCCTTGGACCCAAAGACCTGCAGGACTATAAGTTTGTGTTTGTACAAAGAGGTGGACACCAGGCACCGCTACAGCGGCCGTATGAGGGGCCGTTCAAGGTGATCAACAACAACGGGTCCATGTATGTTCTGGACATTGGGTGGAAAAAGGAGGTTTTCACGGTGGACCGACTCAAACCAGCCCATGTGAACTTGACGCAGCCGGTCGAGGTTCAGGCACCACGGCGCAGACGCAGACCTCTGGCCCACAAGGCTGTGCTGAACTAATTAAACTAGTAATTTAATACCTAACTAAACTAATTTCTTTGATCTACACATGAACCTTCATTCTCTGAATGTTTATGTGTCTATCTTAGACCCTTTTAAACCTGCAGTTATATTTGCCTCCATAACTAAACTTGGCAGTGCATTCCAGTAAACAAACTAACTCAAGGATTAAGGATCAACTTGTGAAGAACAGGAGGATGATGAGAACAAAGGTGGGACTGCTAACGGATAAAGAGGGCAACATGTGCCTGGAGGCGGATGAAGTTGGGAAGGTCCTAAATGAATACTTTGCTTCGGTATTCACAAGTGAAAAGGATCTTGATCAGGGTGAGGTCGAAATAGAGCAGGTCTGTGTGCTGGGCAATGTGGAGATTATGGAAGAAGAAGTGCTGAATCTACTTAAAAACATTAAGATTGATAAATCCCAGGGCCGGATAGGATACACCCCAGGTTGTTGTGGGAATTGAGGGAAGAGATTGCAGGAGCATTAGCTATGATCTTTGAATCCTCTTTGGCTGCAGGGGAAGTGCCGGAGGACTGGAGAATGGCAAATGTAGTTCCTTTGTTTAAAAAAGGTTATAGGGAGAAACCTGGGAACTATAGACCGCTGAGTCTTACATCAATAGTATACAAACTACTGGAAAGGATTCTTAAGGATAGGATCTATGAGCATTTGGGGAAGTACAGTCTACTCATGGATAGTCAACATGGCTTTGTGAAGGGAAGATCTTGCCTCACGAGCCTGATTGAGTTTTTTGAAGAGGTAACAAAAGAAATTGATGAGGGTAGGACAGTGGATGTGGTCTACATGGACTTTAGCAAAGCATTTGACAAGGTCCCTCATGAGAGACTCATTCAGAAAGTCATGAGGCATGGGATAAGTGGAACCTTGGCTGTTCGGATAAAAAATTGGCTTAAAGGAAGAAAGCAGAGGGTAGTTGTGGGAGGAAAGCATTCTGCCTGGAGGTTGGTGACTAGTGGAGTGCCGTAGGGATCTGTCCTGGGACCCCTGCTATTTGTGATTTTTATAAATGACCTGGATGTAGAGGCAGAAGGATGGGTGAGTAAATTTGTGGATGACACGAAGATTGGAGTTGTGGATGGAGCTTTAGGATGTCGAAGGTTACAAGAGGATATAGACAGGCTGCAGAGTTGGGCAGAAAAATGGCAGATGGAGTTCAATCCGGATAAGTGTGAGGTGATGCATTTTGGAAGGACAAACCAAAAGACTGAGTACAGGATTAATGGTCATTTACTAAGAGTGTAGATGAACAAAGTGAACTTGGGGTTTAAATCCAAACATCCGTCAAGGTCGCTGCACAGGTTGATAGGGTAGTTAAGAAGGCCTAACTACCCTTCATTAACAGGGGGATTGAGTTCAAGAGTAGAGAGGTCATGATGCAACACTACAAATCTCTGGTGAGACCATACTTAGAGTATTGTGTTCAATTCTGGACACCTCATTACAGGAAGAATGTGGAAGCTATGGAGAGGGTGCAGAGGAGATTTCCCAGGATTTTGCCTGGTTTGGAGAACAAGTCATATGAAGCAAGGACAGCAGAGCTGGGACATTTCTCTTTGGAGTGTAGAAGAATGAGAGGAGACTTGATAGAGGTCTACAAGATTATGAGAGGCATAGATAGGGTGGATAGTCAGTACCTGTTTCCCAGGGCACCAATAGCAAACACCAGAGGGCATATGTACAAAATTAGGGGAGGGAAGTTTAGGGGAGACTTCAGGGGTAAGTTTTTTACACAGAGGGTTGTGAGTGCCTGGAATGACTTGCCAGGGATGTGGTGGAGGCTAAAACATTAGGGGTATTTAAGAGCCTCTTGGACAGACACATGGATGAAAGAAAAATAGAGGGTTAAGGAGTAGTGTGGGGTTAGTATTTTTTTAAGGATTATATGGGTCGGCACAACAAGGAGGGCTGAAGGGCCTGTACTGTGCTGTAGTGTTCTATGGTTCTAACACTATTCAACACATGTATTAGGAGTTTGCTGTGGTGTGTTGGTGCTACATGCAATTGAAAACCACATTCCATAATTATAAAGAATGAAGAAATATGAAGGGTGATTGATATGTTCGTGGCCTAAGGTAGAAGCAGTCAATTTTAGAAAACCTAGCACATTTATTTTTCAACATGGTCCCCTCCTATATTTACACACTTAGTCCAGCAGTCGTGGAGCATATGGATCTTGGACCTCCAGAAAGTGTCCACAGCAGGGGTGAATGATAAGTTTGTGGCCTAAGGTAGAGGGAGATGAGTTATACAGCTCTCATTACATGTACATGCAGTTCAACTCTTTGAGTGATTATGCAGAAAGTTTGAAGTTAATAACTCATCAGGGTGAATGATAGGTTTGTGGCCTAAGGTAGAAGGAGATGAGTTATATCAATCACCCCTCGTATATAAAAATAAAGTTAGAGGTATAGCTATGGAATAAAATATGCATAAATAACAGCATGTACAGTGGCATGCAAACATTTGGGCACCCCTGGTCAGAATTTCTGTTACTGTGAATAGCTGAGCAAGTAAAAGATGACTTGATTTCCAAAAGGCATGAAGTTAAAGATGATGCATTTCTTTAGTATTTTAAGCAAGGTTACTTTATTATTTCCAACTTTTACAATTTCAAAATAGCAAAAAAGGAAAAGGGCCTGAAGCAAAAGTTTGGGCACCCTGCATGGTCAGTACTTAGTAACACCCCCTTTGGCAAGTATCACAGCTTGTAAACGCTTTCTGTAGCCAGCTAAGAATCTTTCAATTCTCGCTTGGGGGATTTTCACCCATTCTTCCTTGCAAAAGGCTTCTAGTTCTGAGAGATTCTTGTACTGCTCTTTTGAGGTCTATCCACAGATTTTTGATGATGTTTAGGTCACGGGACTGCAAGGACCACGGCAAAACCTTCAGCTTGCGCCTCTTGAGGTAGTCCATTGTGGATTTTGAGGTGTGTTTAGGATCATTATCCTGTTGTAGAAGCCATCCTCTTTTCATCTTCAGCTTTTTTACAGATGGTGTGATGTTTGCTTCCAGAATTTGCTGGTGTTTAATTGAATTCTTTCTTCCCTCTACTGGTGAAATGTTCCCTATGCCACTGGTTGCAACACAAGCATGATCGATCGACCCCCGTGCTTAACAGTTGGGGTGGTGTTCTTTTCATGAAATTCTGCACCCTTTTTTCTCCAAACATACCTTTGTTCATTTCCGCCAAAATTCAGCATTAGAAGTTTGCAAAGGAACATCTAAACAAGCCTGATGCACTTTGGAAACAAGTCCTATGGACTGATGAAGTTAAAATTGAACTTTTTGGCTGCAATGAGCAAAGGTATGTTTGGAGAACAAAGGGTGCAGAATTTCATGAGAAGAACACCTCTCCAAATGTTAAGCACGGAGGTGGATCAATCATTCTTTGGGCTTGTGTTGCAGCCAGTGGCATGGGGGACATTTCACTGGTAGAGGGAAAAATGAATCCAATTTAATACCCTCAAATTCTGGAAGTTAAAAGCACACCGTCTGTAAAAGAGCTGAAGGTGAAAAGAGGATGGCATCTACAAGAGGATAATGATCCTAAGCACACCTCAAAATCCACAACGGACTACCTCAAGAGGCACAAGCTATGGGTTTTGTCATGGCCTTCACAGCCCCCCGACCTAAACATCATCGAAAATCTGTGGATAGACCTCAGAAGAGCAGTGTATGCAAGATGGCCCATGAATCTCACAGAACTAGAAGCCTTTTGCAAGAAAGAAGGGGCGAAAATCCCCAAAACAGGAATTGAAAGACTCTTAGCTGGCTACAGAAAGGGTTTACAAGCTGTGATACTTGCCAAAGTGGGTGTTACTAAGTACTGACCACGCAGGGTGCCCAAACGTTTGCTTCGGGCCCTTTTTGTTTTTTGTTATTTTGAAACTGTAAAAGATGGAAATAAAAAAAGTAATCTTGCTTAAAATTTTAAAGAGATAGGTCATCTTTTAATCACTTAGCTATTCACAGTGACAGAAATTTTGACCAGGGGTGCCCAAACTTTTGCATGCTACTGTATTTACAATGAAAACAGCATTATAAACAGTACTTTAAAGTGTTTACAGTTCAGTGTAGTGACTGTGGTCATAGATAGAGGGGGTGGGGGAGTCCAACTGGAAAGGTTAATCAGATTAATTGCCTGGGGGAAGAAACTTTTAATATAACATGACTTTTTTTTTTGCAGCCCTATAGTGATTTCCTGAAGAGAACTTTTGGAAAAGGTAGTTTGCTGTGTTGGTATTGGCGGAAAAGATTTTTTCCTGCACTTTTCTTTGTCCTGGATGCATGCAAGTCTGTGTATGGTAAACTGCAGTTGATGACCTTTTCTGCTGACCTGATAACTCGCTGTAGCTTTACATTTTATTTTTGTTTGAGGCATAGTGCGGACCAGGCCCCAACGAGCCCTGCCACCCGGGAACCCATCTACTTAACACTAGCCTAATCACAGAACAATTTACAATGATCAATTAATCTACTAACCGGTACATCTTTGGATCGTGTGCGGAAACTGGAGCACCTGGAGGGAACACACAGTCATGGGGGGAATGTACAAATTCCTTATCGACAGTGCCAGAATTGAAGTCCAAA